>NC_042969.1:2700849-3018049 GCF_901001165.1 Salmo trutta | reverse complement strand
CTCTATGATGTCACACCAATGAAGTGATGTGATATTCATAATATGGTTTCTCTGCAAGGGCTTAGAAACAATAGTTTTGATTGTCACTAGTCAGACCAAGAAATAAACGCGTCAGGATTAAGCTGTCCCAGTTTAAATGATGTTCCACTTTTTCTGAATTCACCCTGATTGAATTGTTGACAATATACTATATGATGCAACATAAATCTGTTGAACGGCATATCATGCCTTGGGGTCAATTATGCCTTGGGGTCAATTCATTCTCTGTAGCTCAGTTGGTAGCGGTGCGTGGGTAAAATCACCGGGGAAGCCCCCCCCAAAAAGCCATATTACAACCTATGTGTTGTGGTAATTGCATGATTTTCTCTATAACCTGTTAGTTCATATGCCTTGAAACAGTGATACAGTATATAGGTTTAAGGCCGAGACTATAAGAAGACACAGTGGCAGAATAAATTCAACCACACGTTTCATTACAAAACCAGAGAGCAACATCTGTCCGGTGAAGTCCACAAAACATATTGCATGTAACAAACAGTTACATGACTTACAGCATGGTCATGCAAGGTAATGTTTCCCACATTTTCAGACTACTAAACAACTATTGATTTAGAACCACTCAAAGAAAACAGCAGCTGCCGCCACTATTCCAGCACCATTTCAACATCATCTAATTACCTATGCTTAGTCTAATACAGTGACAACTAAAACATACCAAAAACAATTTAGTCCAATCAATGTAAGCTAAATATGATGTGGCTGTCCATGGTATTGATTTCTGTGTGTGTGTGTGCATGCGTGCGTGCATGCGTGCGTGCATGCAAGTAGTAAAAACATGTCATCCTCATCTTTCATGTTGCCTAAACGGTCTATGACTCTGTCATACAGTACACGCTTTTAGTTTTTGTTGTCCTAGGCTATTGGCTATTCTTTAAAAAAACAAATATCAAGGGAGGCAAAATGCCAGCTGGCTTCCCTTGCATTCAATGCTCACGGGCAGCAACAATGTCATACTCTTTCTAACCAGAAAGAATCAGATAGATACGCTACACATAAACAGAGGGGCGCTGTTTGGGGCGCCCAGAGGACTGGGTGCCAGTGGAGAGGGGTGACATGAGGGAACATGGGAAAGTTGAAAACCAGGTGGGCTGCAGCGTTCTGGATAAGTTGCAGGGATTTGATGGCACAAGCGGGAGCCCAGCCAACAGCGAGTTGCAGTGGTCCAGATGAGAGAGGACAAGTGCCTGGATTAGGATCTGTGCCACTTCCTGTGTGAGGTAGGGTCATACTCTAACGATTTTGTAGAGCATGAACCTGCAGGAGCGAGTCACTGCTTTGATGTTTTCAGAGAATGACAGGGTGTTGTCCAGGGTCACGCCAAGATTCTTTGCACTCTGGGAGGGCGACACTGTGGAGTTGTCAACTGTGATGGAGAGGTCTTTGAGGGGGCAGGCCTTTCCCAGGAGGAAGAGCAGCTCCGTCTTGTCGAGGTTGAGCTTGAGGTGGTAGGCCGACATCCAAGTTGAGATACTATATCTGCAAGGCACACAGAGATGTGTGTTGCCACCTGTGTGTCAGAAGGGGGGAAGGAGAAAAGTAGTTGAGTGTCATCCGTATAGCAATGATGGGAGACACCATGTGAGGATATGATTGAGCCGAGTGACTTGGTGCATAGAGAGAAAAGAAGAGGGCCTAGAACCGAGCCCTGGGGGACACCAGTAGTGAGAGTACATTGTGCAGACACAGATCCTCTCCACGTCACCTAGTAGGAGCGACCTGCCAGGTAAAATACAATCCAAGAGTGTGCAGAGCCTGAGACGCCAAGCCCTGAGAGGGTGTAAAAGAAGGATCTGATGGTTCACGGTGTCGAAGGCAGTGGATACATCTAGGAGAATGAGAACAGAGGAGAGAGAGTCAGCTTTGGCAGTGTGGAGAGCCTCCGTGACACAGAGAAGAGAAGTCTCGGTTGAGTGACCCGACTTGAAGCCTGACTGGTTAGGGTCAAGAAGATCGTTCTGAGAGAGATAAGAAGAATGGCTCTCCACACTGCCAAAGCTGACTCTATCTGCTCTGTTCTCATACCAGGTGACATGGAGAGGATCTGTGTCTGCACCATGTACTCTCACTACTGGTGTCCCCCTGGGCTCGGTTCTAGGCCCTCTTCTCTGAGGAGTGGAGCAACTCGGGCCATTTTGAAGTCAGAGGGGACGTAGCCAGTGTTCAAGGATGAGGAAAGTGAGGAATGGGAGAAGGTCTCCAGAGATTGTTTGGAGAAGGGAGGAGGGGATGGGGTCGAGCGGGCAGGTTGTCGGGCGTCCAGGCCTCACTAGTCGCAGGATTTCACCTGGAGAGAGAGGGGAGAAAGAGGTCAAGGCGTAGGGTAGGTCTGTGTGAGTGAGACCAGTGGACTCGATAGGCTGAGTGAATGAGTAGTGGATGTCGTCAACCCCTCTTTTCAAAGTGGTTGACGAAGTCATCTGCAGAGAGGGAGGGGGTGGAGGATTAAGGAGGGAGAAGAAGGTGAAAAATAGTTTCCTAGGGTTAGAGGCAGAAGCTTGAAATTTAGAGTGGTAGAAAGTGGCTTTAGCAGTGGATACAGACGAGGTAGAGAGAAGGGAGTGAAAGGAGGATAGGTCCTCTGGATGTTTAGTTTTCCTCCATTTTTGCTCAGCTGACCGTACCCGTGTTCTGTAAGCTCCCTTGGCATCCATGAATACCCGCCACTGGTTGGTAGAGCATGGCGCTTTGGTGCTTGCATTTAACCAGAGAGGAAGAGAGGCCCAAAATCTCCCTCCAGCAGTTGACGTTTTGTTGTTGTTTCGACCACCAAGCAAGGAGTTTTTGTATGAAGGTCAATGAGAGAGTGTCGAATTTGGTCATCAAAAAAATTTATGGCTTATTTGCTACGTGAGGTTTATTTGATCAAATAGAAGTTTAGTAGTGCTTAAGTTGTCACGAGTGTAGTGATATAAGTAGGACACACGACCCCCGGTAACTTTGAGAAAAAACACTTTATATCGGAGTTGTCTCAAGATGGCTATGCATATTAATGGTATGAGGCTAGTAGGATAGTATGGACAACATAGCATGACGTCAACCGCCTGTATTCAATGGAGAGAGAACTCCATTGAATTCAGGCAGTTGACGTCAACAACCCTCATCGAATATTCAAAAAAGCATTACAATAATGAGATGTATCCACAAATTCAAAGAAAGGATCGGCGGGAGGTAGACAGCCCGCCGTGCCGCTTTGTGGACAATGACTCCAATTGTTAGGGCGGAGAGACATGTATCTTGTCAGTATATCCATCATCTTTGACTTAACTCAGATAAGGCTGTAAAACATGTCCAATCACCATCCAGTTGTCCATGTTTCATAAGCCAAGCATGTGTAGCTTCTCCTTCTTTGAAAGAAGGACACAAGTAATAGCGTCGCACCATCTTTCGAAAGATGGAGGGGTGCGAAGCTATTGGTTGACACAGCCAACCACCTTAAAAAAAAAGAACGACTTCCAGACAGTGCATGATCGAAACAGAACTGTAGCTAGCTAGCTAGCCAACCTTTTCCATTTTCTCCTGGACTATCACCTTTTCATACAACAAGGTAAGATCAAAAACATGAATTATACTGCAATGGTGATAATAATCAGAGCCAACTTGTTTTCCAACAGTACGTGCAAAGACACTGCTTTCGTGCTCACTGCTGTGAGAGGATTTAAAGGACACATATTTCTTGTTTCAGATTTAGCACTTTGTGTGTGCTCTTTTTGTTCACTTAGTTGAGAATTCGCTGTAAGAAACATGGAAGCCCAACTAGCCTAGCTAGCCTAGCTGGCCGGCAGTCTCAAATGGAGGTCGCTGTTGAATGTTTTCAATGCTGCAGGAGCTGTGTTTATTTTGCTTGATTCCGGGACAATGTGGACCTCCCGGACATTCAATGTAGCAACTGTTTGCTTGCAGAGGACTACAGGGGCAAAGTGGCTACTCTTACATGCTGACCACACCGCTCACCTGGTGTGCGAGAGCGTTGCAAAATAAATGTACACATGCATGTTATTCAATCATTGCACCCACACTGGCCGTGGGCGTCAGCGAGCATCTGCGTGGGCAGGCGCTAAAATAGAAATTGATTTGTGACGCTCAATGCGCTGCAAGTATTGGCCTCTCCCATATCCTCGTTGGTTTTTAGGAGCATATACCCATGTGGGTGATTGAAAGATGAATTTAGGTCCACAGTCTGGTAGGTTGTAGTAATACTGTAAAGTTGGTTGCCAACCGCCATATTAAGTCCAAAGAAGAAAAATAAGCCTTAAGGAAGGAGGAGATATGATGAGAAACGAATTCCGTTTACCGTTTTATCTGTGGATTAATTGTCGGAGTTGAGGACCTTGTGTGCTTCCGGTTTGGTCAGCATGTCCGGTTTGGTCAGCATATTAGCAAACAAACAGAGAATTTACACAAGCTACTGGGGAATCCACACCTGACTACGTTTTCTTTCTCCGCCACCTCAGTAGCTGGGCGCCACTCTGGGCGAGTGTCGCCGCCGTGTCTGCTTTCCACAGCCAACTGGCCAGTGCTCGGCAGAGATCCCTCCCCGAATGTGTCTCCCTCTTCCCTGGAGAATGGAGTCAGTAAGCTGCTTCTGGATGACTTGGTGGATGTTCCTGTTCTTGATACTATCAACCAGCCATAAAGATACGTCACTCATTGTTGAAGTCGAAAGCAGCGGCATCTGGCAATGGGGGCTTCCTTGGCAATGGGAAGCCCGGACCAGACACAGACTTCAAACAGCTTCGCCGCCTTGGATCCAGAGGTTCCGGCGTCTTCATCACTGGGGGCTTCCGCTTCAAGATCGGATCTGGAGGTACCTGTGCCTTCATCCTCTGTTCTCTCTGTTCGGTGGCTTCTAACTCGGTTTCAGATTTGCAGAGCTCCCCCGTCATCAGACCATGAGGGTGTCTGAGACTCCGGCCGTCCATCAGCCACAATGGATTCTACAGCCCCACAGCCTATCGATCCTCAGTGGGTCTGCGAGGCCACTCGAGGCGGAAGAGCGGCCGCGCCTCCTCAGCTTTTGCACCAGCTGTCATCATCGGCAGCTCAATGGTGAGAATTATCTTGGTTCCTGGTGCAGAAACCCTCAGTTATCCTGGAGCACAAGCACAGGACATTTCAAGGCTGCTTCCTACCATTCTACGACAGATGCCTGGGGCTGACGCTGTTGTAGTCCATGTAGGGTCTAACAACATTAGGAGGGCTAGCTCGGAACTGCTGAAAAAAGGATTTTAAAGGACTGATTCTAGCTCTGAAAGTTTCCAAAAAGCTGTAACGATGTGCGCTGAGAGTCGGAAGCAAGTTCAGGGAGTGAGTGTTTTAATAAATAAAAGCAACATAATACAAAACAAGAAACACGAACAACGCACAGACGTGAAACAGAAACAATAATGCCTGGGGAAGGAACCAAAGAGTGCCATATATAGGGAAGGTGATCAGGGAAGTGATGGAGTCCAGATGAGTCTGATGATGCGCAGGTGCGCGTAATGATGGTGACAGGTGTGCGCCATAATGAGCAGCCTGGTGACCTAGAGTCCGGAGAGGGAGCACATGTGACAAAAGCGGACAATTTTTTCAGGCCCGGTACCATCATTGGTCCGCGGCTTTGAGAGATTCAGCAGGCTACTGGAATTACACATCTGGCTAAAATATTACTGTAGCTCTGTTGGCATAACTTTTATAGATAACTTTGCTCTACAGGAATGACGGAGTCCATCCAAATCATCTTGGCTCATGGACTCAACACATTTCAAGGCTGCGTTGAGACAATGGCTTATCAATGACCCAAGCCCTGCTCAGATAATCCCTACCATTGTGTCACTGAGTTGTCGTAGAGCTGCAGCAAATGTACATTGTCCCAGGAGCATTGGAAGTCATAATGTAAGTAACCTAATTAATGTCCCTCTAAGTCCCCTGAATGTCTCTGTCAATCCTATAGCTATTGTATCATGTGTCTATGAACCAGAGTTATACTGTTAGCACTGTGTGCCCTAGTAGGAAGTTAGCTGTGTGCAGCTCACTCTGCACTATCAGCTGAAACATAAATATCACTGTCATTTCTACTTCTGATAAGCCACTCAGTAAAACAATCAAAATAATCAACCATCCCAGAAAATATATATATTAACATATGTAGCCTAAGAAACAAGGTTCATGAAATCGATAACTTGCTAGTAACAGATGACATTCATATACTGACTATCTCTGAAACTCACTTAGATAATACCTTTGATGATATAGTGGTAGCAATACATGGTTATAACATCTAAAGAAAGGAAAAAAATGCCAACGAGGGTGATGTTGTAGTCTATATTCAGAGCCACATTCCAGTAAAGTTTATAGAGTATCTCATGTAAAATACTGTTCATCTGCTTCACCTAAAGCCCATTCTTGTAGGAAGCTGCTATAGACCACCAAGTGCTAACAGTCAGTATCTGGATAATATGTGTGAAATGCTTGATAATATATGTGATATCAATGGAGAAGTATATTTTCTGGGTGATGTAAATATTGACTGGCTTTCATCAAGTTGCCCACTCAAGAAAAAGCTTCAAATTGTAACCAGTGCCTGCAACCTGGTTCAGGATATCAGTCATCCTACCAGGGTATTTACAAACAGAGAGTCACACACACACAGGTACAAATATACACATACAAACGCACATAACATACACACTATACACACACGTACACCTGGATTGTGTGTTGTAGTAGTGCCGGAGTGTAGACACTTAATGTATTGTAAAATCTGTTGTAAAATTATTTTAATGTTTAAAAGTTGTATTATAATTGTGGAAGGACCACCAGAGGGCAGGCTGGGCTCACGGATAGTAGCCCAACTAGGCATGTGAGACCAGGGAACCAGAGTCAATTAAGCACAGCTGACGGTACTAATGAGAGATTCTCTTTCCCCTACAAGAGAGAGGATGGAACCAGCAAGAAAGGGGGAAGATCAACTATCTTTTGAGAATGGCTACGGAGAGAGAGGTGCTATCCATGAAGAGCCATTAAGACGGTGATGAATATGTGATTGTTGTTATAGTTTGAAGATAATCGTAATGTGATCCTGTGTCCTCTAAAGAAGATGTATGTTGTTCCTTTGGAGATTCTCATTGACTGTGTTGGAGTGTTTGTATTGTCAGAAATCCCTCAATAGAGAACTGTGTTGAATCAAGAAAACCTACTCTGGACTCGTTTATTCCACCTTTCCACTTTAGAGTGACACCAAATGACTTGGCCCGCTCACATTGGTGGAGAATGTGGGCACTAGGTGGACGAGTGACACAAGGATAAGTGAGTAAATCAAGATTCTTCCAGTAGACAGAGGAACCATTCAAGAACGATGGACAACGCCCTACTACAACAGTTGATCACGGCACAGCAGACAACCATAGAACTCCTGCAACGACAGCTGAGTGGGCGAGAAGAACCTAGAGTGAAGCCTAGAGCGGCTGCTCATGCCATCTTACCTCGTCTCTCCAAGGAGGATGATATCGAGGCCTTCCTCATGACCTTCGAAAGGACGGCCACCTTGGAAGAGTGGCCGCCCACAGAATGGGCGAGCGCATTAGCCCCTCTTTTGACCGGGGTGGCCCAGGAAGCCTATTTTGACCTGGATTCCCGCGAAGCTGCGGACTATGGGCGACTAAAAACCGAGATCCTGTCCCGGTACCAGCTGACTGCCAGAGATAGAGCTGTGAAGTTCCATCAGTGGACCTATATGGCTGACCAACCCGTCCGTGCCCAGATCTTCGCTCTAATACGACTGATGAAACAGTGGCTGGAACCCGGAAAGGGAGTAGGACATGTAATTGAGACCCTCGTTGTGGACAAGATATTGAGGGAATTACCCAGTGACTTAATAAAAAGGGTTGTGGGTCAAACCAACCCGTTGTCAGCCGACGACATAGCCCAGGCGGTGGAAACATACCGATCTACAGGGGAGTTGTTAAAAGAGGACAAGAAGGAACGGAAGGATTCTGCAAATCCCGTACCACGACTCGCCCCGGCACGTCCGCCACCGAAACCTCCAAACCCCCTCCGGAGGTGGGAGAAGTCATCCCCCACACAGCAGGGTCGGTGTTTTAAATGTCAGTCTCCAGACCATTATGCCTCACAATGTCCTAGCAAGGACGAGTCCATGGTCACGGAGTCATCGCTGCCCATCCCCACGCATCCCGGTTCGAGAGGGCATGATCAACACTGTTGGTTAACAGAAATAGCCCCAGCCCCAGAGATTCCGGTTCGAGTAGAAGGACAAGATGTGGTTGCCATTCTCGACTCGGGAAGTATGGTTACGTTAGTAGAGGAGCGGATGGTGACCTCAGCAACACTGCTACCAGACAAAGTAGCCGTGTCCTGTATCCATGGAGACACCCACTATTACCCCACCGTGAATCTGTCTATTCTCACTCCGAAAGGAAGGTGTACAGTCAGGGCAGGGAAAGTACCCCAGCTGAAGGTGCCATTATTGATAGGGAGAGACTGTCCTCTATATAAAGAGCTGCGGCAGATGACGTTATGCATGAGAAGAAGGGGGACAGGAAAGAAGAAAAAAACCAAACCCGACAGGAGGAAGAAGGTCCAACTCTATCACATAAACCTGTTGAAGAAGTACCATGGAAGAGAGGAGGAGGTGGCTTTGATGGCCATGGAGGGCCAAGGAAAAGAAGAGGTTCTACCACAGGTGCGCCATGGCCAAACTCTCTTGCCGGAACAGTCGAGACAGCTAGACAAGCTGATTATTCACTTCGGCCGGGTATTCTCTCCATTCCCAGGACAAACAGATGTCTTGTTCCACCATATCCACACTGAACCCGGCAAGAAGGTGCATATCCGTCCGTACAGGATTCCTGAGGCCCGCCGAGTCATCGTCAAGAACGAGGTAAGGGAGATGCTGAGGATGGGTGTGATCGAGCCATCGACGAGTGAGTGGTCCAGTCCCATAGTCCTGGTCCCCAAACCCGATGGTAGTATGAGACTCTGCAACGACTTTAGGAGCGTGAATGCAATCTCTACATTCGACGCATATCCCAGGCCCCGCGTGGATGAACTCTTGGAGCGCTTAGGAAAGGCCAAGTTCATCACCACCCTGGATTTGACGAAGGGATATTGGCAAGTGCCGGTGGCTCCAGAGGACCGCCCAAAGACCGCCTTCGCCACACCGGAGGGGCTCTTTCAGTATGTGAGGATGCCCTTCGGACTGCATGGTGCTGCTGCAACTTTCCAACGCCTCATGGATGCCATTCTACGGCCCCATCAAGAGTACGCAGCGGCGTACATAGATGATGTGGTCATCCACAGCGAGGACTGGGATAGTCACCTCCTACGACTACGGGCGGTGCTCATGAGTCTGGAAGCCACAGGGTTGACGGCCAATCCAAAAAAATGCTGCCTGGGTCTGTCCGAAGCGGAATACCTGGGGTACACCGTGGGGAATGGGAAAATACGCCCACAGGCAGAGAAGACCAGGGCAATTCGGGACTGGCCTCGACCCCAGACCAAGCGGGACGTTCGGGCCTTCTTAGGGATAACGGGATATTATCGCCGTTTTATCCCTGGATATGCAACCATTGCCAACCCCCTCACAAACCTCATCAAGAAAAACTTACCAAACCGGTTAGAGTGGAAAGATGAGGCGGAGGAGGCCTTTCAATTGCTAAAAGAGGGCCTGTGTTCTGATCCCGTCCTACAGGCTCCGGACTTCTCACAAGAGTTCATTGTACAGGTAGACGCCTCGGATACGGGGCTCGGGGCCGTACTAGCTCAGGGTGAAGGTGAAACTGAGAGGCCGATTCTCTTTATAAGTAGAAAGCTCAGCGATCGGGAACAGAGATATGCTACCGTAGAGAAAGAGGCCCTAGCCATTAAGTGGGCCCTCGATTATCTCCGGTACTACCTACTGGGTCGGAGGTTTAGTTACGGACCATGCGCCCCTCACGTGGATGGCTGGTAAGAGAAACCATAACAACCGAATAGCCAGATGGTTTCTTGCTTTACAACCATTCTCTTTCCATGTCATCCACAGGGCCGGATCGAGGAACGGGAATGCAGACGCGCTGTCCCGACGCGACCAAGACGGTGCGTCTGGCGCCCGACCCTCCGGTCCGGTCCTGAGGGGGGAGGTATGTGGAAGGACCACCAGAGGGCAGGCTGGGCTCACGGATAGTAGCCCAACAAGGCATGTGAGACCAGGGAACCAGAGTCAATTAAGCACAGCTGACGGTACTAATGAGAGATTCTCTTTCCCCTACAAGAGAGAGGGTGGAACCAGCAAGAAAGGGGGAAGATCAACTATCTTTGGAGAATGGCTACAGAGAGAGAGGTGCTATCCACGAAGAGCCATTAAGACGGTGATGAATATGTGATTGTTGTTATAGTTTGAAGATATTCGTAATGTGATCCTGTGTCCTCTCTCTCTGTAATGTGATCCTGTGTCCTTTCTATGTTTTTTTTGTTCAATCATCTTTGAAAATGAAGAGAAAGACAATTATAACTTAGGACTCTAGGCCCAATTTAGACTTTGTCCACTAGATAGCAGCAGTGTATGTGCAAAGTTTTAAACTGATCCAATGAACCATTGCATTACTGTTCAACATGTTGTATCAAGTCTGCCCAGATGTGCCTAATTGGTTTATTGATACATTTCCAAGTTCATAACTGTGCACTCTCCTCAAACAATAGCATGGTATTATTTCACTGTAACAGCTACTGTAAATTGGACAGTCAGATTAACAAGAATTTAAGCTTTCTGCCCATATAAGACATGTCTATGTCCTGGGAAATGTTCTTGTTACTTACAATGTCATGCTAATCACATTAGCACACGTTAGCTCAACCGACCCTGTAGAGGTTGTAAAGCCTTATTCTAAAATGGATTAAATATATGTTTTTTGTCATTCTACACACAATAGCCCAGAATGACAAAGCAAAGAAAAGTTTTTGGAAATGTTTGCAAATTATAATATCCCCCCCCACCAAATATCACATTTACATAAGTATTCAGACCCTTTACTCAGTACTTTGTTAAAGCACCTTTGGCAGCGAATACAACCTGGAGTCTTCCAGGGTAAGATTCTACAAGCTTGGCACACCTGTATTTGGGGAGTTTCTCCCATTCTTCTTTGCGGATACTTTCAAGCTCTGTCAGGTTGGATGGGGATCGTTGCTGCACAGCTATTTTCAGGTCTCTCCAGAGATGTTCGATCAGGTTCAAGTCTGGGCTCTGACTGGGCCACTCAAGGACATTCAGAAACTTGTCCCGAAGTCACTCCTGCGTAGTCTTGGCTGTGTGCTTAGGGTCATTATCCTGTTGGAAGGTGAACCTTCTACCCAGTCTGAGGTCCTGAGTGCTCTGGAGCAGGTTTTCATCAAGGATCTCCTTCGATCCTGACGAGTCTCCCAGTCCCTGCCGCTGAAAAACATCCCCACAGCATGATGCTGCCACCACCATGCTTCACCGTAGGGAGGGTGCCAGGTTTCCTCCAGACGTGACCCTTGGCATTCAGGCCCAAGAGTTCAATATTGGTTTCATCAGACAAGAGAATATTGTTTTTCATGGTCTGAGAGTCCTTTAGATGCCCTTTGGCAAACTCCAAGCGGGCTGTCGTGCCTGTTTACTGAGGAGTGGCTTCCGTCTGGCCAATCTACCGTAAAGGCTTAATTGGTGGAGTGCTGCAGAGATGGTTGTCCTTCTGGATCGCTTAATTTGTGGAGTGCTGCAGAGATGGTTGTTCTTCTGGAAGGTTCTCCCTTCTCCACAGAGGAACTGGAGCTCTGTCAGAGTGACCATCGGGTTCTTGGTCACCTCCCTGACCAAGGCTCTTCTCCCCTGATTGCTCAGTTTGGCTGGGCGGCCAGCTCCAGGAAGAGTCTTGTTGGTTCCAAAATTCTTCCATTTAAGAATGATGGAGGCCACTGTGTTCTTGGTGACCTTCAATGCTGCAGACATTTTTTGGTACCCTTCCCCAGATCTGTGCCTCGACACAATCCTTTCTCTGAGCTCTAAGGACAATTCCTTCAACCTCATGGCTTGGCTTTTACTCTGACATGCACTGTCAGCTGTGGGACTGTATATAGACAGGTGTGTGCCTTTCCAAATCATGTCCAATCAATTGAATTTACCACAGGTGGACTGCAATCAAGTTGTAGAAGCATCTCAAGGATGATAAATGGAAACAGGATGCACCTGAGACTCATAGCAAAGGATCTAAATACTTATGTAAATAAGGTATTTCTGTTTATTTTTTATAAATTAGCAAACATTTCTACAAACCTGTTTTCGCTTTGTCATTATGGGTTATTGTGAGGGAAAAAATGTATTTAATCAATTTTAGAATAAGGCTGTAACTTAACAAAATATTGAAAAAGGAAATTGGTCGGAATACTTTCCAAATGCACTGTAGGTGAATGACATTCAGCACATGGATGGTATGAAGAGGAGAAGAACGGGACACTATGCTGATGATACTGTAATGAACAGGCAGGGAGCAAGTCTCGAACCCTCGACCTTCAAGCCCGAAGTCCGGCGCGCTATCGACTGTGCCGCAAAAGCATGCTCGAGCGGCAGAGTCGATTTCCGCGCTTATAAACCCAGGGTCGTTACACTACTCCCTCCTTTCAAAGAGCGCGTCCTCGCGCTAGCTTGCGACTCAACGCCTTACAGGAACGCGCTCACCGGCCAAGCACACGCACTGTCGTGGATGCAAGGTCCGATCACTTCCGACACCAATATAATGAACAGGCAGGGAGCAGGTCTCGAACCCTCGACCTTCAAGCCCGAAGTCCGGCGCGCTATCGACTGTGCCGCAAAAGCATGCTCGAGCGGCAGAGTCGATTTCCGCGCTTATAAACCCAGGGTCGTTACAATACATTTGTATTCATTCCCACTATGCTCGTATAATTGGAAACAGAGTGAACTATATTAAGCTGCTTGATGAAGTTAAACAAGTTAAGCATTCAGATGAGCTTTCCCGATTAAACTTTTCGTAAACTACATTACATAACACACTCATTTCTTAAATAATGTCATTACCTATATTAAAACGTTGGAAAGCAAACTATGAGTCAGTGTTTTGATATGATGAAGATATTGTGAGTAATCATATTGAACTATTCTGTTTTTTCATTTTCAGGAGAGCTGATTGGTGTGGACTAACTGCTCAGGCAGACTGGGAAGGCCATGCAGAACATGAACCCTGACTCGGAGGAGACTGATTTTGAGGACTATGCAATGGACCCTACAGATTGTATGCTTCTGGATGACTTCATCACCATCACCACTACTGCTGACTTCACTGCTGACATTCCCACCCAGGCTGCTCCCTCTACAGTCCAACCTGCTTCCTTCAGTGCCAAGTCTGCTGCCACCAGTGTCTGGCCTGCTTCACCCACAGCTCAGTCTGCTGCCAGCCAACTCCACCCATGCAAAAAACTTGATTGGTTTGATAAGTAGCAACTCATCACTAGTTTCCATATAGACTGTGCTGTACTCTAGCCTTTTCGATCTTATTTCTAAAATTAAGCTCTCTATTCAATCAGATACAGAGTTAACCCGCAGTTGCTCTTGTGTGTCACAATCCACTCCCTTCCTACCATGTTAGAAGTTCAAATCAGTGATAGAAAGTGTAGGCTATTTGGATGGGGGGATTTAAAGCCTATCAGTCTAATCAAGAGTAGGGTCTGTAGCCTACAATAGAACATCACACAGTGTTTGAATGTGTAACACGGCTGCAGGAACTTCTAACATGGCTGCATGGGTTTTGTCGAATAGAAAGTTTGGTAGTTTTGTGACATCCAATGGCAGTTCCACCTCCGATACCGACAAAACAATCACTATGGGGGTGTCGAACAACATTAATCTGATTGAATCGAGCCCTAGAACTTTCAGGTGGAGATTTTCCCTCTGTTTGCATGGATGTTGTCATATGTTTGGATCCTGCTGTGTTATTCACTCAGAATCAGTCAGTTGCCATGCCCAGTCATTACCTTGGGCCCCATGTATGTGTGTGTGTGTAATTTGTCATTAATAAACATGTTTCTATATTTCGACCAGTTCTTAAAATGGCTTTGATTGTAGGTAAATCATTATTCACTTCTAATAACAAAAATGTTTTGCTCTCAGAGGAATGTATAATAATATAATAATAATTACATCAAGAAATATGCAGTCCACAAAAAAACAGAACTGATCATTTAAGATAATAATTGCATAAACAAGGGAGTATAGTACAGTAATAAACCAACCTCATTAGAACAACACTATATGTTATGATTATGCTACCATAAAATGTTCCATTAACCCAGGTGATCTTAAATACACCAATGTGAAAAATAACACTTTTAGACACTATAGTGGACGTTTAGAAATGTTATTTCTGGCCAAGGCAGGATTCGAACAGGGGCTTTCGGGGCCACTCTTGCCCTTTCTCAAACAGGAAAAACAACATTTTCATAATAAATAATGATTAATAAACATTTATATTATCAAGAAGAAACATTATTTTTTATTTCCTCTTTTTTCTTCTCCCGCTTCTTCCGCCCTTAACATACTATTGATCGCCAGCTTTGTTACGCCCGTCGCTTTGGATAAGTCACGTTTGCCTAAAAGTGTCTGCTAAATGGCATATTTTATGATTATATTATAATCCATTTTCAGACTAAAGGTTGCCTATAAAATAAAGCATATAATAGTAATAAAACTGCACTTTGTTAAATATTATTTAAAAAAAGGTAGTCTGTGAAACATTGTGGAAAAACCTGGATCACTTCAAATTTAAGAGAACCGTTTTAGGGGATATTGCACTATACACCAACCGAAAACACATACATTTCACTGTAATTGAATATTTGTGTAAGGACACACAAAATTAAAATTATTTGTTAAAATATGACATTGTCCTTATTTAACAATGCTTACCTTTGGATCCTATAAAAGCCATTGAAGCGTACACTGAGTGTACAAAACATTATGAACACCTGCTCTTTCCAGCCTCCTTGATGAACGCATTCGACACCTTGTAGAGTCCATACCCAAACGAATTGAGGCTTTTCTGAGGGCAAAGAGGGAAGGTGTTCTTTATGTTTTGTACACTCAGTGTATATCTAAAGTAATTTATGTAATATTGTTGACATGAGTAAAAATACTATTCGAATTTTCATTCTAATATGGCATTGCTGTTATGAAATTCCTTTTTACCTCTCAACCATTTGGTAAAGCTCTGTAATTTCCAGAATAATCAAATTGGGGAAATTTTTTTTGGGAAGTTCTTATTTGACTTGTAAGTAGTATGATTTTAAGGGGGGGGGGGGGGGGGTTCAAGAAAAAGGGTTATTTGCTCAATGGCAAGCACATAGAAAAAGGGAAGCAATAAACACATTGTTGGAAAGCAGTTACACTTTTTTCTAGTGCACTACATGAAGTCGACACTAGGTGGGGGTGAATTGCCATGAATGTGTTAATGTGTTAAATTCATGCTTTAAAACAATTTCCGTCTATCTGTAATAATCTGGAAAGTAATAATGGAATGGAGGAGGGCCCGTGTAGGAGGGCCAGCTAACTGTAACTGACGCGTTTGAAATCAATTAAAAAAAGTATCCCCATAGATGTCAGATATATTTGAGTGCTGCAATCACATCGGTTCCCATATGGTCTAGCGGTTAGGATTCCTGGTTTTCACCCAGGCGGCCCGGGTTCGACTCCCGGTATGGGAATACACTGTTTTAATATTGTCTCGTTCTTGTAGCGCGAACTTGTAAATAAAGCAGGACCGATGTGTTATCAGCCTATATGATGAAGTCTGAAACGTATCTTACTGTTCAACTGGAGAACACATAGAAGCCTATCCACACGGTCATATTTATAACATAAAGTAAATTCCCAAAATAGGCAATGGACCAAAACTGCGATCCCTTAAGTGGGTGGGGTTGAAAGTGTAGCCAGTACTGTTTATACCACACGGGATAGTGTGCATTTGGTTTCAATGTATCAACGTGAGCCACATCCTTGAAGTTGTATATTCAATACTTTTTTGTTCGTGATTGTAAATCTAGTTGGTGTTAAAAAAATCTGCTAAAGATAATGATTAAGAAAATAAAAACGAGTAGTCTATATCTTTTTCATTTCAGTTAAAAGTCCGATACGTAGTTGATTCTAGCCTATCCCAGTAAATTTCTCAATATGAGTAACGAACATTACATTATTTTTCACAACATCCTGTTTTTTTTTCAACCGAATCCCTAATGCTGGCCAATCATTTCTTAGGGAAAATGTGACTGCTAGGAATTCCCCACGCATCGGTTTTCGGTAAGAAAAAAAGAAGAAAATTAACAGTGTAACCTTATGTCAGCCACGCGAACGTAGTGAAACTAGACTTGGCATATTTACTGTACTGATGATGTCGAGCTTCATCTCACAAATGGGATTATTTTGGGGGATAATAACAATATGCTGATAAGTGCCTACTGAAGATATTATGCTACTGGACGATTTTGATGAAGACATTGTCATTTTAAATGTCTGACACTATAAAATAAGGATTTAAGGTGAGTCTTTGCAATTTGAATTGCTAATGATGTACTTCTAATTAGATTTTTTTTTAATGTTGTCTTGACTATTAGTCTGGAATGTGTATGAAAAAGTTGTTACCCCCGCCCAAGCAGTCCTTTTCATATCGTGGAATGCTCTCCCATTCAGTAAGTTTATGGATTGAGTGCATTTTATATTTTTCTTTTATTCATTTCTATATAGCCTACATACGACATTTAATTTATGTAACTCCACTTGTAAATCCACAACAAATAAAATACAAGTTATTTGCTGTACTGCATCTATTCACCTGGTAGACTATAACAAATATAGACTACTTTCATTTCTTAAATTCAAAAGAGTTCTATACACAATGTTCTGCCACTGACCCACATTACTGAACATTTGACATGAAAAATCACAGAGATGTATGACCCACTGCTCTGCTTTATTAACCCTCCTACTGAGAAGCCGTGTCATTCTGTGATGCACTCTTAGAAAAAAAGGTGCTATATAGAACCTAAATGGGTTCTTCGGCTGTCCCCATAGAAGAACCCTTTGAAGAACCCTTTTTGGTTCCAGGCAGAACCCTTTTGGGTGCCATGTAGAACCCTTTCCACAGAGGGCCCTACCTTTCCAAAAAAGGGTACTCCCTGGAACCAAAAAGGGTTCTTCTATGGGGACAGCCAAATAACCCTTTTGGAAAAGTTTTTTTCTAAGAGTGTACCATGCCTTCCATGTGACAGGGTTGCTGTGTGGTAAATGTGAGAGGCTGTTGTGTGCTGCTGACAGAGCTAGCCTGTCTGCAGTGTCTCTAGGTTCCAGTTGCCGTTTGTGCTTCATGTGAGTGTGAGGGATCAATTATACAGCCCTGAAAGCAATAGATTGTTAATGTTTTATCTGTTTAGTAAAGACGAGTTCAACTACACCCTACTGTTGCAGGTATTAGACATCACATTAATAAGCATACCCAATATCTCTCAGACTCTGAAGATAGTATTGGAGAATAATCTGTATCATTGCATCAGTGCTTGTATTTCCCTCTGATTTGTAGAAATGGCATATGGTACCATTACCAGTGTTCTGCTGCTCTATCATGAAGTTTGCCATTTAGTTCAAGAGTTTGAGAAAGACCCCGCTCTTTGTTGGGCACTCGTATGAACCATGTCTACACATCATGCTCATCTAACATGTTCATCAGTTCAGATATTCTTATTTTCATGTAATTAACTACTTCCAACTGCCAGAATCTACACTAAACTGTGTTTTCTCAAATGACCTGATCTCCTCAACCCATCTGTGGTCAATATAAACGTTTGCCAGATGTTTACATTTTTGGTTTAAGATGCTGGCCTTGTGGGACTTTGCGAGCTGAGAAGTCTCATTGGTCTTCCGTGCCTACTGTTGTCCAGAGAAAAGTAGGGGCGAGACGGGAATACTTGTGCTCTCCTTATTCGGAGGGTTAGGGGGATGTTTGCGCTGCTCAGCTCAGCCCGTCAGCAACAGAGATCAGCTGGTCCCGCTGACCCCCACCCCTCCTCCACTGTCCACCCACCCCCACCTATTCCCCCGCAACACAGCCCGCCTATCCCAGAGGCCCAGTAGATAATTGGAAATCTCAGTCCTCTGAAACCAATTATCCCCAAACAAGAGCTTCTAAATATACTCGTCTGCAGTGTAGTGGTCTCTTGCATATGTTTCAAGCCCCAGACTCCATGCATAGTTAAAAAAAATCCCATTGTGCCTGCCTCACTGTACACATCCCACCCTCTTTCCCTCCTTCCCTCTCTCTCTTGGTCTCGACAGTCATGTGCATTAATGACCCTGCCTTCTCAGCCTTTGAACTTTGTTGCTGGAGGGATTTCTCCCTCAGAAAGGGACTTTGAGGTAGTAACCTCCCTTTCATGAGACAGGGCCTGGATTAACATTATGGAGGATGAAAACAGGCCAGGCATCAGGTTTCAGTTAATAGTCAGTTTATGCACACTAGCTGGGAACACTAGCCTATGCCTATCTGGGGCTAGTGACATGCCTGGTGCTTATCGTGTGACTGTGATGTCACCATCAGCAGGGCACAGCAGCCAGAGCAGCTGAGGATTGTGACTGGGTGACGAAGACTCCAGACAATGGGAGAGCTGTTCTTATCTGTGCTTCATAATATCGAGGGCTGCTATCAATGTCCCGGCCTCAGTCTTGAGTCTTTTCTAACTGGCCAAGAGCTGCCCTAATGAGCTCTTGGATATGCCCTGGGCTCTTTGTGTACCTCCGACCAAATCTTCGGCTACCCAAGAGGAAACGCAGGTGAAAAAAAAGCAGGAGAGTGGGCATCCTGGTGTGTCTAAGGTGATGTGAAAATCAGCTACCACTTCCCTCCATTCTATTGGCCAACGTACAGTCACTTGATGATAAAATGGATGACCTCTGATTGTGGATTTGCTGTCAACGGGACTCTCATAACTGCAATACTCAGTTTTTCTGAAACATGGCTTTCGGACAAGATACCCCCCATGACTACCCAACACAATGGATTCTCCATTCACCAAGCGGACAGGACATTGGATTCAGGGAAAACCAGAGGGACTGGGCTATGTTTCTGCATCAACAGCAAATGGTGTGCAGTGGAAGTCTCAACCTATTGTTCACCCGTCTTGGAATACCAGATGGTCAAATGCAGACCCTTCTACCTCCCAAGAGAGTTTTAATCTGTTCTCGTGACTGCTCCCCTTCAGCACAACAACAACGACAAGCTGACACTTGACAAACGGTACAAGGCTATAAACAAGCAGGAAATCATGCACCGAGAGACTACTTTTCTTATTGCCGGTGATTAAAATTCAGCGTCACTAAAACACGTGATGCCCAACTTCTAGCAACACGTCTCCTTCGTCACAATGGCCATTAAAGTTCTAAACCACTGTTACTCAACCCACAAGCAAGCATACAAGCCCCCCCCCTCTTCCCCCCTTCGGCAAATCAGATCATGATGCCATACTCATGCTTCCTGTTTACAAACAGAATCTCATACAGGAAGTACCCGTGACAAACTGCATAGAAAAATGGTCTACTGTATCAGAGGCTATGCTGCTGGACTGCTTTGCTCGTGCTGACTGGAATATGTTCCAGGACTCTGCCGATAGCATTGACGAGCTAACCACCTCCGCAACCAGCTTCATCAGGAAATGCATTGCCGCCATCATCCCCACGGTGAAGGTTCGCTGCTTCCCCAACCAAAAGCCCTGTATTAACACAGAGGTGTATGCTAAGCTAAAGGACAGAGCTACCACTTACAGGGCTATCACAGCCAACCCTGAGGCTATTGCTGAGGACAAGAAGACGTACATGAAGTCCTGCTACAACCTCCACAAAGCCATCAAACAGGCAAACAACAATATCGTAACAAGGTGAAATCCTATTATACTAGCTCTGACAGTCAGTGCATGTAGCAGGGGCTACAGTACATTATGGATTATAAAGGAAGCCGTGATCTGTCCAACAATGCCTCTCTACCAGCCAAACTCGATGCCTTTTATGCACGCTTTGACAAAAACAACACAGAGCCCTGCATTAGGGCCCCTGTAGATCCGGAGGACTGGATGATCTCTCTCTCCAAGGCTGACGTGAGTAATGTTTTTAAATGGGTCAATACTCGTAAGGCCGCAGGGCCAGACGATTTCCAGGGCATGTCCTCAGGGCATGTGCAGACAAGCTGCCAGGCATCTTCACTGACATTTTAAACCTCTCCTTGTCCTAGTCTGTAATCCCCACGTTTCAAGCTGACTACCATCATTCCTGTTCCCAAAAACTCTAAGGCATCCTGTCACATTGACTACCGCTCTGTAACATTCACATTTGTAATAATGAAGTGCTTTTAAAGGCTGGTCATGGCACACATCAACTCTATCATCCCATACACCCTGGACCCACTCCAATTTTCATACCGCCCCAACAGATCCACAGATGACGCAATCTCAATTGCACTCTACACTGCCCACTCCCACCTAGAAAAGAGGAATAGCTATGTGAGGATGCCATTCATCGACTACAGCTCAGCGTTCAACACCATCGTGCCCTCCAAGCTCGTCACCAAGCACTGGGATTGAACACCTCTCTGCAACTGGATCTTGGACTTCCTGACGGGCCGACCCCAGGTGGTAAGAGTAGGCCACAACACTTCCGCCATGCTGATCCTCAACACGGGAGCCCCTCAGGGATGTGTGCTTAGCCCCCTCCTGTACTCCCTGTTCACTCACGACTGTGTGGCCCCGCACGACTCCAACTCCATCATCAAGTTTGTTGATGACACCACGGTGTTGGCCTGATCACCAATCGCGATGAGACAGCCTACAGGGAGGAGGTCAGAGACCTGGAGTTGTGGTGTCAGGATAACAACCTTTCCCTCAACGTCAGTGAGACCAAGGAGCTGATTGTGGACTACAGGAAACGGGTGTGTGTACACCCCCATCCACATTGGCAGGGCCACAGTAGAGAGGGTCAAGAGCTTCAAGTTTCTTGGTGTCCACATCACTGAGGACCTAACAGGGTCCTCTCACAACAGCACAGTCGTGAAGAAGGCACGACAGTGCCTCTTCTCCCTCAGGAGGCTGAAACTATTTGGCATGGCCCCTCAGATCCTTAGGAACTTTTACAGCTGCACCATTGAGAGCATCCTGACTGGTTGTATCACTGTCTGGTATGGCAACTGCACCGCCCTCGACCGGAAGGCTCTACAGAGGGTGGTGCGGACGGCCCAGCTCAGCACTGGGGGTGAGCTCCCAGCCATCCAAGACATACATGCCAGGCGGTGTCTGAGAAAGGCCTGAAAAATTGCCAAAGACCCCAGCCACACAAGAGAAGGACTGTTCTCCATGTTCCCATCCAGCATGCGGTACCGTATTAAAGCACCATTGAAGCACCACTAGAGCCTTACAATGGACAGATACCTTGTGTAGTGGCCTTGAGAGAGACAGGTGAGTGAATGAAAGGACTCTTGTGTTTGTCATATCCTTTTTGGTCAGGGTTCAAGCCAGATGATGTGGGAAACATATGCTCCATCACATCCTCTGAAAAAGCATTACATTAGAAGTCCCTGTAATGTCTCAGAGAAGCCTGGTTTGGAGTCTTCTTTCCAATCTAGTCTACTGATCAGTCTCTCTTAGGTAAATTAGTGTCATTTGACACCTCTTAGGTAACCACAAGGTAGCAATGTTTAATGTGTCTCTGACTATGGGCAATTCCACATTAACACTCAGAGCGCCGGAATGCCATAACTACTAGAATGGCCATGACGGTCATTCTGACCATTGATATTTCAATTGTATAAATATTCCATCATAAATAATAAATTGCTAAATGAATGCATTTATGTTAAAATAGGTAATAAGAAACCTCAGGACACCAAATGCAAATTGTAATCAGTAAGAAAATGTATTGATTGATCCAGAAGCGTATAGACTGTAAATACTAAAATAAGATAGTGTATTTTGTTGTGTACAGTTGCCAAACTACACCTAAATTATATTGAAACTAATTTCACATATAATAATAATAATAACAATAATAATATACACTGCTCAAAAAAATAAAGGGAACACTAAAATAACACATCCTAGATCTGAATGAATGAAATAATCTTATTAAATACTTTTTTCTTTACATAGTTGAATGTGCTGACAACAAAATCACACAAAAATAATCAATGGAAATCCAATTTATCAACCCATGGAGGTCTGGATTTGGAGTCACACTCAAAATTAGAGTGGAAAACCACACTACAGGCTGATCCAACTTTGATGTAATGTTCTTAAAACAAGTCAAAATGAGGCTCAGTAGTGTGTGTGGCCTCCACGTGCCTGTATGACCTCCCTACAACGCCTGGGCATGCTCCTGATGAGGTGGCGGATGGTCTCTTGAGGGATCTCCTCCCAGACCTGGATTATAGCATCCGCCAACTCCTGGACAGTCTGTGGTGCAACCTGGCGTTGGTGGATGGAGCGAGACATGATGTCCCAGATGTGCTCAATTGGATTCAGGTCTGGGGAACGGGCGGGCCAGTCCATAGCATCAATGCCTTCCTCTTGCAGGAACTGCTGACACACTCCAGCCACATGAGGTCTAGCATTGTCTTGCATTAGGAGGAACCCAGGGCCAACCGCACCAGCATATGGTCTCACAAGGGGTCTGAGGATCTCATCTCGGTACCTAATGGCAGTCAGGCTACCTCTGGCGAGCACATGGAGGGCTGTGCGGCCCCCCAAAGAAATGCCACCCCACACCATGACTGACCCACCGCCAAACCGGTCATGCTGGAGGATGTTGCAGGCAGCAGAACGTTCTCCACGGCATCTCCAGACTCTGTCACGTCTGTCACATGTGCTCAGTGTGAACCTGCTTTCATCTGTGAAGAGCACAGGGCGCCAGTGGCAAATTTGCCAATCTTGGTGTTCTCTGGCAAATGCCAAACGTCCTGCACGGTGTTGGGCTGTAAGCACAACCCCCACCTGTGGACGTCGGGCCCTCATACCACCCTCATGGAGTCTGTTTCTGACCGTTTGAGCAGACACATGCACATTTGTGGCCTGCTGGAGGTCATTTTGCAGGGCTCTGGCAGTGCTCCTCCTGCTCCTCCTTGCACAAAGGCGGAGGTAGCGGTCCTGCTGCAGGGTTGTTGCCCTCCTACGGCCTCCTCCACGTCTCCTGATGTACTGGCCTGTCTCCTGGTAGCGCCTCCATGCTCTGGACACTACACTGACAGACACAGCAAACCTTCTTGCCACAGCTCGCATTGATGTGCCATCCTGGATGAGCTGCACTACCTGAGCCACTTGTGTGGGTTGTAGACTCCGTCTCATGCTACCACTAGAGTGAAAGCACCGCCAGCATGCAAAAGTGACCAAAACATCAGCCAGGAAGCATAGGAACTGAGAAGTGGTCTGTGGTCACCACCTGCAGAACCACTCCTTTATTGGGGGTGTCTTGCTAATTGCCTATAATTTCCACCTGTTGTCTATTCCATTTGCACAACAGCATGTGAAATTTATTGTCAATCAGTGTTGCTTCCTAAGTGGACAGTTTGATTTCACAGAAGTGTGATTGACTTGGAGTTACATTGTGTTGTTTAAGTGTTCCCTTTATTTTTTTGAGCAGTGTATATAGCCTAAAGACAAGATTAAATTGACTATAGTCTGATGGGTGACAATATTATCAATCGTCGAATAGAGAATGATGTGACTGATGACCTGTGCAGCGTGCATTGACAGCTTGCATTGACAAAGAAGAAAGGAGCTTACCAAATAGCACTTCTTCCATATCATCCTACAGAAGTCCATGCAGATGTTTTGATTGCTATACCCTATCAGAAAGAGCAGATTCCAATGTTTCTAATGAACCTATTTTTGCCAAACAACTGTACAAATTGCGAGGATGCCTCTGTTTCAAAAAATTACTTTTTCCTAGAATAACCGTGGTCCTATGCATTCCTCATGTGAGTAGGCTACCGGTGACAATCAGCGATAGCCATTTGGGATATTCAATTATATTCTTACTGTAAAATATGTGTGTTGACTGTGGCAGGGCCTGGGATGAACTAAACGAACAAGGTGATTTAATTGGCATGGCACAGCCATAGATTGGCATGGTGCAGCCATAGACATGTCTACCAAGCACAGATAAATACAACTGAAAATATGCTATTCTGTTCTTTTGAAATGAATTAACTTGTATCATGTTTTTTATGACCTTCCTGAATGAAATATGAATGGATTTATTTGTGATTGTATATATTAACACTAGAAAGGCAGAGAGCATAATAATGTCTCAAAACAAACTGAAATGTTTAATAACTTTTTTTAAAGTCATGTCCCCCTTGTCCTTAACTTTTTCTAAATACGTCTATATAACACACTGTTGTAGTTAGAATCTTAATATCACAAACAAAACAGGAGTTTTAACCATGTCATTTTTTAAATGATTTTCCCCGGCCTGCTCCACTCCTATGATAGTTGAATGTCTCATGCCCAGTTGATGATCAAACGATAATTGCCTCGAAACTGAACCTAAACTATACCTTAACTAATTTCAAACATACAACAACAGATTAAATAAATGAAGTATGATGGGGGAGAAAAGGGGAGAATGGGTGAGTTGATGAGTGAGGGATTCATAATTATGTAAATCACCAATTGTGAATGAAGAACAAGGCGTTGTGAATGAAGAACAAGAATTGTGAATGAAGAACAAGATCAATACAATTCTATTGTATTGATCCATTCTAATTCTAATCTTAAAATGGTATGTACCCTATATCAGTCCACTGAATCCAAGCAGTCTTATCAGTCTACTCTAGCCTACTTGTAGTAGGCTACACAGTGAGAACGTGCATAATTTACAATGGCAAGACCAAGACAAATGGATGGCGGGGAAGAAATGGATCATATCTGATGATTATTATTCTGATTCATGCTGAACGGCTTTCCATACCTGGGAAAGGATCCATATCGGGCAGCAGGTGAGCGAGTGTTGGATAATGTTTTTGATCAGAAGGCACTGCTGTACTAGGTGAAAGGAGGAACTTGCCACTGGCCTGCTGAACAACACATGTTGTTCAAGCAGTGCATGAACAACACCCATGAGCAGGAGAGACTTCATCATGAGTCTGGCACACGGGCTACGTGAGAGACATGAGGGCCAAGGCAGCAGCAAAGATTCCACGGGAGCCATTGTGCGAGCCAAATTGCACACAGCTTCCGGGGAGGAGAAGCTGCAAGGTGAGCAGATTCACTCGGAAACAGAACCTGGACACCTGCTTCAGCTGCAAGCGACTTGTCTGTGGGAAGTGTTGCAATCAAGTGAAAGTGACAAAGATTTGTGGTGACTGTTCAAACAAGGGATAACAGCTAAATAAAATAGATTTTATACTTGGAAAGCAATGGCTTTTTTCTTGCCACTCTTCCGTAAAGCCCAGCTCTGCGGAGTGTACGGCTTAAAGTGGTCCTATGGACAGATACTCCAATCGCCGCTGTGGAGCTTTGCAGCTTCTTCAGGGTTATCTTTGGTCTCTTTGATTAATGCCCTCCTTGCCTGGTCCGTGAGTTTTGGTGGGCGCCCCTCTCTTGGCAGGTTTGTTGTGGTGCCATATTCTTTCAATTTTTTTAAATTAATGGTGCACCGTGGGATGTTCAAAGTTTCTGATACTTTTTTATAACCCAACCCTGATCTGTACTTCTCCACAACTTTGTCCCTGACCTGTTTGAGGAGCTCCTTGGTCTTCATGGTGCCGCTTGCTTGGTGGTGCCCCTTGCTTTGTGGTGTTGCAAACTCTGTGGCCTTTCAGAACAGGTGTTTATATACTGAGATCATGTGACACTTAGATTGCACACAGGTAGACTTTATTTAACTAATTATGTGACTTCTGAAGGTAATTGGTTGCACCAGATCTAATTTAGGGGTGAATACATATGCACGCACCACTTTTCTGTTTTTCTTTTTTAGATTTTTTTGAAACAAGTTATTTTTTACATTTCACCAATTTGGACTATTTTGTGAATGCCCATTACATGAAATCCAAATAAAAATACATTTAAATTACAGGTTGTAATGCAACAAAATAGGAAAAAACGCCAAGGGGGATGAAAATGTTTGCAAGGCACTGTATAGCCTACAATAACATAAGGTGGCTATTGGTACTCCACAAGGCCTGGCTATTCTACTGTTAAATATGCATAAGGTCATTTTGACCATAATGGCTCTTTGAGGATGAAATTCTCCGAATTATTTCATCTTTTATGATATTTCTCAGAAAGTACTACTAGAATGTAAAATACTCGTATTTAGGAAACGTCAGAGACAGGTGGGTTCAAGGTTTTTATTGAAATTAAGTTATTGAAATTACAATATTGAAAATGGTCAGATTGACCGTTTTGGCAGTTATAGTGTTAACAGAATGTCTGACTCATATTTTTCACTTTTAAATGTATGCCAAACAAAAAACAATGATTGCAAAGTTAAACAAACAATACAACTCTATGTACAAGGATGACTTTGAACAATTTCCACTGAAAATTTGACCGTGGTCACCGATATAACTGTTTTGGGGCGCACATTTTCTCCTCTCCTCAGCTCCTGACCGCCATAGAAATGGAATAAATAAACCAGGCATCCCCATTCAAGTCAATGATGGCATAATGGGTGGACTGGCGGTCATTGCGAGTGTACCCATAGGAGCAAAGCAAGAAGTAAAAGCACTACAGGAAATGTACCCATAATGTGATTTGTTAACTGACATTACAAAAAAATACATTCCATTTCATTTGAATGATCATTCTACAGTTCAGCAAAGAGCAACAGAGTTTCATCACGTTGTTAAGAGTCCAAGGTACTGAAGAAACTCACTCAACCATACAAATGCCCCGTCTTCAGTCAGCTGTTCGTCCCACACAAAAACAGTTATGACGGTTATTTTATTTTCATGACGGTCTTCATCCATAATCGTCGGTGATACGGTAATTGTGCCAGCCCTAAAGATATTTCATGGCGGCCCCCTATTTTTGTTGAAAGACAGTAGGGGTCTTGCTCTGTAAAGTTCCTTATTTCACTGTGAGTTGGTTTCAACAACTGCTCTGTCACCTGAGTTTCACGTCCTCTGATATATCAGTTCGATCACTAGGCAGCGCTACAGCCATGCGGCCGACGTGACGTCAAAGAGAAAGGGGAGCCGGGGGAAATTCCACCTGTAATCCCATCCCGCCTGCATGCTGCCTCTCACAATGTGAAGCATGTGACTCCAGTCCAAACAATACACATGGACTCCATATCTTCACATGTACTTACTGTCATTTGTAATGTCATCATGTTAACCTCAGTTTTGATGTCTTGTAAACTACACAACTTATCTTGTTTGCCCCCGAGAACTTAAGAGGTCATAGATTTTAGACTCTGTGTTCCCTTTTCTCCAGAGGCAGCCTTGAACAACTGAAAACAAGCTCCAAAACAACAATGCAATGTCTCAGTAGGTTTAACTAAGAATATATTGTTTTTCTTCCCATGCCCCATATAGGCTATTACTAAGTGCACCAGTCCCTCCTGCAGCAAAGCACCCCTACAACATGATGCTGCCACCCCCGTGCTTCACGGTTGGGAGGGTGTTCTTCGGCTTGCAAGCGTCCCCTTTTTCCTCCAAACATAATGATGGTCATTATGGCCAAACAATTATATTTTTGTTTCATCAGACCAGAGGTCATTTCTCCAAAAAGTAGGATATTTTTCCCCATGTGCAGTTGCAAACTGTAGTCTGGCTTTTATATGGCGGTTTTGGAGCCGTGGCTTTTTCCTTGCTGAGCGGCCTTTCAGGTTCTGTCGATATAGACTCGTTTTACTGTGGATATAGATACTTTTGTACCTGTTTCTTCCAGCATCTTCACAAGGTCCTTTGCTGTTGTTCTGGGATTGATTTACACTTTTCACACCAAATTACGTTCATCTCTAGGAGACTTCCTGAGAGGAATGACGGCTGCATGGTCCCATGGTGTTTATACTTGCGTACTATTGTTTGTACAGATGAACGTGGTACCTTCAGGCGTTTGGAAATTGCTCCCAAGGATGAACCAAACTTGTGGAGGTCTTGGCTGATTTATTTTTATTTTCCCATGATGTCAAGCAAAGAGGCACTGAGTTTAAAGGTAGGCCTTGAAATACATCCACAGGTACACCTCCAATTGACTCAAATTATGTAAATTAGCCCATCAGAAGCTTCTAAAGCCATTACATAATTTTCAGGAATTTTCCAAGCTGTTTAAAGGCACAGTTACCTTAGTGTATGTAAACTTCTGACCCACTGGAATTATGATACAAGTGAAATAACTGAAATAATCTGTCTGTAAACAATTGTTGGAAAAATGACTTGTGTCATGCACAAAGTAGATGTCCTAATAGACTTGCCAAAACTATAGTTTGTTAACAAGAAATGTGCGGAGTGGTTGAAAAACGAGGTTTAATGACTCCAACCTAAGTGTACGTAAACTTCCGACTTCAACTGTATGTGCGTGCGCGTCAGTAGAAACGCCAATGCCATCCTCCTCTTTCATGTTGCCTAAATGGTCTATGACTCTGTCATACAGTACATGCATTTAGTTTTTGTTGTCCTAGGCTACCTAGCTAAGATGTTTTCTCGCTAGCCTAACTTCCTTTCATGGGCAACGACGCGCCAGGCCAGCTAGTTAACGTTAGCCTAATGTTACTATATCTGTTGAACTTCCATCCTCTCAGGCCAATATATGAATTTATTGTTCGATTAGAATTGCCATTATAATCATTGGCAAGTACGGAGAATTAAGTAAAACCACAAATCCATATCCCCATTCACAGCTGAGCTCACTCAGTTTAGCTCAACGCTGATGGGCTATTATTTTATTTAAAAAATGTATCAAGGCAGGCCAAATGCTCGCTGGCTTCCCTTGCATTCAGTGCTACAGGTGGCAACAATCTCATGCGCTTCTTGACCAGACAGCATAGATGGGCGCTGTTCTGTTCGCTTGGATGCTTTCTCCAGTGAGATACATTCAGCCTCTTGTGAATTGAAGGACATTTATGAAACACATAAAGATGAAAGATTTAAAATTTGAGGAAACCTGGCTTCCCTTGGCATCCATGAATACACACCACTGTTTTACACTATTTGATTCGTGCAAATTCAAGGAAGAACCACTCAGCCAGTTATTTTTGTTGATACTGATGCGATCCATGCATAGGTAGCTTGGGTATTTTTAGTCAATGTAGCAGGCACACTGTGTATCCGATGCTTGATTAGATTGGGGGGTTGCTGGGTGGTGGTTTGACTACTAGGGTGATCCTCAAGCAACAGCCAGCTAAGCTAACCAAATTAATAGCAGTGGAGGCTCCTCAGAGGAGGAAGGGGAGGATCATCCTCCTCAGTGAATTTCATAAAAATAAAAATAGTGAAACATTAAAAAAGTGCTTATTTTTATACTAAGTATATTCACATCACCAATAATTGATTAAAACACTATTTTGCAATGAAGGTCTGCAGTAGCCTCAACATCACTCTGTAGGGTAGCAGCATGGTTTAGCCGGAGGACAGCTAGTTTCTGTCCTCTGAGTACATTGCCTTCAATACAAAACCTAGGAGGCTCATGGTTCTCATCCCCTTCCATAGACTTACACAGTAATTATGACAACTTCCGGAGGACATCCTCCAACCTATCAGTGTTCTTGCAGCGTGAGCTTACATGCTGTACACACAATCAAAGGATCAGAGAATGAATCTCGTACTGAAAGCATAAGCTACAGATAGCTAGCACTGCAGTGCATAAAATGTGGTGAGAATTTGACTCAAGAGAGAGTATGACAATAGTTGAACAATTTTGAACAAATTCATTTCTTAAAAAATTAAGGAGAAGCAAGATGGAGAGAGCTGGCTATAGTTTTTGTATTTTTTTCCATTTTCATTTTGACTTAGCTAGCAAAATCAGCTGGCTAGTTTAGCCTGCTCAAACACCCAGCTCAAACAGAAAGGGATTCTATGTTAGCTAGCTGGAACTCTTCCAAGTCAAGGTAAGCTTTTCATTTTACTAATTTATTGCCATCGGGACCCGCCAGTGTAACTGCTAAACTGCTTGCTGACTGTACTGCATGATTGTAGCGAGTTTACCTATGCGTTAGTTCTAGTAGCTATGTTGACTTTGACATTAGCTAATATAGTGACAACGATGTAGGCTGAGTGTAGTGGTTATGATATGAAGGTTTGGATAGAAAACACTCAGAAGTTTCTAAAACTGTTGGAATGGTGTCTGTGAGTATAACATAACTCATATGGCAGGCAAAAACCTGAGAAAAATCCAAGCAGGAAGTGAAAAGTCTGAGAATTGTAGTTCTTCTTTTGATTCTCTATCGAAGCTACAGTGTCTGTGGGGGACGTTGCACTTCCTAAGGCTGTCTAAAGCCTTCAGAAAGTGGTTTGAGCATTTTCCTGTCACTGGGCAGATAATAGGAGCTCAGTTACTGAGTGGTCTGCCTGGCAACAAAGGGATTGGATATTCTCGGTCCCGCGAGCACGCCCCTCCTTCTTTTTCTTCTTGAATGAATATGCTATTGTCCGGTTGGAATATTATCGCAATTCTACGTTAAAATACCATAAAGATTGATTTTAAACAGTGTTTGACATGCTTCTAAGTACGGTAATGGAACATTTTGACTTTTTGTCTCTCGTTCCGCGCTCGCGCGTTATGCCTTTGGATAAGTGATCTGTACGCACGAACAAAACGGAGGTATTTGTACAGAAATATGGATTATTTCGAACAAAAACAACATTTCTTGTGGAAGTAGCAGTCCTGGGAGTGCATTCTGACGAAGATCAGCAAAGGTAAGAGAATATTTCTAATACTAATTCTGAGTTTAGGTTGCCCCGAACTTGGCGGGTGTCTGAATAGCTCACCGTAATGGCTGAGCTATGTACTCAGAATATTGAAAAATGTGCTTTCTCTGTAAAGCTATTTTAAAATCTGACACAGCGGTTGCATCCAAGGGTAGTCTATCTATAATTCTTAAAATAATTGTTATATATTTTGTCAACGTTTATGATGAGTATTTTTGTAAATTGATGTGCACATTCACCGGTCGTTTTGGTGGGAATACATTTTCTGAACATCATGCGCCAATGTAAAAAGCTGTTTTTGGATATAAATATGAACTTTATCGAACAAAACATACATGTATTGTGTAACATAATGTCCTAGGAGTGTCATCTGATGAAGATCGTCAAAGGTTAGTGCTTAATTTAGCTGTGTTTTGGGTTTTATTGACACATGTCCTTGCTTGGAAAATGGCTGTGTGATTATTTTTGTCTATGTACTCTCCTAACATAATGTAATGTTTTGCTTTCGCTGTAAAGCCTTTTTGAAATCGGACAATGTGGTTAGATTAACGAGAAGTTTATCTTTAAAATGGTGTAAAATAGTTGTATGTTTGAGAAAGTTGAATTATGACATTTTGTTGTTTTTGAATTTTCCACCCTGATATTTCACTGGCTGTGTCCCGCAGCTAGCGTCCCACCTAGCCCATAGAAGATAAACATACCTGAATAAGTCCAGTAGAAACTCTGATTTGGACTAATGATTACACCCTAGATCAGCTAGGTGCAGGCAAGAGTGTGCAAGGCAGTATTGAATGTGTCACTGTCTGTCACCTTGATTACTCAAATTTCTCTCAACCTGTGCACCTACATTGTAAACTTCCATTCATGAGCTAGGTTGTAGAAACCTCATGATGGGTATAGGGAAAAATGTTGTATCATGTAGTAGCATAAATCTATCGATATTACATTGAGCTGGGTGAATGGAATATGAATGACAGTCACCCAATATGCTGTAAAGAAAATGCAATATGCTGTAGAAATAAGGCCATGCTCACAAAAAATTATAATTGTCCTCCCTCATCTTAAACGGCACCGACCACCACTGATACATAGCAGCCTTTCGCAACAAGGAGTGTCGGTCCTCTCTTTGCCTACACTGTCATTTGAATTGGTGCTTTGTGTTGGGATGTATGTTGGTCAGAGGAGTGCTAATATGTCTGTCATGAAAGCTTGATATGCAGAGTATTATCAGTGTGGGTCTGTGACCGTGTGTATGATGAGCTGCCTCCCAGGAGAGAGAATTATTTCACCTCACTCAGCTGATCCACAGCGTCAACAAGTTCATGTGTAAAATGTAACGGCATCTTAAATAGAGAGCTTACAGCAGGTGTTAGCCAGTTAGCAGCTCATCACCTACACTGAGAAGCATTTACAGTATGTAGCCTGTATCTGTCACCACATTATTTAGGCTAATGTGGTGAATTCTAGAGTGACAGACTGTCCCTCCTTCGGGCCTGATATTTGAATTATTTAATATCTACACTCTACTATTGGCTATTCATTCAATAGTACACTTTCAAAGACTGTGGGCGTCATATACACTGAAACAAAAATAGTTAGTTCTCTTAACGGCAAAGCCCCTGTATATACTAGAAGAAACTTGAGTCCTTCCAGCTGTCACTATGCCCTTGGTGTACACTGAGTATACCAAACATTAGGAACACCTTCCTAATATTGAGTTGCACCTGCCCTCAGAACAGGACTCTGTGGACTGTACAAGGTGTCAAAAGCGTTCCACGGGGATGCTGGCCCATGCTGACTCCAATGCTTCCCACAGTTGTGTCAAGTTGGCTGGATGTCCTTTGGGTGGTGGACCACTCTTGATACACACAGGAAACTGTTGAGTATGAAAAACCCAACAGCGTTGCAGTTCTTGACACATTCAAACTGGTGCGCCTGGCACCCACTACTCCGTTCAAAGGCACTTCAATATTTCAGTCAGTCAGTTCACCCTCTGAATGGCACATACACAATCCATGTCTCAAATGTCTCAAGACTTAAAAATCCTTCTTTAACCTGTTCTCACCCCTTCATCTACACTGATTGAAGTGGGTTTAATAAGTGACATCGATAAGGGATCATAGCTTTCACCTGGATTCACCTGGTTAGTCATGGAAAGAGCAGGTGTTCTTAATTGTAGTATACTCAGTGTATATTACATTAGACAAGCATTTAAACATGAGAAAGTCAGTCAGTTAGCCTCAGTGGAGATAGCTCTAGTGTTTGTCCCGACTGCAGGTAGCGGATACTGTTGACAGAGGTGTGATGTGGACTGTCTGGAATGTTGGCCTTGCCATGTGTGTTTAATGTTTAATGTGATACCTTGACGGTAATGTGTCTGGTCCTTCCTGAAAAAATGTATTTAACTCCTGCTGCTCTGCTCTTATGTACTCCAAATATGCACAGCTATAAACAGAAGATTTATGTTTGTTGTCCACTTAATTTGTGTAAGGCTGTAGTACCGCACAAAATGGGATGCAGTCTTACAAAATAACATGTAAACATTGCCAGGAAGTCCCAGGACTTGTTACATGTTATCACATGAGCGGAATATTCGGATGCCGCAATAACCTGGATAAATAGAGCTCAATTCCCAAACTGGTCTATGAGAGAGTGAGTGACTCAGCTGTAGGCTATGTGAATTTAATGCATTTCCTTTCAGCTAAATGCCTACACCACTCTCTCTGTTAGTTCTGTGTGGCTGCAGTCATTGCAATCATCCACAGTCATTGCGGTGAGTCAGAGTTGACCATTCCCAGTCCTGGTTGGTCATAGTGTGAGGATGTCCGTAACAATGACCAAAGCTGCATAATTTTTTTGACAATTTGTTATCTGCCAATTAGCTGAAGGTTGAAAGAGTTAGTGAACTAGAATTGATTGTCTCCTAAGGGGGATTGGCCTCAAACAAGCTGTCTTGTGTTCATATGAAAATATTCCAACTGTGCGTCACAGGCTTTTGCTTTTATCAACCATTGTTCAAAGCAAGTCTGCTCCAAGTAACATTGACAACTATTTCTCATGGTCATTTACAAGTGTGTTGTGGTGTTTACAGCACTTGTACCTCTTTGCCTATCTCAGTTGGGCTCATAGGAATGCATCCCTGTCTGTTCCTCCTGCTCCACCTTAATCTGTTTGTCCCGTGAGGGCTGCTATCTTGGCCCTGTTAGCCTTGGCTGAGGTCTTTCCTTGGTTATGTCCCAAATGGCACCCTATTCCCTGTTTAGTGTACTACTTTTGACCAGGGCCCAAAGAGGACACACCCCTCCAGCTCTGAGTCACTCATGGAACGGCCATCAGCTGACCTCGGAGCTGCACAAACAGAACTGCCTGTCCTTCACAAGGCTCCACATCTCAGGCCTTCAAGGTTTGGCTTATTTTCGGTCTTCAATCAGGCCCTTAACTCAGATTGATACTCTTTCATAGTACTGAGCTGAGATAAGATGTACTGTACTCTACTGGCCTGGGTACACATCCACCATAGCTGCTGGAACTGTGCTGGAAAGGACTGGACAATGTGAAAAGAAAATGTCAGAGCCAGGGTGTACCACACATAGCCGTGTCGGCTGAAGTTATTGGGTAGTGAGTGCCTATATGTGCAAGGCATTTGCCCATGTCTAGATAAGCTATGTCAGCTGATTAATGTTCAAGTGGACAAAACAAGGTCGAAAATGCACTAGACCTAGCTCTACGAAAACAGACTCAGTTTAATCTTTGACCCACATTATTGTGATTCAGGTCTTGATTTATCTGCCTCTCCTTTGAATTATTTTGCTTGAACGAGAGGAAAACAACTTGGAACAAATAGATCTTCAGGTGAAGTGTTGCTGTGTCTGCTTTTTAACAGGACATGCTGCAGAAAATGTGGCCTTTTTGTGGCTATTTTCTGTTTTAGTTGGACTCTGATATGCAACAGCAGCAATACATGACTTAGCCGTTTTTATTTTTAGTCTATAAAGGAAAAATGTGTCTCTTCACTTAGTCAGCGAGGTCACATGGTTGCGTTCTGTTCACATCAAGGCTGGAGCTCTCTCTTACCCTCCACACTCTCCTTTTTGTGTCTTGATTGCCGTTTCAGCTTACTTTTACGCCAATGAGCTCGTTTGGATTTTGAAACTTTTTGTTTCATTTGTAGCTTTTCCCTCCCTATAGCCTTTTCTGTACGTCACTTGTCCCCTGTGGCCTTGCTGTATACATATGTTTAAAGTCTTAGCCTTTATTATATGATTGTGCTCGTTTAGCTACTGTGCTTAAATATAAAATATGGCACACATGAAATTTCACAAGCTAATAACGAAACACACACCAAGAGGCTTGATATAGTGGCCCCATATCTAGCTTAAATACTTTGTTTTTCTCCAAGGCGAAAGTACAGCCAGATCCTAAATTTGGTACAAGTAATATCGGCCTACAGCTGAACTGAGGAAAATAGCCACCGGAGTCAGAGTGACAGTCCTCTGAGGTGAAGAGATGGAATGGAATAGTTTCTGAGGTCTACATCTGCCGAGCTATCATCTTATTCCCTCTGCAGATAAATGGGACTACAGTGGGGACTGCAATGGTGGATAATGTAGTCTTTGGCATGGGTGCTGGCAGAAAGTGGAACAAAATGTGCATTAATGAGACTGCGGTGGAGAATAATGGAGTGCTGCCATCTGTGCCAACCATGAGCTCAGTGTCTATTGAACCTTCCCTCTCATCTGTTTTCTTTTCTCTCCTTTTAACATACATTTTTGTCAGCGAAGTCAATTATCCCACCACCCGTTACTAGTGTGTTGCTTTGTTTATGCAAATGACTTCAATTAACAAACAATTAAAAAGTCAAGGTAATTGTCTGCTGTCTGAACTGGCGTCTTTGTTGGGGGGAAGTTGGAGGGAATGGATTACTGGGACTTCTCACAGAAGTACTATAGATATCAATCAAAGCTGTAGTATCACACCCAGATACTACCAAGGCTTAAGTTTGCTTGTACACTGTAATCTATATATGTCGATTCATATTTGGTAAGCTAATGCAACTTTCTCAATGAGAGACCTTAACCCCATGTTCTCTTAGACTTTGATAGGACCAGGACTAGCCTCAGGGAAAGCCACGCTGCCATCAAAAATCCTAATTGAAACGCACCACCAGACACTATTCACAGATGAATGAAAATAATCAGCAACACCAACCCTATTTACTGCGAAATTATTAAAGCAACTTTCCACCAGGCTCCAGCCATGGTCCTGAGATCAATTAGTGTTGACATAAAGATAATTGTTTATCTTCAGGGTTTAGATAATGATCCCTGTTTATGTGTGTGTGGTGTGTGTTGGTGTGTTTACATCTCTCACCATCTAACAACCATGGGGTTTTTTAAACCCTGGAGTCACAGTCTTAATAGATGCGAGACCAGAGCACAATGCTCTCAGATTGGGGTTTGTTACACGGAGTGGAACAGGGGAACACAAGAGCAGACTCAGACGAGTAGACTGGGATGAAATAACCAAGGTATTTATTGAAAAACAGGGGGGAGATGTAGTGCAGGTCAGGGGAAGCTCAGGCGGGTTGCAGGAAACCAGGTGCGGAGGCTGAGGCTTGAGCTAGAGGTGTTGGGACAGGGTAGAGTGGGGAATCCAGGACAGAGTAGCAGGATGACGAGACGTGGGACTGGAGACAGGGACCAGAGTCAGAGCGGGCAGAACTGTAGCGGAGAGAAAAACAGGCAAGGAAAACAGGCCCAACAGGATCTGAATAGTAACAAACGGCTAGAAACCTAGACTGACTGAGCAGAGATTACAATCTGGCAGCATGGAAGTGGCAGGGCTGAGTATTTGTAGAGGTCTTGATTATGGAACAGGTTGCTGGTGGAGATCTGCTCTGACTCCAGCGCACCTGTCTCTGCCCACACAATCACACAGAGAGAGAGAGAGAGAGAGAGAGGGAGAGGGAGAGAGTACTGGGGGAGTGGCGGCAGGTCAAGGAGACACAGGAAGAGCAGTAGAGGGCATTGCAGGAGCAGATGTGACAGGGGTTAGTGAAAAGTTGACCACATCAAATGCAGCTCCTAATGCAGCTCCTTTAATGGAAAGATTGTAGCTGAGATGTCTCACCTCTACACACACACACACACACACACACACACACACACACACACACACACACACACACACACACACACACACACACACACACACACACACACAGTGAGTCACACACCTACATCGCAGAACTACTCAACTTCCTGTTTGTCAGTCTGATTGTTTCTGATAAAATAAAGATGCTTGTCAAGGCTCATACATCAGAGCACAGCGCAGGATGAGTTGGGGGATGGTGTGTGTGTGTGTGTGTGTGTGTGTGTGTGTGTGTGTATTTGTGTGTACGTGAGAACGGCCACTCATATGCATTAGCATTATATCATCCAGGTGGGTACAAGGGGGAGGAGGGGGGTCTATAGACCCACTTGTGCTGAGGCATTAGGAAAGACCAGTGGCCTGCCTCTGATGTCTAATTGGGGTCAGGTGAGACTGCTTTGGTCTTTATAGCCCACTATTCTTGTACCTTCCAGTGAAGTCACATAAAAAGTTGGTTTTATGTGGCCTCTATTGCCACAAGAGCTACTCCCCTGGATTTACCTCTTACTGTCTCATTTGCTCTGCCTTAATGACCTCAAAACTAATTTCTAACTCTGCTTTGAAAGCTTAAGGATGAAAATGAGCTTGTATTCTTCTCTGACCCATATTTCTACATTCAAGTGTGTCCCATGTCTTGTGTTTGTCTTGAACCATTTTCCTTACAGACCAAGACAAGACTGCTTTATAGTGGTCGGTCAAAGTCCAAGTGTCCTCGAACGAAGGCATACCAGACCAATGGTAAACTGAACTATGCATTTACAGCACCCTTCTTCCACCCCAGCACTCCTCCGCAGGAAAAACGTTGCTCAAGGTGTGGCTTACTGGTTGGTCCGTCTCGTTCTCCCCTCCCCTCCCCCACCTCCATCCTTCAGCCAATCCCTAACACCTGCCGTGACTCACCTGAAAGGATTTGCATACAGGGCCCACCCTGACTTGCGATTGGCCAGGTGCAGCCACTCTGCCTGAAGGCTCACCCACCAATGGATGTTGTGCTGCATGACTCACAGGGAGAGCCAAGGCAAGTTGCTTCACTACACTTCTCCTTTTTAAAATTTCAAACAGCAGCCATTGCCTCGCTTTTTCTCCTTTTCAGTTTTGTCGGAGAGGTAGAGGGCAGATCAGTGTTCCACACCTTCTGTACATCACTGTGTCCCTCTGCTCTCTGGAGGCTCTTCCTTACTTGGATTATTTTTCTTAATTGCAGTGGTATCACTTTTTCCCCTTCAGTTTTTTAAGTCACTTAGATCTGTCATGTGCTCTACTGTTAACATGGAGTTCGACACCCAAGCCCCGTGTCTTTGAGGTTAGTGACTGACGTGTTTCTTTGAATTTTGGATGCTATTTTGCTTCTTTATGGGTGAATAGGTGGTTCAAATCAATTAGAGTTGTTTATATGGGTTATGTATTTACCATATGTGTTCCTCATTTGGTTTTCTACATTGCAAATGTATCACAAGAAAAGAAAAAGTAAGATGGCAAGTCAACGGCGAGAAAATGTAATGTTGATACAATTCAATGCTCAGCTTTTGTGGCATGTTTTGTGTGTTTTCATACGTGACACATTTCATAACACGCTTTCTTAAAGATACCAACCAAGACATGTACCCATTGCTGTCAGTGACAATTTGTTTTGGGCAGCACTAAAACTTGATCAAACACCTTACATAAAACCGGGTAATCATTTATAGCACTATTACAACATACTTTATACCCTTTCATGCTTTTCCAGGAAAAGTGTAGACCGACATTGAGCTCAGACCTAAAAGACGTCGTTCAGATGTTAAAGGGTGGATAGCCAGAATAGATTCCGACCCTATGCTTGCTTACAGCTGCACTGGGGTCGGACAGGATCCTGTTTAGATTAAGACACAGTGGAGCCGGCACCAGATATGGCTCAGAAAACGTACCTCAATCCAGTGATGAGAAATGCATTGTACTCTGAATTGTCCCATTATCCCAACTGTTATACCGAGAAGATTGAACGAGTCGTCCGACCCCAGCCTGTCCGACCCCAGTGCAGTTGTAAGCAAGCGTATGATTGGAATCTATTCTGGCTAAAGGGTGGATTGCATGATGCTCAATGTTCTTGACACACCTTAGATACAATTTGCATGTTGAGGTATGCCAAGTAGATTCAAGCAGTGTTTTTTTTAAATGTATGCTTTGATTCTATCTAGGTTTAATTGCAATGAAAGATATATTGTTTGTGAGAATGATCATTTGCATGTTCGAAGTCACGTCTTCGTTTTTTTTGCTTGGAGTCATTGCCATATATGGCGCGCTTTAGCTAGGGAGTGAACCATGTTTTGCAAGCCCCCCGACCAAGCCCACATGAGAGTTTACAGTTGGTCATGGTGTAGAAAAACGTGTAATTATCTTTCATGGGAACTCTGAGTAGACCTTTAGGCCATTATTCTGAAAAGGTTATGCATTCTTTTCACCGACTTTGCTTTGGTCTGGCTCTAGCATACCACTAGAATCTTTTCTTTTAAAAAGTAACTCATTGCTATAGTATCTCGATTCTAGAAGGTGCTCCTGCTGTTTGATTTCAGGCTTGCTTATCAGGACTTCATCAGGCCACCGGAGCCCTGCATGAATGTTGCTCATTCTGTAAGGCAGATGAGGATCAGCAGGTATTCATTGCAACTCACGGGGATGACAAAAAAAAACTGGTGTTGTGCCACCATTATCTTCTATGCAGTTGTGGTAAGTTTCTGTTGCTAAAAATTGCAGCAGAGATAAAAGCATGCTTCCTGTTTCACCAGAAACATGCTCTGCACTGACAAACTGCTCATGAGCTTCAGAAATGGTCCAAACAACACATTATGCACACTCCACTGAGCAAACATAGGACTGTTTAAACAACATTCATATATGCAAATGGAGCCTTTATTGAAGTTGGCAGTTGGAAATATCTCTGTGACACACTAATAACAAAGTGCCCCATATATTTTGTTGTATGGATCCAACAGACCTCGAAAGACCCAAAATAAAGCGGTTTAACTTAATGTTGGCTCAATAAGCTTCTCATATATCATTTGAGAAGCTTACATTCTATCTTGAAGATCAGATGTTATCAAATCAGCCCTCTGTGATTGTTGTCCTGATTCATGCAGGCTATGCCAGGCTGATGATCATGGCAACGAGACAAAACCAGGCTGCCCCCTTTCCCCTCTCTATATCTCGCTCATGAAAAGTCCTAGTTATGAGGTCACTGTTTTGGTGTAGGTCATCAGGGTCTACACCTGGAAAATGTTGGATTTAATCCCATGAGTCAATAACCCTGTTTGAACATTGGTGAATAGCTCAGTTGTGCCCCGTAGCTATTCCAAATTTGCATCTGACCCAGATCTTGCCTCGTGCCCACCCTGGCCTCTTGATTTGGCTTGTAAATGAGGCACAGTACCTGAGGTTTGGCCATGACGTGAGACAAACACACAACACACCAGAGCAGCCCATTGTTGGCTTATTGAGGGACTGTAGAGAGGAGTATAGTTTCTGTCACAAGGGAGGGAGAGTCAGAGAGATAAAGCGAGGGAGGAAAGGAGGGAGGGAAGCAGGAGTGTCAGGTTGGCCCCTCACACAATACAGAGTCAACAAGTCTTAGCCTGTAATTAGGTCATTAGGCCTGGCCGAGGAGGAGGAGGGGTGGATTTAATCAGACCAGGCTTGGCATGCCTGCATATGGAACAATCGAGGGTTGGGTTTGTTCTGGTTCACATTTTCTCCTTTCACAATCCAGCCTGTGGCTGGCTTTGAATGACCCAAGGGCAGCAGTTTGTTTGAGCTGTATCGCGGTTGATGGGTAAATAAGCACACTCTGTGTCATGCTGTTGGCTTGTCATCAGTGTTGCTATGACACATGAACAATTTTTTTTTTCTCACATAGTCTATCAGGGTATCTCTGGTAACGGGGATGACATGATCTCAGGTGACGGGATGACAGGAACCTGTTTGGGTTGGCAATTCTAGGTTGGGTTATGGTCCCTTTTGTCGATGTCCCGTGTGGCTCAGTTGGTAGAGCATGGCGCTTGCAATGCCAGAGTTGTAGGTTCGTATTACCATGGGGGACCAGTATGAAAATGTATGCACTCACTACAAATGTTCCCTGTAAACTGCGCACAGCTCCCCTCAGACTGCTGCACAGAAGAAATATGAGCCTGCACAAATAAGAACAAGATTGAACTTCACTCAACTTTCCACAGTTTTAGTTAACACTATCAACGTTTCGCTCTACTGTGGGAATTGTGATCGAATCAATGCAATATTAGCCACTTTCACTGTAATAGACATAAACAAAACGAACTATGCAAGATTTAATATGCAAAACTAACTGTGCAAGAGATTTTCTTGTAGGCAGAGCTTGTTGGAGTAGGATTGTAATTGCATTGACAGGCATGACTCAGGCCAGTACTCTACACAGACCAGTGCGCCATAATGCAGTAGGCCTATATGCAAATAGCCATTCCCATATATGGATCTGTGCCATTCACTATGAACTGGACTATGTTTAGGATACAGTATGAGCGGTTGCAAGTTTGGAGATCAAAGTGAGAGCTGCATGTAGTCACGTGTGCACATGTGTTCATATTATTTGCTAGTTAGTGAGTTATTTACCCAGTTATAGCCAATTTCTAGTCAATAATGGGGGAGTGGTTGCTTCCAACAAGAGCACAAAATGTGTGCATTTCTAGCCATCTTTGAAAAGCGAGTCAAGTAAAGAGCTTTTTTGTCTTTAAAGGGGCAGTGTTGTATTTTGAGGCGGTATTGAATAAGCTAAGTAGTCAATAGACAGAGCGTAGCATAATTTGTCTGATTCTCTGTAATAATTGTATGGGAATATTAATTAATTTAATTTTGTAAAGTGGTTTCTTGCATCAAGCACAACATTTTTAGTCACCTCCTTATCTGAAGGACAAGTGGATAAACAGGTTCATGTCAAGCCCTGTGTGTTTTTTTTTCTTTAAAACTAATGGAATGTAGGCATTGAACACCACACATTGGCTGCTACTGTAGGCTGAATGATAGAACATATATTTCCATGTTAAAATGTTATGGGATGTGTTTTTTTCCATTGTTTTTGATGGTAGGACCACTCTTGGTAGGCTTACAATATGATCATATAGCCACGGTAGCCTACTGTGGGTACAGCCTCAGTGTTCACAGTAAACATGTGCCGGAACTGGCACAGAATCTTCACAACGTTGAAGTTTGCACTCAGCAGACCTGAAATTTGCTTAGTGCCCCAAAAAAATGGAACATTGCTCACTACTTTAAGACGCTCTGGAAAAGAGTGTCTACTAAACGACTAAAATGTAAATGTTTAGCGGCTTCACACACACATCTAAGGCCTTAATGATGGGAAGATGGGCTGTAACAAGTCAAAATGTGCTTGAGGTTATCTGAATTCTACACCTCTGGTTTGAAACTCCCCCCCAACCCTTCCTTTATTGTGGGGGATGCTGCAGGCTCTAGCTAGCCAGATGAACCAGATGAAGACCTATACATGGACCCATTCAGTATCAATAGCCTTCAACAATATATCATGTTGATGGTAAAAGTGGGTGCTGCATGAAATCCGTCGTTTTTGAAATAAAAATGTCATTTTATGTGACATCGGAGCTCACGCTAGTCACCCTCAATTCCATCGTAAATCGCGGAGCAGAGTTTTGTCGGCTAACAGTAACTATGCGTTTCTGACTGTTCACGCTAAAAGTGCATGGTGGACATTGGCCACATTTGAAAGAGTTAGTACCCTGTGACTGTCTTGTGTTTCTTTCGCTGCAATGCCTGGCTGAGGGTCCTTTGTGTTGACCCAGGGGGTGGATTTGCATCACGTTTCCATACTCGTCTCTCCATTTCCATTGAGCAACCCGCAGCTCTCCCAATGTTGCAACTGTCAGACACACACAAACAAGCTGAGACTGGCAAGCCATTGTTCTGAGGTACGGGGGAACCAGAGTTGTGAGCTGGGTGTCTCATTACTGGAAGCAGAAACATAGGGCAGAATTTCTGCTCGCAATGGAATAAGAACAATTAGATGATGTGAATTTCATTACAGTGACTGATGATGCTGATGTGATCTTGTTCGGCCACTGCTCTATGTGAGCGATCTATAATACAGAGTTATATACAGGTAACTGCCAAAATAATGGAAACACTTGAGTAAATGAGGGATACAAAGTATATTGAAAGCACGTGTTTCCACACAGGAGTGATTCCTGAGTTAATTAAGAAATTAACACCCCATCATGGTTAGGGTAAAAAATGCTGGGCAGGCCATTATTTTGGCTACCATGACTATGCCCCCATAGAATGACACTGGCCCCATTCACAGGGCACGAGTGGTCACTGAATGGTTTGATGAGCATGAAAACGATGTAACCATATGCCATGTCTGTCACAGTCACCAGACTCAACCCAATTGAACACTTATGGGAGATTCTGGACTGGCGCCTGAGACAGTGTTTTCCTCCACCATCAACAAAACACCAAATGATGGAATTTGTTGTGGAAGAATTGTATCGAATCCCTCCAATAGAGTTCCAGGCACTTGTAGAATCCATGCCAAAGTGCATTGAAGCTGTTCTGGTTCGTGGGGACCCAATACCCTGTTAATACACTTTATATTGGTGTTTCCTTTATTTTGGCAGTTACCTCTGTCACTGATCAGTTCCATCTGTCAGCTTGAGGTGACTAATTATTTAAACATGCACAGGCCATGTCTTCAGTATTTTCAAGTCACTGTTAATATCTGCATGATTATTAAGAATCATGAGACGTTTTGGGATGCAAGATAGTCAGTCTCACAGGCTTGTTTGGTTTGTGAACCAGGGTGATCAAGACCACATCTGACTCATGTTTGGGGGACCCTCTGAGCGGCACGCTCCCATCTACCTCCCTACCAAGTCTCTTTTTCCTCTGCCTCGAGGGATCTTTAGCCAGCTCTATTGCCTCCCCCCATAACCAACTGCCAACCAGAGCCCCCTCTATCTCTCCCTCCCTACCTCCCTCCCTTTCTCCCTCCTTCCCTCCTACACTAGCCCTGAGGAATGGGCAGGTGCACTCGATTTTCATGCCCCCAGCCAGCCCGTTATGGTAATAAAAAAAGAGTGGTTTGTGTGGAAGATGAAGTCACACCTTCCTATTGATAACGTTCTCAGTTATGCAACATCAGGCCTGTGAGCTGAGGAGGTGGAATCTTTACAGCTCTGGGAATAGGGTTGGCAGTGTCAACAGGGTGCCTTGGGTTATTGGTGTCATAGCAAGGCTAGTTACTGAAATACAATTGAAATACAACAGAATCCATCATCTTAAAAATTAGCATTCTTTCTTAGAAAGGGCAACAAATATGCTCAGGCTTGTCAAGTAAGTCAGCAGCATACTGCAGGAGTATGTTGCACGTCTTTAAAGATAAATGTTATTGTAATTTCCCATTAAAACCTCAATGATTCAGTAGCGCCTCTAGTTATATGTCTGTATCTATCACGGAAACATCACATGTATGTGGGCGGCAAGAGAAATATAGAGTTTTTTTCTGAAATGTATTGATTTCAGCAGTGATGACTTATTCATTCAGATGAAACAGTGCTGCTTGCAACTTTTCTTGTTTAGTGAAGAGATGGTAGGTGGAGTAGTAACGTTTCCACCAACTTCAACTGACATCTCAGAAGAACACAGTATAATTACGTGGCCTCCGCACATGCATATACGGCATCATGTTTTTCTTTCCAGCTGCATTGGTCTAGACCCACCCTTAATGAGGTAACATGACTTAAAAAGACATTACAGTGCTTCGACTGCGGGACACGTCAAGCCTAATACTACAGATGTAGGATCTTAATTTGACCAGTATTGTCGTAGCAAAATAATCCTGCTGCAACAGGACAAAAGTAGGCCACATGAAAAGTGTAACACTGTTAATATAACAGTGTGTAAGCGCAGATTTTCAGTGAATTTATGTAAATCATGAAGCTCATCTCCAGCGCAGGAAAATTCTCAGAGGCAAAATAGTTGCTGAGAGGACACCTGGATTCAAATGACCACCAATCAGTAATTTGAATCCAACTCTAACTTCTACTTCTTCTCCCTATAGAGTATCGCTCACAGCTGGCTTAATACAATCTGTTACACTGCCGTCTTCAATAGCATCTGGGCCTGCAATGCAGCGCCATGTAATACAATCAGCCATTCCGACGCTGGGAGATAAGGATTTTTCTTTACGGTTTTCGGAGGCTTGGCTCCCAGACGGCCCAGTTGCACTGTTGTCTGTGGTTGGACGGGAGTGAAGTGGGCCTCTGCAGTCAGTGGTGTGGAAAACTGTGCCCTGCCTTTTATGCCTTTCATGACTTCAGGAACACAGACTCCTCCTGTGTCTGCTATGCTCTGAGTCCTCACCCAGACACATGCATGTGCCCACAGTTACGAAGACTATCTCAGAACCTCTGTTCAAATGCCAAAGCCTTGTTCGTCATTAAAACTGTCCTTACCTTCCATGACTCCAGTACAGAGACGGATCTTGTCTGCTAGGCTTCTGACTCAGACACATGCAATAGCCCACAATTACAGAGACAAGATCAGAACCTTTATCAAAATGCCTTGCTCAAAGCTTTAGAAGACAAGGTCAGAACCTTAGAAGCTGAGAATAATAATTTCACAGTTGTGAATAGAGCCAAGGCCAGTGGGGAGGACATGAGAACAGTGTGAGGTATAAAGGGCAAAACCAGACACAGGATGGCTGCTTGGACTGATGTTGTGAGAAAGTGGCTTCACAAGTGTTAGACAACAACCATGGTACCATCATGAAATTATAAATATTCTGCATGGGGATTGGTCTGTATTGTGCAGTTTTGTAGCTAATAATAGCTTGGGTCCTAAAAGGTTGCAGCCAAGGATGGAGATAGTTCTGTAGAATGTAAAATATGTTGATAATTATGTACTCAAAATTCACTTAATTAATTAAGGAACTTTTACTGGACCCAACATTGCCACAGAAAACATGCCTAAAAATAATCTGATGCCATAAGAAGCCAGCTCTTATTTCTGAGCTAGAACCTCTCCTAAAATGATCCACGCTGCCCTGGCCATATCGAAGTTCAATGTTAATGCAGTCACAAAATGGCATCACAGAGCCTGGTTGAGAATGGCTGCCAGTGGATGAGTGTGAGTTGCCAGCCATTAAGCTCTCCCAAAGCAGCCTCTCTAATACAGTAATGTAGCGGAGATCAGCTTGGATCAATACAGACTGAGCTGAGATGAGAGTGAGGATGACGGGGAATGCTGTCTGTGGCTTGGGGCATGATGTACTACAGTACCCATAATGCCTGTCTCCGTACCAATACATGGCTTGTATGTATCCAGGACAGGTTAGTACATATAGTTGAAGTCGGAAGTTTACGTACACTTAGGTTGGAGTCATTAAAACTGGTTTTTCAACCACTCAACAAATTTCTTGTTAACAAACTATAGTTTTGGCAAGTCGGTTAGGACATCTACTTTGTGCATGACACAAGTCATTTTTCCAACAATTGTTTACAGACAGAATATTTTCATTATAATTCACTTTATCACAATTCCAGTGGGTCAGAAGTTTACATACACTAAATTGACTGTGCCTTTAAACTGCTTGGAAAATTCCAGAAAATTATGTCATGGCTTTAGAAGCTTCTGATAGGCTAATTGACGTAATTTGAGTCAATTGGAGGTGTACCTGTGAATGTATTTCAAGGCCTACCTTCAAACTCAGTGACTCTTTGCTTGACATCATGGGAAAATCAAAAGAAATCAGCCAAGACCTCAGAAAAGAATTGTAGACCTCCACAAGTCTGGTTCATCTTTGGGAGCAATTTCCAAATGCCTGAAGGTACCACGTTCATCTGTACAAACAATAGTACGCAAGTATAAACACCATAGGACCACGCAGCCGTCATACCGCTCAGGAAGGAGATGCGTTCTGATTCCATGAGATCTACTTTGGTGCGAAAAGTGCATATTATTCCCAGAACAACACCAAAGGACCCTGTGAAGATGCTGGAGGAAACAGGTACAAAAGTATCGACATCCACAGTAAAACGAGTCCTATATCGACAGAACCTGAAAGGCCGCTCAGCAAGGAAGAAGCCACTGCTCCAAAACAGCCATAAAAAGCCAAACTGCAGTTTGCAACTGCACATGGGGACAAAGATCGTACTTTCTGGAGAAATGTCTCTGGTCTGATGAAACAAAAATAGAACTGTTTGGCCATAATGACCATCATTATGTTTGGAGGAAAAAGGGGAAGGCTTTGAAGCTGAAGAACACCATCCCAACCGTGAATCACGGGGGTGGCAGCATCATGTTGTGGGGGTGCTTTGCTGCAGGAGGGACTGGTGCACCTCACAAAATAGATGGCATCATGAGGGAGGAAAATGATGTGGATATATTGAAGCAACATCTCGAGACATCAGTCAGGATGTTAAAGCTTGGTCGCAAATGGGTCTTCCAAATGAACAATGACCATGGCTTAAGGACAACGAAGTCAAGGTATTGGAGTGGCCATCACAAAGCCCAGACCATAATCCTGTAGAAAATTTGTGGGCAGAACTGAAAAAGCGTGTGAGAGCAAAGAGGCCTACAATCCTGACTCAGTTACACCACCTCTGTCAGGAGGAAGGGGCCCAAATTCACCCAACTTATTGTGGGAAACTTGTGGAAGGCTACCTGAAATGTTTTACCCAAGTTAAACAATTTAAAGGCAATGCTACCAAATACTAATTGAGTGTATGTATACTTCTGACTCACTGGGAATGTGATGAAAGAAATAAAAGCTGAAATAAATGATTCTCTCTACTATTATTCTGACATTTCACATTCTTTAATTTAGGTTATTTAAACTTTCTTAATTGTTTGTATATCAAATTGAGTTGTGTTACACTTAGATGCTCTTGGAAAGTTAAATCAGTCAAGTTTTCAAGCATTATTCCAATATGATTCTTTCCCTTGGCAAATTGCCAATCAACTTCGACTCGAGTGGAAATTTAAAGAGAGTCTTTGTCCCCTCTAACTTACATTTACCTTAATCACTACCTACTCTCTCAAGTGCTGCTCATTAGTTTTGTTCCATTGACTCAAAATAGTAATTTTATATTTTTTTCCTTCAACTTGTTAAATTGATTGTTTGAACTTCCATCACTGTGAAGGATGACAACATTTACATCATTATCCTCCTCGCAGAAAGATTAAGTTTAGAAATGCATGCCAGTAAATGAGTTACTCATGGAGAGTAGCTCTTTGAGGGTTGTGTGACTGAAATACTCGTTCACGGCTCTGGGAGTGTGTGTTCGAATATACATGTATATTCTCTCTCTCACACTCTCACTCACTCACTCTTTCTCTATCTCTCTCTCTTTGTTCCTAAGCAACAGACACTCCTTGTTTACCTATGCATTTTTTTTATTGTGATTCTCATCAGGAGAAGTCGCAGGCCCCCAAGAGATTGTCTATTCCCTTCATTCAAAGTAGCCTCAATGTGAAGGCTATCATGTTTCTTAGAAATTACGGGATGGTACTCTAAAATTACACGATACTCAGACACGTTTTTGGCAATGTTGTGTGCGTATAGTGTCATACAGGTTTCCCACCTAGAATCATACACACTGATCACTCAGCGGTAAAGTAGGCCTACTACATTCATTTCACCTCCTATGGTTGAACATCAACACATCGCCATTCTGCCCCACTTATAGAACAATGCATGTTTGTCTCTATGGCCATGTGGTTTATTGTCCTTCTCATCTCCTGCATCAATGATGCACCTTCCCCTCTGCTATCATAAACAAATGGCCTGCTTTATAAAGCCCGACCGGTGCTGTTACACAAATATTGACCTGTACCGGCTTGGCTCCCTCTCTCCAACCTGCACCCAGCCTCACACCATACAATACCCTGCAGGGAAACCACATGACAAAACGTAATCACTAGAACATGAAAAGCCACAGCAATTTTATGGATGTTCCTTTTAGTAATTATATTCTATTATTTTGAACACAATTGGTCCCAAGCCACTCCCTCGCCCCTACCAACTCACTTGGAGGGCCCTCCATTGTCACGTGTTGCTTATGAAACTCAGAGGGTGATTTCCAGACTTCCAGTGGTGAGGGGATCAATAAACCCATCAACTTTGGGACACATTCATGACTTGAATGATGCAATTTATGTTCCACTTAAAAGAAAACAAAAAAAACAAATTCACAAATCCCCCTGTCATTTTACATGATATAAACCTCAGTAACAGTTCATTTGGGAGATATTTTGTTTGTTTTATGTGGAAAGTCTCAAAATCAGAGAAAAACAAACACATGTGTCATATAATTAGGCACACCTCACTTCCGACACATCATTTTCATCACAGTAATGCTGTTTGTCTCATAAAAACTGGGAGAAGCAGTTAATCTCTCGTCAACCCTCAAAAAGGAAAGACTTGCATGCATGCTGTTGATGTTAGCTCTGTATGTGCCGTTAAGGGAAAAGGCGTTTCTCTGTTTTGAGCCAGCTGCTTCTTTGCTAGGTCTTTCTTTGCAGCACTTGACCATGTTACTGGACAGTAATCAAGACGGGACAAGACCAGCGCCTGAACAACTAATACAGTTGATTTTTGTGTCAAAACGCAGAACATATTTTTATAACAGACATCCCCTCCTCATATCCACAACTTTAACTTCCTCATCTTGCTCAATGGTCACACTCTTTATGTGCAGGCAGCACTAGTTGACGTTTAGGTCTTAAAATTAGTTTTGAACCAAATACAATGCTTTTAGTTTTAGATGTACAGTGCTTTCACAAAGTACTCATACCCCTATACTTATTATACGTGTGTTGTGTTACAGCCTGAATTTGAAATCTAACAATACAGCTCCAACTATCATCTTATTATCCATTTCTTTTAACCAATCAGCAGTCATTTGAGTCAGTACAGTACAAGTCGACCACCCTTTTCTAGTTGCATGGTGAAAGTCAGTAGGTAACTTGTTCTCTGAAAAATAACATTGTATTTGGTCAAATATAATCCTCTCCGTCAGTTTACCAAGAACAGGCAGCAAACTGATTGGGCGGCTGTTAGAGCCAGCAAAGGCTGCTTTACTATTTTTAGGCAATGGAATTACTATAGATTCCTTACACACCTGTGGACACACACACTCCTTTATGCTTTGGTTAAAGACAAGGTATATAGGGGTGGCAATACAGTCTGCTACCATTCTCAATAGTTTACCATCAAGATTGTCTATACCTGGTGGCTTATCAATATTTATGGATAACAATAGTTTTTCCACCTCTCCCACACTATCTTGACCAAATTCAAAACTGCAATCCTTCTCTTTCATTATTAGATATTTTATTTATTTTATTCATATTTTTTTTTACCATATGATGGTACTGTTAAATGTTATTTCACTTCTGAGTTTTTCCACTTTACTAGTGAAGTAGTCATTGAAATGATTGGAAATATCACATTCTTTGGTGGAAAATGACCCACCAACTTCAATGAACGATGAATTGAGTTTTCTGCCCATGATGTCATTTCAGGTACTCCAAAGTCTTTTTCCATTGTGTTATATGTCATTTATTCTTGTTTGGTAATATAAATTCTCCTTCTTTTTGTTAAGTTTATTCACATAATTTCTCAATTTACAGTATGTCAACCTATCAGTGAGCAGCCTGACTTGTTTTCTGCCTCTTTTGCATAATTTATTTGAACCATACAATTTTTCAATTCATCATCATGTCCATGGCTCCAACAGCTCTCACAGTTAGTTTCTTAACAGGTGCATGCTTGTCAACAATTGGCATGAATCATTTTACAAATACTTCCAGTGCTGCATCTGGATTCACTTCCTCATACACATCAGACCAACAAACATTTTTGACATCTTCAACAAGAATCTTTGGCTTTTCTTGTTATTGCCACAATGATATGGTCACTACAGCCAATGGAAACTGATATTGCTTTGTAGCAAAGCTCGGCAGCATTAGTGAAGATATGATCAATATATGTGAATGTCACAGATCCAACACTATTGATATGCACTCTAGTTTGTTGAGTGATAACCTCTGTCATATTACAGGCATTAGTCACAGTTAGAATCTTCCTCTTGAGAGGACAGCTAGTTGCTAATCATTCAATGTTCAGGTCACCCAGAAAAGAGACCTCTCTGTTAACGTCACACACATTATCAAGCATTGCACACATATTATCCAAATACTGACTGTTAGCACTTGGTGGCATATAGCAGCACCTCAAAAGAAGAGGCTTTAGATGAGACAGGTGAACTTGCAACCACAAAACTTCAACAACATTTGACATGAGATCCTCTCAAAGTTTACGGTAATATATCTCTGAACATATACAGGAATACCTCCCCCATAGGCATTCCTGTCTTTTCCGTAGATGTTATATCCGTGTATTGCATCAAAAGGAATTATCTAAGTAAATTTCAGAGATGGCCAGTATATGAATCTTATCCGATGTCAGCAAGATATTAATTTCATGAACCTTATTTCTAAGGCTACATATATTAATATGGGCTGTTCTTAGCCCTTTCCTTGGTAGTTTATTAGAGATATGTATGTGTGTGTGATGTGGGGCTGAAGCTACTGACCCTGAGGCTTGGCGCTCTCATTCGTCCCAGGCTTTTGGGAGGGAGGGTGGATGATGAGCATGTCATAGCGGATGTAAGCAATGTTCTCATGCTCTCTGGCAGCTTTCATAGCTGGGATAAGTTCTTTCTGCCTCTGGCGCACAGCTTCAGAGAAGTTGCTGTTGAGGAAGATGTTAGTTCCTCTTAAGTTCTTTGCTCTCTCCAGAATCACCATCTTGTCCTTAAAACTCAGGAACTTGACCACTATCGGCCTGGACATCTCTCCTGGGCTGGTTACATGTTTTCCAGACCTGTAGGCGTGCTCCCCCTCATTCTTCATATGAGCCATCTGCTGCTTTTCACTGATAATTTGTCTTACTTTCTCCTTAGTGACGACCCAGTTCTCATGTGAAGACTCTGTTATGCTGGTATTTCATTGTCTGAAGTGCGATAAGCTCATTTGAAGAAGAGATAGTGTTCTCTCAGTTGTCTAAGGTGTGAGTGGTCCTAGCTGTCAGGGTTTTAGAGGGAATCAGATTGTAAGAGCTGATTTGGTGGTTGTTTAGCTGTTTACAGACAGCTCACTCTTAGTCTTAATCTTAACATTTCTGCTAAAGCTGCAAATGAAGTAATTTTGCTCCTAATCTGTGGGATTTCTAACTGAAGTGATTTACCCAAAGGAAATATGCCACAATTTCAGAACCTAATGTACGATTCTACTCAATGCAGTACTACAGGCAGAGGCGTCATGCAAGTGATTTGTTTGAATGGGCCTCGATTACCAAATTCAATGTCTTTGAATTGATTGTTTTTAAAATACTGAAGAAATCTACAAATGCATCAAATTGAGGGGACACAGGACATGTGCTTACTTCAGTTTCCCCATGTCCTCAGTTTCAATGCCTCTGGATGCATGCAAAAAACTCCTTCACCCACAGACAAGTCCCACCTAGCACATTTGGTTTCTTAGAAGTTGTGGGAACGTCCGTTTTTGGTTTCCAATTGGTTCTGAGAACGAAGCCATACGTTTCCGGAAAAGTAAAACATAACGTTTTTTAAACGGAAATTAAAATGTTGCCTGTTCTGGGAACGTACGTTTTTGGTTGCAGGGAGGTTCTGCAAACGTTTTACTATAGTCTCTGAAGGTTTTCTTGGGAGGTTTTATTCATATTCTGAAAATGGAAATTATAGGTTATTTGAAGGTAATAATGTACTGAGAACATGTTTCAATAAGACTTTTAATAACACTGTTAGCTTAGGTTAACTGTTTTGAACTCCAAGCACAGACAGGACACATGGAAATTCATTTGCTTAGGCATTAATCATGCAAACACACTTATTTTTTTATTGTGGTACAGCATCAGTGAGATTTGAACCTATATGCTCTCTAGCCATGGAATTAGTCCACTGCGCCACCAGGATAGAGCTTGCATTCCATGTTTTTTTAATGCATACAAAGTTGTTATTTATATTCTATTTAAACAGACCCCGTTTCAAAGGAAATAAGCACTCATTAAGTTTAGGTGTAGCCAATTAGCCGGTGCGGCCAAAACACCTGAACACACTTAACAAGATCGAGGATAGAGAGAGTTTTGTTGACGCAGAGAACAAATTATATATGTTTTTAAATAACATTCTTTTAATGTTCTTCGAACACTACTGTTTTCTTGTGGTTTTTATGGAACTTTTTCTTGCTTCTACATCTGCATTGCTTGCTGTTTGGGGTTTTAGGCTGGGTTTCTGTACAGCACTTTGTGACATTGGCTGATGGAAGAAGGGCTTTATAAATACATTTGACTGATTGATTGATGTTCTGAGAACATGACTTTAAATAGAACCATGAGGAAACCTGCAGAAAATGTTATGCTGAAGTACTGAAATTCCCACAGAAAAAAACATATGGTTCTCAGAACGTTATATGCTAGCTGGGTATCCCAGAATGTTCCCAGAATGTTATGGGAAGGTTGAATGAAAAATAACCATAAGACAACCACGCACTCACCAAGCTATAAGAAACACAGCTGTGGTAGCTTCATTTTATAGCATTTGACCCCAAACTTTGGCAAAGCCTGCGATAAGATTGAGGCCAATGAAGCAGAATTAAGCTCCTCTTTCTGTAGGTGTGCTGACTGTGTGTGTGTTGCTGATTTGCAGTATGCTGACGATGGGTTGACGCACCAGCCCGCTTGTGTCCAGACCTGTTTTGGTATGTACCGCTCTTAGCAGCCATGTCCCCACTCCCAGAAGGAGCCAAAGCGTCAGTGTTCTGATAGTACTCCAAGATTTGATGGCACAATTTCAATACAGGCTCGGTATGCTGTAATTTCTGCCTCAAGCAACTGCTGGAGAAACAGAAGTATCTTGACTGCATTTTCCTCCCCGTTTGATAGCCCCTCTCGATGGAACCATGATTCTTAGGGTGAGCCTTACCAACTTGCATGTATTACCAGTTGGAGAATGCAGAGAAAAGTTTCATGGTGCAGTGGTCGTCTGATGAGGCTAAAAAGCAGGAATCTCACTGTCAGCTTTTTTTTTTAGTTCAAGGTTGCTGCTGGACGAGTGGCTGTGTGTGAAGCATGGGTGTTGTGCTGCTGGTATGTTTCAGGCATGGTTTTTCTCTCCTCTTGCCGACCTGTGCTGTGACATGTTGGTATTAGTACACATGTAAACAGATCAGGGATGGGTGTGCGAGTGTGTGTGTGTGAGAGAGAGAAAGAGCGAGATGGCGGGGACAGTGCTATTTCATAACCATACCGTGGAGCATAGTTTAAAAAAGTCCATGTGAGGGCCATTGGACTTGGAATTAGCTTCAGAGGGCCATGTTTTAGCAGTAGTTTCCAGTTCATTTGGGCACAAACTGGCAGAATCAATGTGATGTCAACGTAATTTGTCAATGTACTGTGACGTGGAATCTACGTGGAAAATACATTGGATTTGAAATAAGTCATCAACTGTTGTTTTGAGGGTGAAATTTCAATCACAGGATTATGTCATCATTGTAACCTATTTTCAACATAGACAAACCTTGCATAAAATATGTAGAATTTGTACCTTTGAAATAACGTCAGATCTTCAACGTCATTGCACTATGTACTTTTATTGTAATCTCAACTGCAATCCAGGTCAATTGGTTGTGCTATTAGATGAAGCACAGTGATAACACATTAAGTTGTTTTATAAATACAAAATATCTGACATTGTATTCACATTTTAACCAAATTCTTCCCGCATGGCAGCCAAAACAACGGGAGAATCTTCAAAACAAAGCATTTCAAATATTTTCTGAGAGAGTATAATTGTCAATGCATAGTAAGAGGCAGCTGAGCTGAGGCTGAAAAGAGAGGCATACTTTAGTCGTCTCTGTCTTGTGTCTGTGTTTTTCCAGTTCAACCCATTTTGTCACTCAAACACATAAGGTCCTAAAAGCCCCGAGAGAGAGACATAAAACAACTAACACCCACCCAAGCTCATATCACTGATTTCAAAACCATTTGATATACTATCAAAATCATACATAATAAACATCAAACTTTCTTTTGACATGCCTTGAGAAGTAGGGAAGTAATTCTTGGACCAAGGACAAATGTGGAGATTCTTCAGCAAGAGAGTCATCCGTCTACACTCACATTTTGCAATCATGTCAGTTTGCTATTGGATCCTGAGAATTGGCCTCAAGCTAATTATTTCACCTCAGTGCACATGAAGCAGGTTGGAGATGGGGGCAATGATGATGAGCAAACAACCATCTCCCATGTGAGATGTGTATTGCTGCTCTTCAGCACATCATTTCATATACTCATATACCATTTGTTTGGTCACATATGACCAATAGGCGCCTTCGCAGTTTCCAGATGCTAATCATTCTTGATATTTTGTGAACAGATAAAATGGCCAAATGGACATTTGAATGAGTAGCTTCTAGTAGCGATCAAGTAGCTACTAGCTTTACTTAAGAGATATGGGGACATATGTTTTTAGTGTCCCTTGCTGCAATTTCCTGTCCTGCTTTCACAACTCTAATGGCTCTTCCTATCTATGGCGTGTGGCCTGTTGCTACATAATATAAATAGATTGCTGGTGGGGGGTGGTAGTTTAAATTTTTTTTTTTTTAAATCCAAATGTAATTCTTTAAATTTTTTAAATCCATGGTTCAGACGGTGGACTCATTTACTGCTGGTAAAATAGAATATATTACGGAATATACAGTGCATTCGGAAAGTACTCAGACCCCCTCAGTTTTTCCACATTTTGTTTCATTATAGTCTTATTCTAAAATTGATTAAATTGTTTTTTTTCGCTCATGAATGTACACACAATAACCCATAATGACGAAGCTAATATTGGTTATTAGAATTTTTTGTATAAAAATGAAAAAATAAAAATGTCACATTTACATAAGTATTCAGACCCTTTACTCAGTACTTTGTTGAATCACATTTGGCAGCGATTACAGCCTCGAGTCTTCTTGGATATGAAGCTAAAAGCTTGACACACCTGTATTTGGGGAGTTTCTCCCATTACTCTCTGCAGATCCTCTCAAGCTCTGTCAGGTTGGATGGGGAGCATTGCTGCACAGCTATTTTCAAGTCTATCCAGAGATATTTGATTGGGTTCAAGTCCGGGCTCTGGCTGGGCCACTCAAGGACATTCAGAGACACTCCTGCTGTGTGCTTAGGGTTGTTGTCCTGTCGCCCCCAGTCTGAGGTCCTCAGTGATCTGGAGCAGGTTTTCATCAAGGATCTCTCTGTACTTTGCTCCGTTCATCTTTCCCTCAATTCTGACTAGTCTTCCAGTTCCTGCCTTTTACTGAGGAGTGGCTTCCGTCTGGCCACTCTACCATAAAGGCCTGATTGGTGGAGTGCTGCAGAGATGGTTGTCCTTCTGGAAGGTTCTCTCATCTCCACAGAGGAACTCTGGAGCTCTGTCAGAGTGACCATCTGCTTCTTGGTCACTTCCCTGACCAAGGCCCTTCTCCCCCGATTGCTCAGTTTGGCCGGGCGGCCAGCTCAGGGAAGAGTCTTGGTGGTTCCAAACTTCTTCCATTTAAGAATGATGGAGGCCACTGTGTTCTTGGGGACTTTCGATGCTGCAGAAATGTTTTGGTACCCTTCCCCAGATCTGTGCCTCGACACAATCTTGTCTCGTAGCTCTACGGACAATTCCTTCGACCTCATGGCTTGGTTTTTGCTCTGACATGCACTGTCAACTGTGGGACCTTATATAGACAGGTGTGTGCCTTTTCAAATCATGCCCAATCAATTGAATTTACCACAGGTGGACTGCAATCAATTTGTAGAAACATCTCAAGAATGATCAATGGAAACAGGATGCACCTGAGCTCAATTTTTTGTCTCATAGCAAAAGGTCTGAATACTTATGTAAATAAGGTATTTCTGCTTTTTCAAATTCTAAAATCATGTGTTTGCATTGTCATTACAGGGTATTGTGTGTAGATTGATGAGGAAAAAATGAATTCAATCAATTTTCGAATAAGGCTGTAAGGTAACAAAATGTGGAAAAAGTCAAGGGACATGCTGATCTGCTCTTACCTCTGTGGATATTTGGTTAACGTTTTAGGCCTTTGTGTCATATTCTGCTAATCTTTTGGGTATCTTGAAATAACTGTTCAGGTAAAATAAGGGACTGTCTAAACCCTGTTGCACGTATGAGGAGAGAGGAAATGTGCATAGGGCTGTTTCATGTTCTCTGTGTCTTTGTGGCTGTCTCTGTTTAGACTTTATCCTCTATTGCACTTTAAGAAGAAGTTGTACTAAAGGGTCACCCTTGAATGTTTATATTTGGTAAGCTTCGAATGGACATTTCTCTCCAGAACAGCTGGGCTAACAACTCATAAAATACTTTGAGGGGCCTGATCTCGCAAGCTTACCTTCTGTTTCTCACGAGATCAGGATGGTTCGTACGATGCTACAGTAACTACCCACTGGGCAAAAAAAATCTATGCTGTTTCCACGTCATTTCCACCCAAAAAGCAATCTATGTACTGTAAGGGTGTTTCATATTTTCTTTACCAAACTTCTAACATAAATCCAATGACAGGGTGACATTTTTGGTTGATTTCACATTGAGTCCAGATTAGTTGACAACTCAACCAAATGTAAATTAAAACTAGACATTGAACTGACGTCTGTGCCCAGTGGGTATTAACTGTCACGGAGAAGAACTATAGTGTTGATTTTTAAGACTACTGGCAGGACAGTGTTACAGGAACTTGGTTAGAATTGGCGTGAAACCAATGATGAAAGGGGCCAGCTTTGGTGGTGCGGTATGGTGCGCTGCAGTGGAAGGTAACACCTTGCTCAGGAACACATGGGGGTTTCTGTGTGTGTGTGAGTGTGTGTGTGTGTCTATATGTGGGATTGTTAGATGAGCGTGTGAGTGTGAGTTTTGAAAGGGCACGTATAGCATATCAAGGTTAACAAGAAGAGGCCCACTGACTCCATTTCCATTCACTAACACGGTCATTATGAACAGTACACTTAGTATTACTCGCTGACATGTAAAAAGGTGTAATGGAGGTTGAGGAATAAGTCCTTGTTTAAGGTTGGTCTTTCTGAGGAGATACATTTATTTAATCAGATCTGCAATCACAATACAGGAATTTTCTATACACACATGAGTTTTGGACTTTGGAAGGCACAGAGAAGGGGTAGAAACACGTCAAAGACCGAATCAGTTAGTAAGAAGGAAGGAGGGGGAGTTGTGCGAAAGAACTTTCCACAGAGAGAGAGAGAAGAGAAGTTTTCTACTGAATGTGGTTTAACAGACAGGAAGTCGCTGAAACCCAGTGATGCATTTCCTGTCAGTGCAAGCTTTACAGGTCAGTTTGTGGCTGCTGTTTCAATTCTCTCAATTATATTTGCCGCCTCTATTTTCACTACACTCCCTCTTCTCTCTGTTTCCTCATGCATGGTATGCTCTGCCATGATATGAGAGGTGTGTGTCAATATATTTCCAAAGCATCAGGATACTTGTGTAGGCTACAAGTAAGCTACAATTGATAATTTATAAAACATTCCTAGATTTGTATGATTTAACATTCATATGAAGACTCAATGCAGAAGTCATGTGAATGTTGGTCACCTCACTGTGATCAATACATTAATCAGGGCTGAGACTACACACAGAGCTGATATTTCTGCTTTAAAAAGTAGTAAATTACCATGCAAATGATCATGGATTAACAGGCACTCATGTGGCTCTATGAGCTGCGGGTTACCACTAGCAGCACCAGTCTGTGTTGTCACACACCACAGAATGCTAGCAACAGCTCTTCAGAATTAGCCCGTGCGAGTTAGCACTATTATCTCCAGTCTGTTGTCACACACCAAAGAATGCTATAGTTCTTTCGGGTTTGCCATAGTAAGTTAGCACTAGCGGCACCTGTCTGGGTGAGGGTGTGGGTGCTGCTGCCTTCGACCTTGTTTTTATCGCTGTCTTCATTTGGCTGTGGCACGCCAGCCGACGCCATGCATTTCTATAACAGACAGACATCACTGTTGGTTTGGAGGCAGAATGACAACTCCATTATCAACTTGATGTTGTTTAATGTCAAACTCAACTGACTCATACAGAGTAGAGTAATCAATCCCATATCACAGACGTCAGGCATAACAGAACAATAACAGCACTGTTGAACTGTGTGTTAATGTTACTCTTAATGCAACACCACTAACTCAGATATATTAGAGTGCAGACATAACAGCAGCATGTTTTGTTGTTTTACTGGCCGCACTCTCTCTTACTGGCTCTTATTATAGGATGCCTATGTCCACTGCCTGCCTTTCTGGCCATATATCTCGCCCCGGCATGGCAACTTGCAACCCCCTATTACCCAATAAAGTTTTGTCAAAGTTTAAACATGCCGTGACTGTGAGCATTGTGCCATAGCCCATGCATGGACATGTACATGTGCTGAGCAGAGCTGAGAATATTTCTACCAGTTTTTATACACACACACACACACACACACACACACACACACACACACACACACACACACACACACACACACACACACACACACACACACACACACACACACACACACACACACACACACACACACACACACACACACACACTGGTGTAGGTTGCAGTGGCGGTGAAAGTACTGTGTCTGTGTACGCTCTGTTCTTTGTCTGGCATGGAGGTAGCAGCCTCTTAATTGCTGTCCCTTCACTCTGTTGAATTAGCAAACAGTCACCTCATAGGACTATGACCTTTGGATAATTCCCAAACAACTGAGCTAGTTTGCCTTGAAAGGTTGTCTGTTCTTTCTTCTGTGTGAGATGACATCTCTAAAAAAACTGTATCTTTGCCAACTTGCATGTCTTAAAGACTCTTTTATAGTTGAATTGTCTGTGACCATGTCAGGGCAGTGGCTACTTCATTCTCTCTCTCAGTAGGGGTGTGCTGTTGTTGTTGAATAAGATACATGTCTTAGCCTCTAGTCTGCTAAAATCATGTGTTTTCTTTCCCTGTAGATGTGCATGAGGCCAAACAGTCCAGGCAAACAGTTAGCCAGAGAGGATTCTACTAGCTCCAGGACTGACTTGACACCGGCCTAATACCACTGAGTCATTTCCTCAACAGGAACCCAGAAACATTCCTACAAAACAGCACTTCTCTGCTGACTACACTCGATGACCACAAAGAATTGGTGTTGTCCTCAGTTTTTCTGGGTTTTTCTGCCAACATGTACATTGGTATTTTGCTTTGCTCTCTTAGGTCAGGTCTCTGTAAATACAGCTGAATTGGGTTACCTTCAATGTAGCCTCACTTTTGCCAGGCTAATAGCTAGCAGTTTATGGGAACGAGACCATACGCTAGCAGGGTTTCACAAACTTTTTCATTCAGACCCCCCTTCCAGCATTGGGGACCCCCCCCCCGTTCACACCCCTCTTGTTAGCAGAGAGAAAATGTAAAGTTTATTTCCTGCAATTCTACAAATTTTTTCATGGGGTGCAGAGAACATTTAGCTGTTTCAAAGCTCATTTTCTTGCACTTCTCTAGACATACTCTACCGTTCAAAAGTTTTAGAACACCTACTAATTCAAGGGTTTTTCTTTATTTTTACTATTTTCTACATTGTAGAATAATAGTGAAGACATCAAAGCTATAAAATAACACATATGGAATCATGTATTAACCAAAAAAGAGATTCTTCAAAGTAGCCACCCTTTGCCTTTGACAGCTTTGCACACTCTTGGCATTCTCTACACCAGCTTCATGAGGTAGTCACCTGGAATGCATTTCAATTAAAAGGTGTGCCTTCTTAAAAGTTAATTTGTGGAATTTCTTTCCTTAATGCGTTTGAGTCAATCAGTTGTGTTGTAACAAGGTAGGGGGTTATACAGAAGATAGGCCTATTTGGTAAAAGACCAAGTCCATATTATGGCAAGAACAGCTTAAATAAGCAAAGAGAAACAACAGTCCAGCATTACTTTAAGACTTGAAGGTCAGTCAATACGTAACATTTCAAGAACTTGGAAAGTTTCTTCAAGTGCAGTTGCAAAAACCATCAAGCGCTATGATGAAACTGGCTCTCATGAGGACCGCCACAGGAAAGGAAGACCTAGAGTTACCTCTGCTGCAGAAGATAAGTTCATTAGAGTTACCAGCCTCAGAAATTGCACCCCAAATAAATGCTTCACAGAGTTCAAGTAACAAACACATCTCAACATCAACTGTTCAGACGAGACTGTGAATCAGGCCTTGATGGTTGAATTGCTGCAAAGAAACCACTACAGTACTAAAGGACACCAATAACAAGGAGAGACTTGCTTGGGCCAAGCAAGCAACGGGTGGAAATTTGTCCTTTGGTCTGGAGTCCAAATTGGAGATTTTTGGATCCAACCACCGTGTCTTTATGAGAAGCAGAGTAGGTGAATGGATGATCTTCGCATGTGTATTTCCCACCGTAAAGTATGGAGGAGGAGGTGTTATGGTGTGGGGGTGCTTTGCTGGTGACACTGTCTGTGATTTATTTAGAATTTCTGGCACACTTAACCAGCATGTCTACCACAGCGATACACCATCCCATCTGGTTTGGGCTTAGTGGGACTGTCATTTGTTTTTCAACAGGACAATGACCCAACACACCTCAAGGCTGCGTAAAGGCTATTTTACCAAGAAGGAGAGTGATGGAGTGCTGCATCAGATGACCTGGCCTCCACAATCCCCCGACCTCAACCAAATTGAGATGGTTTGGGATGAGTCAGACCACAGAGTGAAGGAAAAGCAGCCAACAAGTGCTCAGCATATGTGGGAACACCTTCAAGACTGTTGGAAAAACATTCCAGGTTAAGCTGGTTGAGAGAATGCCAAAAGTGTGCAAAGTTGTCATCAAGGCAAAGGGTGGCTATTTGAAGAATCTAAAATCTAAAATATATTTTTATTTGTTTAACACTTTTTTGGTTACTACATGATTCCACATGTGTTATTTCATAATTTTAATGTCTTCACTATTATTCTACAATGTAGAAAATAATACAAAATTAAGAAAAACCCCTGAACGGTAGTGTACATTGGAGGCTAAGCTTTTCTGTCAGTCTCTCTCAGACTTAGACTTAACCACTCAAGTGAAGGCATATATTCCCTTTGTGATGAGCTGTACTAATTGACTGCAGTGGGTCAGTTTTCCTAACCTTTGCGGTGTTTGGATAGTGAAGAGGGGACTTTACGCCCATTGTCTATCATCTCCGTCTAAAATCGCATTTGGAAAACCAAGCGTGTACTGCCTGAAATGCCAGTCTGAGTCAGTTTCCTCGCTATTATCGCCAAGCAGGAAAGAACGCCACACTCCTCTTTGTCCTCCCTCTCTCATTTCTCCCCTTTCCCCCCGAAAGCGCTCATCGGATCAAGAGCTATTCTGAGACTCTAAACTCAACCTCTCGATACAGGGCGAGTGAGTGCTTGATCAAGCTTTTACCACCCATACTCCAACCGCCAATCACATAGTTATACCAGAACCACCGGAGCATGCTCCAACCACCCTATAACAACGTCACCTCTTTTGAATGTAAAAAAAAAAAATCGAGAAAGGAACCGGGGTTGATAAAAATATTTTGTTCATGGTAGGTTTTCTCATATCTCACAATGTTTGCGTGGTCGCCACATGTAGGCTGACACATTGCCTAGTCATTCAATTGGCTAAATTACCTCCTTTCGTGGTTAACAATGAGCTCAGCCGAGGAGAGCGAAGAGGGGGAAATAATGGCCTGCTGGAAACTGTACGTTTGTTCATGAATCCAGGGGTGTATTCAATTTCGTGAAACGTTCAGAACATTGCAGATAGAAAGGTAGGTCTAACAAATAAAGCAAACACTGTCCTCTAGTCCACCGGACAGACAGTCATGTCTGTTCCTACACAATACAAACGCTCTGTGACGTCGCTCCCTTCTGAACAGACCCCAGGCCTCTAATTGGTTGTTATTGCGACTGCCAGTCACTTTGCACCGGGAGAGGTGGAGTAGTCTTCTGCTGTTTTGTTCTTTGCTAGCTGCTCCTCCTCAATATACACGTACAACTGACATGAGAACGCGCGACAACAGACAAGCATGTTTGTTTGAGGGAGGGAGAGCGTCAACCATCAGTCACATGACGTGTGCTACAGTGGAGTGGTAATTACTTCTACTAACTCCTGTAGTACTCAAGAGGAAACACTCTTTTCACGCCACTTCGATACTAAAGTAACTTTTTTCGTAACAGGTTAGGAGAATTTACGCAGCAGGTTAGGAGAGTTAACCTCAGTCTCCTCAACTGCTAAGTTAAGGTTAGGAAAAGGGTAAGGGTAAGCGAAAATGCTTTCCTAACCTGCTATGAAAATCACTTTATATTGAAGTATCCTGAAAAGAGTGTGTCCCAGTACTCATGTAGTCTGAGACTGGCCAAGAGTGGCCCCACGCAGGCTAAAGTCACACTGCTTTATTTGCTCTGTGAAGGCTTGGGAAATTGAGTAACACTCTTAGATATAAAGTTCCCTGTTTAGTGGACCTGCGTGGTTCTGGTACCGGTTCCGACTGACATTTTCGCTTATGAATCGATCTGTGGACACCGTAACGGACACTCTTCCGCCTGTTTGAAGTAGGATGTGAAATCTGGCACCACTTGATGCTGGGATGTCCCTCGTAGCATTTCATTCGCTCTTCTGACTGTCCATCAACTCCTGGCTGAGCCCACCATCACAGCCACTGACAAAGGACATACATGACTGCGAAGTGGTCACTCTAGCACATTCAGAGATCGATTTTGTCAACTTTAACAAAGTAATGTAAAATCATTCATATATTTTGAACAAAAAATACTTTTATTTGTTGTTGACAGACAATTTTAATATGAGATGAAAGGCGGGTTCCTAACGAGATCAGGAAGCCAATCTAGAGCTCTGTGTGATGTTCACGGCGATGGGGGCAGTCATTTTGATAGAGAGATCTTTAGAAAATATGCATATTTTCTCTAACACAAATATGTATATTTCTCATACAAATATGTATTTTACATGTACAAGGAAGGTGAAATCGTATAGTTAGTCATTTTATAATATGATTATACTACATTTAGAAAGCATATAAGTCATTTCAAGCCTTATTCATACAGTTTTGTTGAATAGGAAATACATCATAAAATATTTCATATTTTCATATTTGTATCATATTTGTACTGTGCACTTGAGCTTGTGTCCTCAAAAGTGAATACACCTCAGCAATTTCTAACAGTTTTTACCCGAAAAGTAAGATGTTAACCTTTGTTGGAGTATGCAGCATTACTAGTAATTGTTTATGGCCCTCTCATGATAAATAATTACTTAGGGGATTACGTATATTACAATTTAGAATACATTTTAGTTACATTTAACTGGTGAGATGTTATATTTTTTCCCCTGTTGTCTCCTCTGACTGACGTACTGTAGAGTGATCTCAGCCTCCCTCTGCCTGTGCAGACAAGACAGCAGTTGTCATGTGCTCTGGGATACTGTACAGGTCTCTCTAATGGCTGACTGTCTAGTAATCTGTCTACCCTCAGCACTCTGCCAACTGGGTCACCCAGATCAATGACGCGATAGCAGGAGGGATATAGAACACGCATGATACATACATACACACACAAACACACACACACCTTGCATTAAACCCTCTGACAAAAAAGCCAGGCCGTCCTATAGTGATATTTCTATTGATTTGATAACAGGCTTTTTCTGGCATCTGTGCAAATGATTCATTCAGTCACAAGCCTATCTGTAAACTCTGACTAAGACAACGAATGTAATAGAATTTGAAAGTGCCATGGAACAACCGTACTCTGACAGTTATTGGTGGATGGCATGAGGAGTAGGGAGAAATTGAAGAGAGAAAGGAGACAGGATTGTAGGGGTCATATCATATTCTGTCCTCTCTAAAAGGGACAGTTCATTCAAAAATCTACATTTTTCAGGGCCTGTATTCACAAAACACTCACACATTTTAATTGATTGAACTTGACTTTGAAGTGAACTGTCCCTTTAAGTCTAAAGGGAACATTGGAGTTGGGCAGTACCAATGAGGTTATATACTGTATGATGTCTATGGGAATCTAGGCATGCCCATAGACTGAAATAAATATATGCAGCCAGGAATGGGCTCCCATATGAACCTGACCTCTAGATGTTTACTTTCTTCCCAGAGAAGCAGAGAGAGGGGATTCTGCTTAGTCCAGGTTTATGCGTGCTGTCTGCTCCATGTGTGGCCCCTAGCCTGTGTGACCACTGAGTGCGGGGGTCACTTAGTTGTCTGTCTGCCCACGGAGGTAGTTTAATGTGGGGCCTGGAACTGAAGGCTCCATCTGCTCCACCTACCATTAAACCCCACCAGGAGGTCCATTCCCCTGGGAGGGGGCAAATCTCCCTCCCAGCAGATGCCAAGTGCACTGGCAGTCATAGGGCTCCAGCTTATAATGGCCAGCTGTGGGTGGCAGAGGTGGGCATGGAAACTATCCATGGGCAGAGTGAAAGAGAGAGCGAGAAAGAGGGAGGGAGAGGCTGTGTGAAATGAAAGGCTGGCCTTCAGTACTCTTCCCACTCTTCCTTTCCACTCCTCTTCTCCTCTCCACTCCCCCTCTCCCTCCTCTGAGCTTCACGTTATGCATTTATCAAAAGCAGGCAGGGGGAAGAAACAAGAGACTTTTAATCACACATTTGTTTGACCTCCCTGCCCTGCCCTGCCCTCACCCCCACCTCACCACTTTCCTTCCCCAATTTGAACCCCCCGTCTTCCCTCTCTCACCCTCCCCCCTTTCACCACCCCCTCAGAGACACAATTGAACTAGGAATGCACTTTGTCAGTCACACAGGCATTTCAAAGCAAACAGGCCCCACCCTGCAGCAGTGGAGAAGGAAAGGGGGTAGGTAGGGGTGGCTGGGGGGGTGGTGGTATCGGGGGGGGGTTCTAAGTACTGCTGCCATCTCTATCTTTCTCTCTCCCCTCTCTACTGTTGCCAGCTCTCATCTCCTCCCCCCTCCACCTCCCGATTTAATCTTTAACCAGACCCCCGGCCCCTCCCCTTCCCATCCACAGCCCTTGAGACCAGCATGTGGGATGTGGGCTACGCTCTCACTACAACCCCCCTATCCCTCCATCCACCCATCTCTTCCTCCCTCCCGAAGGGGGCTTGGGCAGAGACCATCAGAAGAACTGTGTTCTTTTTCCAGAACTTGTTTCCTGTTCTTCCACCCCACCCATGTGTCCCCCCATAATTTACACTGGCTCTCATGACCAGGGGAGAGCTCACATCCTTGGGGGGTTGGGGGGGACGATACACCCCCCCCCCCCAAGGTACCACAGATGTGACGTCAAAGGGGGACTAGTCTACTTACCGCTATTGGGCTTTGATGGAGTAAAGGGAACCATGTGCTTCTGAAAGTGGAGCAACACTGACTGACAAGCCAGACAAAACTCTTCTGAGTTTATGCAAAAAGCAATACAAAAAATGTCTTCAATCAATCAAATGCTTATACAGAAACCCAGCCTAAAACGCCAAAAAGCGTCTTTGTGATCCATGTAGTCATGTCTAAAATTGATCTAAAATTGAAAATGGATTAAAATATTTTCCCCCCTCATCAATCTACAAACAATACCCTGTAATGACAAAGCAAAAACATGTTTTTTCTCTTTTTTCAAATGTTTAAAAAAACAACTGAAATATCACACTTACATAACACTTGACTCAGTACTTTGTTGAAGCACCTTTAGCAGTGATTACTGCCTCGAGTCTTCTTCGGTATGACACTACAAGCTTAGTACACCTGTATTTGGGGAGTTTCTCCCATTCTCCTCTGCAGATCCTCTCTAGCTCTGTCAGGTTGGAAGACGAGTGTTGCTGCACAGCTATTTTCAGGTCTCTCCAGATATGTTAGATCGGGTTCAAGTCCGGGCTCTGGCTGGGCCACTCAAGGACATTCAGAGACTTGTCCCGAAGCCACTCCTGTTTTGTCTTGGCTGGCTGTGTGCTTAGGGTCGTTATCCTGTTGAAAGGTGAACCTTTGCCCCAGACTGACGTCCTGAGCACTCTGGAGATAGTTTTCATCAAGGATCTCTCTGTACTTTGCTCTGTTCATCTTTCCCTCAATCCGGACTAGTCTCCCAGTCCCTGCCGCTGAAAACCATCCCCACAGCATGATGCTGCCACCACCATGCTTCACAGTAGGGATGGTGTCAGGTTTCCTCCAGACGTGACGCTTGGCATTCAGGCCAGAGTTTAATCTTGATTTCATCAGACCAGAGAATCTTGTTTCTCATGGTCTGAGAGTCATTTAGGTGCCTTTTGGCAAACTCCAAGCGTGTTGTCATGTGCCTTTTACTGAGGTGGGGCTTCTGTCTGGCCACTCTACCATAATGGCCTGATTGGTAGAGTGCTGCAGAGATGGTTTTCCTTTTGGAAGTTTCTTCTATCTCCACAGAGGAACCCTCGATTGCTCAGTTTGGCCGGGTGGCCAGCTCTACAAGGGTTTTGGTGGTTCCAAACTTTTTCCATTTAAGAATGATGGAGGCCACTGTGTTCTTGGGGATCTTCAATGCTGCAGGCATTTTTTGGTACCCTTCCCAGATCTGTGCCTCAACATAATCTTCTCTCGGAGCTCTACGGACAATTCCTTCAACCTCATGGCCTGGTTTTTGCTCTGACATGAACTGTCAACTGTGGGACCTCAATTGAATCTGAGCAATATTTTTCGAGTCTTATAGCAAAGGGTCTGAATACTTATGTAAATATTTATTTATGTTTTACATTTTTATAAATGAGCAAACATTTCGAAATACCTGTTTTTGCTTTGTTATTATTGGGTATTGTGTGTAGATTGATGAGGAAACATTTTTATTTAATAAATTTAAGAATAAGGATGTAACGTAACAAAATGTGGAAAAAGTCATGGGGTTTGAATACTTTCCGAATGCACTGTAGCTTCTCACTGAGGTGACAGCTATAATCACACACTTTTTCAAGTGACTACAATAGAAACTGAATGTGAAGCTGGGTAATGGATGTATTGGAAAGTGCGGTTGCACTTTTCCATGTGCTCCGTGCTAGTCTTGATTCTACTTTAGAAGACTGTGAGAATGCATGTCAACCCAGCTAAGAATTCTATGGAGAGAGAATGTTTTTGTAATGTTACCCTAATGTTTGAGTGTACAGTTTTCCAGTAGTTATAGGACCATTCTATCTGTGTTAGCAAAAACCCTCTGAGAACATTTTAGCATGTTTTGGCATTAGGGTTAAGAGAACATTGCCTTAATGTCAAACAGAACATGGTTACCATGTTCTGGGAATATATAATATTCCCAGAACATTTCTGTGTATCAGTTGTCAGGACATTGCCTGATGGTCCCAAATAAATGTTCTTCCCCCCAATTTCCCCTTGTTACTGTTGTCGAGCCAATCAAGGACCTGATTTGTGAACCACTGATCCATTCATAGCTCTTTCTCTGTTGGCAAGGTTAGGGATACTCACACACACAGTGTTTTTACATACTGTTTTCAACTTACATACAGTGAGGGAAAAAAGTATTTGATCCCCTGCTGATTTTGTATGTTTGCCCACTGACAAAGAAATGATCAGTCTATAATTTTAATGGTAGGTTTATTTGAACAGTGAGAGACAGAATAACAACAAAAAAATGTCAAAACAATGATAAACTCATGTCAAAAATGTTATAAAATGATTTGCATTTTAATGAGGGAAATAAGTATTTGACCCCTAGTCAGTTCAACAGGCTTAGTTCAACAGGCTTAGTGCCTATAGGCTCTAGTTAATCAAGGTAACACAGTTTTGTGATGCACAGGAGACCTGGGTTTGACTTCGAACCCCAGTCAGTCACAGCTGGTCTTACACACACATTTGGCTACTAATAATCAAATGGCTACCGTACCCCCTGTGTATAGTCTCGGTATTGTTATTTTACTGCTGCTCTTTAATTACTTGTTACTGTTATTTCTTATTCTTACTCATATTTAGTATTTTTTTTAACTGCATTGTTGGTTAGGGGCTCGTAAGTAAACATTTCACTAAAGGTCTACATCTGTTGTATTCTGCGCATGTGACTAATAAAATGTGATTTCATTTGATTGAATAACTGTGGTTACTGACATGTTCCTTTCTCTCAGGCAGGTTTAGATGCTCCAGACGAAGCAGGTCCCAGGAAGAGGCTGCCTCCATCCAGGCTCAGTGCGGCTCTTCTCTCAAACAAGTGTGAAGAGGCCACTGGAGAATCTCAACAAGGGAAGCCATTTTGTTGTGACCAACAGTGACTCTTCAGCAGTGACATTGACATTTGAACCTTGTGTTCAGTCTGGTGGATTTTCTGGACAGTCCCTGGAGGGGTAGGAAAACACCCTACCCATCTGTGTCCTACCCTCGGATCTTCATCACCATGGCAACAGCAGTGCAGCCCAATGAGCTAGTGTTTGAGTTTGCCAGCAATGGAATGGATGAGATCAATCAGGTACCTGTCATTACATTGGAAATAAGCAGTAGTCAATAACAGTAGTGTTATCAATATGTACCACCACCAATATAGAAATGTTAAAGCTGGAATCTGCAGTAGTGAGAAACAGTGCCCTTGGCTGCCCCACCACCATTGTTATTGTTTTTGTAGCCGAGCTGAGGAGCATGGTAAAAATATTGCAGTACATATTGTGCTCATCTATGGCAATGATGTCATAGGGGACAAAACATTGTTTGGTCATTGTTTGCAGTAACTTTGTTGTTGTAATATCGCAAACGGATGTGGCTGTTTCACCATTAAGGACAGATAATATTGAGAAAAATACTGAAAGGATTTGCGAAACAAAGATTATTTAAACCAAAACTGACTTATAAATGTAACTTTCAATAAACAACATGGTCAGAGGGATTTGAACAGGGAAGTCAGCAAGCCAGCGGGTCAGAGGCTTTACTGTCTTTGTGACGTGATGGAGAGAAGGAGTGGAGGAGGAAGGGATGGCAGGGAGAGGACTGGGAAATGGAGTGTGGGCTGTTGGCAGGACAGAGACGGAAAGTGTGAGGGACCTGGGCCCCGTTTCCCAAAAGCATCTTAAGACTAAATTCATCGTTAGAACCATTGGGAAACCGGGCCCAAGAGTTAGGACTCTTTTAGTATGCGTGGGAGAAGACGGTGGGGCTTTGCCAGGACCTGTCAATTTAGGGCACAAAGGTTACTCTGTGTGTGCTTGTGTGTCTCTGTGTGTGTATGTATGTAGATGTGGAGGGACGAGTCGTCATTGGATCCTCTTGCCTGAATAGCACTGGTTCAGGCCTAACCAGACAGACCTGTTGTGGGAGGCTGTTTGTGAGGTGACGCGCTAATTTCACTGAGAAGCCTACCATTGTTTGGAAATAACACAGGCTTTCTCTTGGGTTCCTCCCTGTGCCCACTCAGTCAATTACCTGAGGATTACATTGCCTGTCCACGTGGTAGCCGGAAAAAATATCTTAAAATAGCACTGGGATAACTTATTCACATTTAGCGCTAATGCTAACGAAGGTGGCTATTTTGTTTTCGCTGGAGCTAGCTTGTCTGAAGGGTTTATCTTTCTGTATGGGGGCTGTTGGAATCAAAGAAAGCCACAGCAAGCCTAGCCTGTTGGACTGTAATGATTAGCCTTGTTATATTGGATTTTACAGTCAATAAGTAGCTCCCTGAGTCAGGGCCATGGTGTAATGACTTCAGAATGATGTTTAGCTCAGTTTAGTGTCTGAAAGCTTCTATTATAGAGTTCTATGGAAGCCTGGTGTGGTCATACACATTTACACCCATTCACATTTTTTTACTGAATAGTAATTCAATTACAGCACAATTACAGCACCCCATTTTAAGTATTTCAGTTGTTATCTGTGGTGTGGCTATGCAGTGGTGTCATGCCCATAGGGGGCAAATGCATGTGCCCCCTCAGATTTGTCCTGTTTTAGAATTTTTCAGATGTTAAATTAATTACTAAACGTTTTATCATAATTATTTATATAAAGATCTGTCAGCGGTATTTTGCAATGGGGCACACTGACTGGACCAGCCCCCCCACCTCATTCTCCCTAGTAAGTGGTTTCTTTCAAGGTGCATGGAGAAAATAGTCCCTAGGCAGGAGGCTATATTGTCAGTGGAGGAGGAGAGAGAGAGCAGAGTGACACACACAGCGTATTATTTGATTTTAGCTGCCAGTGATGGGCAGCAGGTAAGTTTGTAAATTAATTTGATCAAGCTATGTAGCCTATTGATTCGTTCTTGATGAATAAGTAAAACATTTTTTTTTGTTTCTCTGTAAGACTAGCCACCTAGCAATTTTCTGAAGTTGGCTTAAGCTAGCCAGCTAGATAGTTTTACAATCTCACAACCTCATAGCTAGATACCAAGGCATTTCAGGCTATCAATCAAGTTAGAGTAGCTTGTCTAACTATCTTACAGTGCCTTCAGAAACTATTCATACCTCTTGACTTATTCCACATTTTGTTGTGTTGCACCCTGAATTCAAAATTGATTAATTTTTTAAAATGTTTTATCTCACTTACCTACACACTATACCCCATAATGACAAAGTGAAACATGTTTTTATAAATTTTAGCAAATGTATAAAAATGTAATATAGAACAATCTAATTTACATAGGTATTCACACCCCTGAGTCAATACTTTCTAGAATAACCTTTGGCAGCAAGCTCTCTAAGAGCTTTCCACACCTGGATTGTACAACATTTGCCCATTATTCTTTTCAAAATTCTTCAAGCTCTGTCAAGTTGGTTGTTGATCATTGCTAGACAGTTTTCAGGTCTTGCCATAGATTTTTAAGTTGATTTAAGTAAAAACTGAACCTCGGCCACTCAGGAACATTCACTTTCTTCTTGGTAAGCAACTCCAGTTAAAATTTGGCCTTGTGTTTTAGGTTCTTCTGCTGAAAGGTGATTTCATCTCCCAGTGCCTGTTGGAAAGCAGACTGAACCAGGTTTTCCTCTAGGATTTTGTATGTGCTTAGCTTTATTCCGGTTTTTTTCTATCCTGAAAAAAACCTCTCCAGTCCTTTTTTATTTATTTTTTATTTCACCTTTATTTAACCAGGTAGGCAAGTTGAGAACAAGTTCCTTAATAACCTCTACGGGCTACGGGGGCAGTATTGAGAATTTTGAAAAAAATATGTGCCCATTTTTAACTGCCTCCTACACCAACTCAGAAGCTAGGATATGCATATTATTAACACATTCGGATAGAAAACACTCTGAATTTTCTAAAACAGTTTGAATGGTGTCTGTAAGTATAACAAAACTCATATTGCAGGCAAAAACCTGTGAAAAATAGATTTAAAAAAATGGGAATTTTGTGACTGTACTATTTAGTGTCATTGTTTTATAGATACCATAGTGAGAAAGGATTCAGTTCGCAACTCCTACGGCTTCCACTAGATGTCAACGATCTTTATAAAGTTGTTTGAAGCATCTGTGATGAATACAGACCGAATTAGAATGCAGGGAAGTTGACACGTCATCACTTCATTTTTTGCGCCTGCGCATAAATCTGAGAAGAGTGTGTTTGTCATAATCGTTTATCTAGACACTTGATAGGTTGTGTGAAAATATTACTGATGTTTACTGATGTTTCACGTTAAAAATGGACCAAAAGATTAATGCTAAACAACGTTTGACATGTTTGAACAAACATAAATAGATTATTTACTAGGTTTTTTTTAGCTTTTCGGCGTGACTTTACACCCCCCCACCACGTTTTGTGGGAGCCTACTGAACGCTAACTATTTGGTGTTATTTGGACATAAATTATGAACTTTGTTCTGGACCTGGGATTCCTGGCAGTGCCTTCTGATGGAGATAATCAAAGGTAAGGGGATATTTACAATGTTATTATCGATATTAGATGATGCTAACTGTATAGCTTAGCTTATTGTTCTTAGCATAGTACCCCGTTTATTGCAAAATGTGATTTCCCAGTAAAGTTATTTTGAGATCTGGCCATTCGGTAGCAATTACGAGATGATAATATATTATTCTTTGAATGACAATATTATAATTTACCAATGTTTTCGAATAGTAATTCCGTGATTTGTAATGCTGGATTCACTGGGAGCATTCGAGCCGAAAAAAATTCTGAATTTCACCGCGACTGTAAATGCTGTTTTTGGATATAAATATGAACTTGATGGAACTAAAAATGCATGTATTGTATAACATAATGTCCTATGAGTGTCATCTGATGCAGATTGTCAAAGGTAAGTGCATAATTCTAGCTAGTTTTCTGTCTGTTGATGCCCTTCTTTGAATTGGCTAAACATTACACACAGCTATTGTCAATGTACTCTCCTAACATAACCTAACTTTATGCATTCTCCGTAAAGCCTCTTTGAAAATCGGACAGCATGGTTAGATTTACGAGATGTGTATCTTTCAAATGGAGGAAAATAGTTGATTATTTGAGTATTTGAAATGATTACTCTTGCAGTTTTGAATTCCCCGCCATGGTCACATGACAATGAATCCCAATACCGGGATAAGATCGGGATAAGATCCCCAACAGGTTTTAACGATTACAAGCATACCCATAACATGATGCAGCCACCATTATGCTTGAAAATATGGAGAGTGCTACTCAGTAATGGGTTGTATTGGATTTGCCCCAAACATAACACTTCGTATTCAGGACAAAAAGTTAATTGCTTTAACACATTTTTAGCATTATTACTTTAGTGCATTGTTGCATGTTTTGGAATATTTTTATTCCGTACAGGCTTCCTTCTTTTCACTTATCACTGTCAATTAGGTTAGTATTGTGGAAAAACTAGAATGTTGTTGATCCATGTTCAGTTTTCTCCTATCACAGCCATTAAACTCTGTAAGTGTTTTAAGGACAGTATTGGCCTCATGGTGAAATCCCTGACCGGTTTCCTTCCTCTCCGGGATCTGAGTTAGGAAGGACGCCTGTATCTTTGTAGTGACTGGGTGTATTGATTCACCACCCAAAGTGTAATTAATAACTCTACCACAAGAGGTTGGTGGCACCTTAATTGGGGAGGACAGGCTCATGGTAATGGCTGGAGTGGTGGAATGGTATCAACTACATCAAACCCATGGTTTGATGCCATTACATACGCTCCGTTCCCAACATTATTTTGAGTCGTCCCCCCTCAGCAGCCTCCACTGAATTACTCCAACTTGCTCAAAGGGATATTCAATGACTGCTTTTTTTTAACCAATAGTTTCCCCTTCTTTGGAAAATCTCCCTGGTCTTTGTGGGTGAATCTGTGTTTGAAATTCACTGCTCGACTGTATGCGTGTGGTACAGAGATGAGGTAGTCATTCAAAAATCATGTTAAACACTGTTATTGCACACAGAGTGAGTCAATGCAGCTTATTATGTGACTTGTTAAGCACATTTTTACTCCTGAACTGATTTAGGCTTGCCATAACAAAGGGGTTGAATACTTGTTGACTCAAGACATTTCAGCTTTTAGTTTTTTTGTAAAAAATAAATAAATACATAATTCCGCTTTGACATTATGATGTGTAGGCCAGTGACACAAAATATACATTTAATCCATTTTAAATTCTGACTGTAACAACAAAGTGTGGAAAAAGTCAATGGGTGTGAATACTTTCTGAATGCACCGCAGCTAAGATAACCTATGCAGAAAAAAATAATATCTTTTTTTACATAGAATTAGGCATAATGATCATGGCTCTTGATTGCAGGAAAAAGCTGAATGCACAGACGAGTGTTTGAAAAATGCAAAATTCTTCAACTTCAACTGTCACCCCACCTCCATCTTCATGAACTTCGTGCCCCATCTAAAATAATGGGTGCATGACACCCCTGTGACTATGGGATATTTTCCATTAACTTCCTCTATTAGCCCCATTAGGGGATGTTAAAAGTATATAGGTGGGGCTAAAAATGGCGACATGGGCAGGTAAAGCAGAACCGGGTTGATTATAGGGGAACCTCTCACACACATGGGCTTGCTTTCATAGCCGAAACTGGGAACTCAGAGATGCAAATACTCCAGTGATCGTTATATCTGGTTGAGAGCAACAAAGAGGAAGATGCAGCCAATATGGCCTTTGTGTAATTCGTACTAAATACCATACTCTGTTTTGCACCTTTCATTATCTTGTTGAGATAGTTGAGTGTCTTTTGGCTAATAGGAAAGTTAGCTAGCTGGCTACCCACTGGGCAAAAACTGGTTGGCGTGGTTTCCACGTCATTTAAAACAAATTCTATGTGATGACTCTGAATCAACGTGGAAAATGGATTAGATTTGCCAAAAGTAATAAACGTAAGGGAATTTTGTATTTTTTTCATCCAACTTTTAACCTAAATCAAATAACATGGTGATATGTTTTATTGATTTCATGTTGAATTCATGTTAGTTGACAACCAAATGCAAATCAAAGCTAGAAATGACGTCTGTGCCCAGTAGGTAACTCTTTGGTCCTGCTTTGTGGCAAACCCCACCGGTGCTTTGTTGAAACTGAGCCCCATTATGTCAAAACAACAACAACAGACAGACATAGACGTCTTCTGCCCCGTCAGCAGAATCTGTGTTGGTTTCAGTTTGTCTGGTCTGGTTCTACTAGGGAGGGGAGACAGTGTGGTGTTAATGCACAGACGAGTAAACTCAGTAGACTTACTGGTGCTCTCTTTGTCTGGTTACTAAAACATGCACACACACAAGGTCACATGGGGCTCCCGACCGACCGAGATATCTGGTATTGTGTCTAGCTACTATAGTCTGAGAACATGCTGTTGTGTCAATTAAATTTCAGCTTTTACAGGCAAAGGACACACCAAATGGCATTCTTTATCTTTATATGTCCCAAGTGGAGGTCCCAAATGGTCTCGTGGCCCACTGTTGACCATTGATTCTGACATCATGGAAAAGCAGCTTGTTTGATGGACAGTGTTCAGAAACCTAAGATATTGTTTGTGAAGTTAATAGAACAGTCCCTGGACTCCTAGCTATGTTTACATAGTCTAATTGTTTGGTAATGACTCCTAAAGGTTGAATGATTCCACATAATGCAGTTGTCTGTGTCAGGGTGCTGTTAGTGTACTGTTAGTTTACACTACTGCTACTCTCTGTTGTTATCATCTATGCATAGTCACTTTAATAACTCTACCTACATGTACATAGTACCTCAATTACCTTGACTAACTGGTGCCCCAGCACATTGACTCTGTACCGGTACCCTGCTGTATATACTGTAGTCTCGCTATTGTTATTTTACTGCTGCTCTTAAATTTCTCGTTACTTTTATTTATTATTCTTATTTGTACTGCATTAATATTTAGGGGCTCGTAAAATCTTTAGTAAAAGTAAAAAACGCAGAACATTGTTTTGTTATTTCATTTATACCTATTTGTTGTTCATTACACCATTTTGGAATTTTAAGTCAAAATGTTGTTACTGGACTTTCAATGTGACAAGGTATTTGGCTGCTAATGTTTTTTTGGGGGGTAGTACAAAGCAGCACATAGATGATAGTCAGGCAAAGAGCTGTAGTCTGTCTCCATCTCCCGGTAATTTTCAGAAACTGACACTGAATTAATTCTTTCTCTCTGGCTGTGAGAGTGCAGGCCAAAATACTTTGCACAATTTCATTAGAGCATTTTTGGTTGTTTGATATTTAGAATAACTTAACCTAACGTAAAGGACCTGCAAGCTATGAGTCCTGCCTGCTCCATGTCCTTTTGGAGCAGGAACTGTAGTCTTTTGGGCATGTTATGGGAAAAAAACAAACAGAAAGAGATGCCATACACACAGCCTCCTTTTGTGGTGCTATTGAAGACAGGAAAATAACAGTGTGCTGACCGAAAATAAAATCTGTCTTTACTCCACAAGGAGTCACCGAATGAGAGATAAGAGAAGCTAATCTGGGAAACAAACTGCTATGTCACATTGGTAGACCTACTGTAGACAGTGTTTCCCCTACCATTATATAGAGCCAAGTGGGAAACCCCACCTATAGGTCTGTTCACAAAAATATTTATATTTAAATAGACCCTGAATGTTTGTTTGCAACCCCTCTGGAAAATAAGATAGGGGTAACACTGGTGGACGCGGTAAGTGTTGAAAGTGTTGCCAAGTGAGCTTTGTCGCCACACGCAACAGTTTCTCATATGGCCGTCATACGGTTTGGCCAGAGCTCTGTCAATTTCCTTAGTTGAGAAATGTCAGCTCTTCCTGTGTTGAGAAATGTTGTGCTGGAAATGAGGGGGTGTGTCTGGAATTCCCAGCAATAAGAATGTCCCAGTGGGCCACTGAAACACTGTTGAAATGAGCTCTCCCTCAAATCAAATCAATGCAAACAACATTTTATTGGTCACATTCACATATTTAATAGATATTTTATATATATATATATATATATATATATATATATATAAAAAATCTCCCCAATTTCCTGGTATCCAATTGGTAGTTACGGTCTAGTCTCATTACTGCAAGTCCCATATGGACTCGGGAGAGGTGAATGTCAAGAGCCGTGTGTCCTCTGAAACACAACCCAAAGAAAGCCGCACTGCTTCTTGACACAATGCCCACTTAACCCAGAAGCACCAATGTGTCAGGGGAATCACCGCACACCTGGCAACCGTGTCAGTGTGCACTGCCCACCACAGGAGTCACTAGCTCACAATGGGACAAGGACATCCCTGCCAGCCAAATCCTTCCCTAACCCAGACAACGCTGGGACAATTGTGCACCGCCCCATGGGTCTCCTGGTCGCAGCCAGCTGCGACAGAGCCTGGACTCAAAGCCAGAATCTCTAGTGGCACAGCTAGCACTGCGATGCAATGCCTAGACCACTGCGCCACTTGGGAGGCCTTAGCAGATGTTATTGCGGGTGTAGTGAAATGCTTGTGGTCCTCGCTCCAACACTGCAGTAGTATCTAACAATTCACAACAATACACACCAATCTAAAAGTAAAAGAGTGGAATAAAAAAATATAGAAATATTAGATTGAGCAATGCCGGAGTGGCATTGACTAAAATACAGTAGAATAGAATACAGTATATACATATGAGATGAGTAAAGCAGTATGTAAACATTATTTAAACCTTATTAAAGTGACTCGTTTTCCATTATTAAGTGATGGCTCTTTAACAGTCAGATGGCCTTGAGATAGAAGCTGTTTTTCAGTCTCTCTGTCCCAGCTTTAATGCAGCTGTACCGACCTTGCCTTCTGGATGATAGTCAGGGTGAACAGGCCTTGGCTCGTGTGGTTGATGTCCTTGATGATCTTTTTGGCCTACCTGTGACATCAGGTGCTGTAAGTGTCCTGGAGGGCAGGTAGTTTGTCCCTGATGATGCGTTGGGCAGACCCCAACACCCTCTGGAGAGCCCTGTGGTTGCGGTCTGTGCAGTTGCCGTACCAAGCGGTGATACAGCCCGACAGGATGCTCTCAATTGTGCATCAGTAAAAGTTTGGTTTTAGGGGCCAAGCCACATTTCTTCACCCATCTGAGGTTGAAGAGGAGTTGTTGTGTCTTCTTCACAACACTGTCTGTGTGGGTGGACCATTTCAGATCGTCAGTGGTGTACGCCGAGGAACTTGAAGCTTTCCACCTCCTCCACGGTGGTCCTGTCGATGTGGATAGGTGCGTGCTCCCTTTGCTGTTTCCTGAAGTCCACGATCAGCTCCTTTGTTTTGTTGACGTTGAGTGAGAGGTTATTTTCCTGGCACCACTGTCCCAGGGCCCTCACCTCCTCCCTGTAGGCTGTCTCGTCATTGTTGGTAATCAGGCCTACCACTGTTGTGTCATCTGCAAACTTGATGATTGAGTTGGAGGCGTGCGTGGCCACGCAGTCATGGGTGAACAGGGAGTACAGGAGGGGGCTGAGCACGCACTCTTGTGGGGCCCCTGTGTTGAGGATCAGCGAAGTGGAGGTGTTGTTTCCTACCTTCACCACCTGGGAGGCGGCCCGTCAGGAAGTCCAGGACCCAGTTGCAGAGGGCGGGGTTCAGACCCAGGGCCCCGACTTTAATGATGAGCTTGGAGGGTACTATGGTGTTGAATGCTGAGCTATAGTCAATGAACAGCATTCTTAAATAGGTATTCCTCTTGTCCAGAGGGGATAGGGCAGTGTGCAGTGCGATGGCGATTGCATCGTCTGTAGATCTATTGGGGCGGTAAGCAAATTGAAGTGGGTCTAGGGTGTCAGGTAAGGTGGAGGTGATATAATTCTTAACTAGCCTCTCAAAGCACTTCATGATGACAGAAGTGAGTGCTACGGGGCGATAGTCATTTAGTTCAGTTACCTTCGCTTTCTTGGGTACAGGAATAATAGTGGACATATTGAAGCAAGTAGGGACAGCAGACTGGGATAGGGAGAGATTGAATATGTCCGTAAATACTCCAGCCAGCTGGTCTGCGCGTGCTCTGAGGACACGGCTAGGGATGCCGTCTGGGCCGGCAGCCTTGCGAGGATTAACGAGCTTAAATGTCTCACGTCGGCCACGAAGAAGGATAGCCCACATTCCGGCCGTGACCGGGAGACCCATGAGGCGATGCACAATTGACCCAGCATCGTCTGGGTTACGGGAGGGTTTGTCCGGGAGACCCATGAGGGGGGTCCTTCTGGAATTTCCTTGTCCCATCGTTCTCTAGCAACTCTTTGTGGTGGGCCGGGCACCTGCAAGCTGAAGTACAGCGTTTCCTCCGACACATTAGTGCGGCTGGCTTCCAGGTTAAGCGAGCAGTGTGGCTTGGCGGGGTCGTGTTTCGTGAGATGCGTGGCTCTCGACCTTCGCCTCTCGAGTCAGTAGTGGAGTTGCAGCAATGGGACAAGACTGAAGAAATTGGGCAGAAAAAAGGGCTAAAAGTAAAAAAAAAAATTTAAGAACTGCAACGCTGCTGGATTTTTCACGCTCAACAGTTTCCCGTGTGTATCAATAATGGTCCGCCACCCAAAGGACATCCAGCCAACTTGACACAACTGTGGGAAGCATTGGAGTCAACATGTGTCATCATCCCTGTGGAACACTTTCCATGCCCCGACGAATTGCGGCTGTTCTGAGGGCAAAAGGGTGTGCAACTCAATATTAGGAAGGTGTTCATAATGTTTTGTACACTCAGTCTTGTACAAAATCAGTTGAAAATTATCTAGCGTTATTACCAGCAGTTTACATCAATTCTTGCTAGGTTGGTCCAATGAGAAATATGGGTTTACGTAGATACAGCGGGAAGAAAAAGTATGTGAACCCGTTAGAATTACCTGGATTTCTGTATAAATTGGTCATAAAATGTTATCTGATCTTCATCTAAGTCACAACAATAGACAAACACAGTCAGCTTAAACTAATAACACACAAACAATTATAATTTTTAATGTCTTTATTTAACACACCATGTAAACATTCACAGTGCAGGTTGGAAAAGTATGTGAACCCTTGGATTTAATAACAGGTTGACCCTCCTTAGGCAGCAATAACCTCAACCAAACATTTTCTGTAGTTACGGATTGGACCTGCACCACAGTCAGGAGGAATTTTGGACCATTCCTCTTCACAAAACTGTTTCATTTCAGAAATATTCTTTGGATGTCTGGTGTGAACCACTCTCTTGAGGTCATGCCACAGCATCTCAATCAGGTTGAGGTCAGGACTCTGACTGGGCCACTCCAGAAGGTGTATTTTCTTCTGTTGAAGCCATTCTGTTGTTGATTTACTTCTGTGTTTTGGGTTGTTGTCATGTTGCATCATCCAACTTCTGTTGATCTTCAATTGACGGACAGATAGCCTTACATTCTCACGCAAAATGTCTCGATAAACTTGGGAATACATTTTTCCGGCGATGATAGCAAGCTGTCCAGGCCCTGAGGCAGCAAAGCAGCTCCAAACCATGATGCTACCTACACCATACTTTACAGTTGGTATGAGGTTTTGATGTTGGTGTGCTGTGCCTTTTTCTCTCCACACATAGTGTGCTCCTTCCAAACAACTTAACTTTAGTTTCATCTGTCCACAGAATATTTTTCCAGTAGCGCTATGGAACATCCAGATGTTCTTTTGCGAACTTCAGACTTGCAGCAATGTTTTTTTTGGACAGCAGTGGCTTCTTCCGTGGTGTCCTCCCATGAACATAATTCTTGTTTAGTGTTTTACGTATCGTAGACTCGTCAACAGAGATGTTAGCATGTTCCAGAGATTTATTTAAGTCTTTATTTGACATTCTAAGATTCTTCTTAACCTCATTGAACATTCTGCGCTGTGCTCTTGCAGTCATCTTTGCAGGATGGCCAGTCCTAGGGAGAGTAGCAACAGTGCTGAACTTTCTCCATTTATAGACAATTTGTCTTACCGTGGACTGATGAACATCAAGGCTTTTAGAGATACTTTTGTAACCCTTTCCAGCTTTATGCAAGTCAACAATTCTTAATCTTGGGTCTTCTGAGATCTCTTTTGTTCGAGGCATGGTTCACATCAGGGAATGCTTCTTGTGAATAGCAAATTAAAATTTTGTGAGTGTTTTTTATAGGGCAGGGCAACTCAAACCAACATCTCCAATCTCGTCTCAATGATTGTACTCCAGGTTAGCTGACTCCTGACTCTAATTAGCTTTTGGAGAAGTCATTAGCCTAGGGGTTCACATACTTTTTCCAACCTAAACTGTGAATATTTAAATGATGTATTCAATATAGACAAGAAAAATACAATAATTTGTGTGTTATTAGTTTAAGCAGACTGTGTTTGTCTGTTGTTGTGACTTAGATGAAGATCAGATCTAATTTTATGACCAATTTATGCAGAAATCCAAATAATTCCAAAGGGTTCACATACGTTTTCTTGCCATGTCTCATGTCTGTGTCTCTGTATGTGAAACGAGTATGAATAATTTATAAGTAAGTCATACCTTTTTGTTCACCTGCATGTGGACAAAGCCAATGTGTGAGATATATCAGAACAATCGTAAAAGCCCAGTGTGTAGGCCTACATGAACTTTACCATGGCTGAGACTCAGATTCTTCACTTTAAAATGTATACCAAACAAAACCATTGGTTTCAAAGTTTAACAAACAATATAACTCTATGCGCAAGGACTTTTACAAATCTCCACAGAAAATGTAACAAAAACACATTTACCAGAAGAACTGTGCAGATTTAACGTTTGGTAACAGAATAAAATGGAGATTTTACCGTAATTCTGTTACTGTAATAAACTTTGCATCTGCACAGTTTTTCCAGAATTATTATTATTATTTTTTTTACTGTGAAAATTGTTTGAAGTAGTCATTGTGCATGGAGCTGTATCGTTTGTAAAACTTTGAATTCAATGGTTTTTGTTTGGAATACATTTTAAATGTAAAAATTAGTTGCAGCATAATATTGTTATCGTGGAATTGCCCATAAGATAAAAACGAAGCAATATACATACACATGTAATTCTGTGATCTAACGTCTGTGGTCTCTGACTGAGTCTTCTGTTGGTCTCTCTGTGTGTCCAGCTGGATGACCCGTCCGTGTTTCCAGCTGTCATTGTAGAGCAGGTGCCCGCCGCTGACCTGATGCAGGTCTACTCGGGCATGGAATCGGACGAGGTGGCCAACGGCATCATGGTGGACACCACTCTACACGTGGTGGAGGAGCCCATTATGGTCGGAGACGTGGGCCTCTCAGGTGAGGGGGAAGAGGAGATGATACTTTACACATGCATGCCTAGGGGATAGGGGCTAGGGTTGTTTCCAGACAGGGCCTGGTATTACCTAGAATTCACCCTTAGTGATTGTAACATCCTTTCAAGTTTGTCTTAAAATCTGTCTGTTTCATGTTCTGATGACAATCCCTGTCTGATTGGCCAATAGAAACGACGGTGTCAGGCACAGAGGACAGCATGGAGACCAACGAGGCTGCGGCAGCCCTTCTCAACATGGAGTCACCAAACAACATCCTGGACGAGAAGCGCATGAGTACGATTTTTGTTGTTTTGTTGTTGCTACTTGCTAGGAGGGAGGTTAGGGGAAGGAGTATTTTTTTATCTTTTGGTACCACTTGTTTGTTAACTGAATCCATTTTCTACCTTAAAGCATTTACCACTTTCAAAACATTGTTAAAACATACAAGTTTTTGATGAAGGCTATTTGTAGGCAGTTTCATTTGTAGTATTTTCACCTATTCCCATAATTATCTCTGGCTGTTGCTTTAGTTCACAGTCTCATAATATTACATAACTGGGAGTAATATTGGCTGTACTACTTCTTTCTATTGTTGTAGTTCACACCTATGGGACCATGTTGGAGTCTGACTACACCTACATCCCTCTTCGGCCGGAGGCCAATGGCTGCATGGATGTATCGCTGGACGAGGAAACATCCTCCATGGACGAGATCCCTCAGAAGAGCGTTTCCAAACCACAAAGGAAAACTAAAGGTACTGCAGGGGGTCCTCCTGGACTGTAGTGTTACAAAACATTAGGTTGTCAAACAGTGTTATTTAGTCTTGTTTTTGACCTTCTAGATTAAAATATTCAATTTACACTCATGTTTCGAAGAGATTTTTTAAGAGTTACGCAGGAGTGCATTGGTAAATATATGTGCTTATTAGCCACAGCTTACAGCCTTATTAGCACACTGACAGTGTTTTTATTTAGCCACTGACAGTGATGTGCTTAATTTGGTGTCACAGTTTTGACCTTAATAACACTTCTCCCGTCTTAGTGCGCAAGCCGCGGGCGGTGCGTCCATGCTCCCCCATCACCACTCCCAGCCTGCCACTCAGGAAGAAGAGCAAGGAGGGCAAAGGTGAGCGTTCTTCTTAGCCAGCTCACTTCTCGAAAAACAGTAAATCAAAATCAAGGTCTCTACTGGCCCTGTCTCAACTGACTCACCTGTTGAAAAAAACAGCCAATTGAAATCAAGGTCTCTCTCTTGGCCTATTATGTGGGCTAATGTGCATGTTTCTGTCTGTAGAGTGGTGCAGTCAGCAACCAGCAGCCCATTTAGTCCAGTTGGGCTGGACCTCAGCTTGCTAATTGATGGGGTACTCTCAAAGTGCTGTGTCTCACAGGGATATAACTGTAATTGCGGCTATGCGTTCCCTTGCACAGCAGAGAGAGGGGATGGGGAGAGGGGGTTGGTTCAGCCGGACACGTATACAAGTGGCTGCTGGAGGGGTTGCTGTTTCTAAACACTTCTGGTCCTAACCGTTTCACAAACATGAGTAATCTACTGCCAGAGCCCCATCCAATTTTCCAACCCTAGATACACACACACACACACACACACACACACGCGATGAGAACGGCAAATTAATTAATTTAGGTTATGGGGAGGGAGTGCTTTAATTGCGTCTCTGCCTATTTTTTCCTTTGTTAGGTAAAACCTCTGCAATGCTAAATTAATTATGGACGGGTGTAGCAGAGCTCCAAGCTCACATGCACTGTATTAGGCTCACATGTTAAAATGGCAAATTCCTCTTTTCTCCCCTCTACATAGGGAACACCGTCTACCTATGGGAGTTCCTCCTGGCCCTGTTGCAGGACAAGAACACCTGTCCCAAGTACATCAAGTGGACGCAGAGGGAGAAGGGCATCTTTAAGCTGGTGGACTCCAAGACTGTGTCCAAACTGTGGGGCAAGCATAAGAACAAACCCGACATGAACTATGAAACCATGGGCAGGGCACTCAGGTGAGAGGAGTGTTATTACACACATGGTGTTGGCCTACATCATAGTGTTCGGAAACCAATAACTAGCCTACGGATTTTGCTGCACTCGTTATGTTTAGGGGTCTTAGGCCGAGCTACATGGCCTGTAACCTGATTTGATGTGTTCATAAATGTGAGAAGTAAGCATATGCAAACAGGTATTGAACGCATGTGCCCAGGGAGACAGCCACCTTACCTTAGGTCCAGGGCCAGCACAGTCATGACTCCCATGATTGTCCACCAGATTAATATTTGTTTAAAGTGGTGATCCCAAAATAAATATATACAAAAAGAAAACTACAAGGTGAAACATAGTCAATTGCACAACTGGATGCATTCAAACGAAATGTGTCTTACACAGACTTTCCCACCTTGGGGATTCAAACCAGTGATCTTTCAGTTATTGGCACAACACTCTTAACCACTAGGCTACCTGCCGCTCCTTACAAAGAGTCATTCCAAAACTAAAGAGGCTAACTAACACAAAACCGCATCAAACACTGGTAGGCCAAGTTCTCTGGCCTACAGATTGCCAATCATCCTGACAGCTCCCACCTTTGGACTTAATGGGATACTTCGGGATTTTGGCAATGAGGTCCTTTATCTACTTCCCCAGAGTCAGCTGAACTCGTGGATAACATTTGTATGTCTTCGTGTCCATTATGAAGGAAGTTAGAGGTAGAGGTAGTTTTGCGAGCCAAAGCTAACTAGTGTTAGCACAATGACTGAAAGTCTATGAGTTTCTACTAGCATGCTAGCATATCGCATTAGCGCAATGACTGGAAGTTTATGGGTATCTCTAACTTCAGCCCTTGACTCTAGTTCGTGCTGCCGTCTGGGGATGCAGTGTGAAAGTGCACGGTAGTGTGTTTGTCTATGTCCTAACACTAAACTTGTAAGTGAGGACTTGGTGCACCGTATATTCTTTAGGTTAAGTGTTACTTGATGTGTTCGCTCCCGTGTGCTGGCTAAGGGCACAGATGACAGACGGGTAGGATTCCAGTCGAGGTGGTTTAATAAAGCTGAATATGCACAGGCACGGAACAGCACCGCACAGTGTATGTAGTACGGATGGGCTACGGCAACTAACTTGCTTCAACCAAAGTGTGTGTGGTATATCAACAAGGACGCACACTGGCCTTGGCTAACACAATGAAAGCTAACTGGTGGGAAAACTCAAGGATGGCTGGAGCTTTCTCTCACTTGACTTCTCTGGAGCTGATCTTCTTCTCAAAGCTCTGGTATGATGAACTAACATTACTGATATAATTAACTACCAATACTTCACAGCCTTTTGTACAAAACTACCCCTCATATCATAACAATAGAAATACATAATTGGCCCGCACAGTTAAGAAGGGTATCATGCTAAAATGTCTGTGCACCTGTTGCAGTAAAAAGCACTACAAAAAGTAAAACATATAATAAGTGCTTCTAGATCACATAGACGCCAAAACGCACATACAGTATATGGTGTCGTACCGACATTGTGTTATTTCTGCACTTGAGGACGACACTATCTCAACTCACCCCATCCCCATCTCGAAGGCAGTATAATAACATCAATGAAACATACTGAGAATTTGTTTTAATACAGTGAGCAAGGCACTGGGTGTCAGGCAGACAAGTCTGGCTGACATCTACAAATAGAAGAGCCCACACAAAAGGTTATTATGGACCCCAGACATCCTTTGTACCAGGACTTTAAGTCACATATGAGGTCAACATTATCAAGGACCAGGTTATAAAACAAATAGAGCAAAGAAGTCATCTATTCCAGTGTCACCTTATTCAAGGTATTCAAGGTGGACCTTATTCAAACCTAGTCCATTATTATTCTGTTTGTAATGTTACTTCATGTTTACTCAATACCACAAACAAAATGTCCTCCAAAGGGACAACTAAATCATGATCTTACCTTAACTGTGACTACTCTCCCTCCTAAGGTATTACTACCAGCGCGGTATCCTGGCTAAGGTGGAGGGCCAGCGGCTGGTCTACCAGTTTAAAGAGATGCCTCCTGATCTAGTGGTGATAGATGATGAGGACACATGCCCCGAACTCAGCGCTGGCTATGGGGGTCAGCGCCCCAGCCATCACGGCCGGGGAATGGGGGGCCGTGGAGGCCCCAGAGGCGGTCACGGAAAAAACCATGCTCATGGGCGCCATCCTATATCGGTAAAACAAGTGAAGAGAGAGCCCATTGATATGGATGGAGGGCTGTACCATGAGGTCAACGGGACACATGCAGAACAGATGATCCAGACGGTCCACGTGCTGCAGCCCAACCAGGGGGCGGCTGTGCCGGCCTCCTCACACAACTCGAGGTAACAGATGGATGGACATATGTACACACACACATGCATACACTCGCACGCATATCCATACACACGCAGATGCAAACATGCGCACGCATACATGCACACGCACACACAAACACACGTAACATAGTGAACCGTGGCTATTGGACCTAGGCCTGGGAAAATATCTTCCAAAACAGTGTAATCCCAAATCTCAAAAAACAGAGACAGCACCCGCACTAGCATTACCAGCAACAACAACCTCATTGCTTACATAATTTATGGTAGCCTAACGCCACCACTATCACCAAAACAACAACAGTGACACATCAAAGGATGTGAGCTTGGCAGGCTCATGATGCTGAAAGGACAGGAGCTGTAATACAGTACCTGCACACTTCATTTAGGAGAACGCACTTTTTGTAGAACACAGACAGATGGAAAGACAGCAGTCACACACACAGCATGATGTTAAAGAAGAAGCAGCCCATTCACTATGACATAATAAGCCAGTAGGTTCAAATCCTAAGAATACAAAAACAGAACCATTAGGTTAATCATTTCCATATCATAATACAACTATTATTTCCCATTGCAAGCATAGTATCCCAACACCAGGGTTGTGGGTTCGATTCCCATGAGGGACCAGTATGGAAAATGTATGCACTCACTACTTTAAGTTGCTCTGGATAAGAGCGTCTGCTAAATGACTAAAATGTTAAATGTTCAGCATACAAAGTAACCAGTGATCTAAAGTTTAAATGCAACAATGTTTCACACCAGGGTTGGGCTCAATTGAGAATTCCTCATAATAAATTCCTTTTGAATTGAAGTAGTAAACTGGATACAGAATTGCAATTTCAATTAAAGTAAATATAATTGAATTCTGTGAAATTCAAATGTCTATTCTAGATTAAGTATAGTCTATACAAATATACAGTGGGGGAAAAAAGTATTTCATCCCCTGCTGATTTTGTATGTTTGTCCAATTACAAAGAAATGATCAGTCTATCATTTTAATGGTAGGTTTATTTGAACAGTGAGAGACAGAATAACAACAAAAAAATCCAGAAAAACGCATGTCAAAAATGTTATAAAATGATTTGCATTTTAATGAGGGAAATAAGTATTTGACCCCTCTGCAAAACATGACTTAGTACTTGGTGGCAAAACCCTTGTTGGCAATCACAGAGGTCACACATCTGTGATTGCACACATCTCAGGAGGGATTTTGCCCCACTCCTCTTTGCAGATCTTCTCCAGGTCATTAAGGTTTCGAGGCTGATGTTTGGCAACTCGAACCTTCAGCTCCCTCCACAGATTTTCTATGGGATTAAGGTCTGGAGACTGGCTAGGCCACTCCAGGACCTTAATGTGCTTCTTCTTGAGCCACTCCTTTGTTGCCGTGTGTTTTGTGTCATTGTCATGCTGGAATACCCATCCACGACCCATTTTCAATGCCCTGGCTGAGGGAAGGAGGTTCTCACCCAAGATTTGACGGTACATGGCCCTGTCCATCATCCCTTTGATGCGGTGAAGTTGTCCTGTCCCCTTAGCAGAAAAACACCCCCAAAGCATAATGTTTCCACCTCCATGTTTGAGGGTGGAGATGGTGTTCTTGGGGTCATAGGCAGCATTCCAGCTCCTCCAAACACGGCGAGTTGAGTTGATGTCAAAGAGCTCCATTTTGGTCTCATCTGACCCCAACACTTTCACCAGTTGTCCTCGGAGTCATTCAGATGTTCATTGGCAAACTTCAGATGGGCATGTATATGTATCTTGAGCAGGGGGACCTTGCGGGTGCTGCAGGATTTCAGTCCTTCACGGCGTAGTGTGTTACCAATTGTTTTCTTGGTGACTATGGTCCCAGCTGCCTTGAGATCATTGACAAGATCCTCCCGTGCAGTTCTGGGCTGATTCCTCACCGTTCTCATGATTATTGCAACTCCACGAGGTGAGATCTTGCATGGAGCCCCAGGCCGAGGGATATTGACAGTTCTTTTGTGTTTCTTCCATTTGCGAATAATCACACCAAATGTTGTCACCTTCTCACCAAGCTGCTTGGCGATGGTCTTGTAGCCCATTCCAACCTTGTGTAGGTCTACAATCTTGTCCCTGACATCCTTGGAGAGCTCTTTGGACTTGGCCATGGTGGAGAGTTTGGAATTTGATTGATTGATTGCTTCTGTTGACAGGTGTCTTTTTTACAGTTAACAAGCCTCGGTTAGGAGCACTCCCTTTAAGAGTGTGCTCCTAATCTCATTTACATTACATTTACATTACATTTAAGTCATTTAGCAGACGCTCTTATCCAGAGCGACTTACAAATTGGTGCATTCACCTTATGATATCCAGTGGAACAACCACTTTACAATAGTGCATCTAAATCTTTTAAGGGGGGAGGGGGGGTTAGAAGGATTACTTTATCCTATCCCAGGTATTCCTTAAAGAGGTGGGGTTTCAGGTGTCTCCGGAAGGTGGTGATTGACTCCGCTGTCCTGGCGTCGTGAGGGAGCTTGTTCCACCATTGGGGTGCCAGAGCAGCGAACAGTTTGGACTGGGCTGAGCGGGAACCATGCTTCCTCAGAGGTAGGGGGTCCAGCAGGCCAGAGGTGGATGAACGCAGTGCCCTTGTTTGGGTGTAGGGCCTGATCAGAGCCTGAAGGTATGGAGGTGCCGTTCCCCTCACAGCTCCGTAGGCAAGCACCATGGTCTTGTAGCGGATGCGAGCTTCAACTGGAAGCCAGTGGAGAGAGCGGAGGAGCGGGGTGACGTGAGAGAACTTGGGAAGGTTGAACACCAGACGGGCTGCGGCGTTCTGGATGAGTTGTAGGGGTTTAATGGCACAGGCAGGGAGCCCAGCCAACAGCGAGTTGCAGTAATCCAGACGGGAGATGACAAGTGCCTGGATTAGGACCTGCGTCGCTTCCTGTGTGAGGCAGGGTCGTACTCTGCGAATGTTGTAGAGCATGAACCTACAGGATCGGGTCACCGCCTTGATGTTAGTGGAGAACGACATGTTGTTGTCCAGGATCATGCCAAGGTTCTTAGCACTCTGGGAGGAGGACACAAGGGAGTTGTCAACTGTGATGGCGAGATCATGGAACGGGCAGTCCTTCCCCGGGAGGAAGAGCAGCTCCGTCTTGCCGAGGTTCAGCTTGAGGTGGTGATCCGTCATCCACACTGATATGTCTGCCAGACATGCAGAGATGCGATTCGCCGCCTGGTTATCAGAAGGGGGAAAGGAGAAGATTAATTGTGTGTCGTCTGCATAGCAATGATAGGAGAGACCATGTGAGGATATGACAGAGCCAAGTGACTTGGTGTATAGCGAGAATAGGAGAGGGCCTAGAACAGAGCCCTGGGGGACACCAGTGGTGAGAGCGCGTGGTGCGGAGACAGATTCTCGCCACGCCACCTGGTAGGAGCGACCTGTCAGGTAGGACGCAATCCAAGCGTGGGCCGCGCCGGAGATGCCCAACTCGGAGAGGGTGGAGAGGAGGATCTGATGGTTCACAGTATCAAAGGCAGCAGATAGGTCTAGAAGGATGAGAGCAGAGGAGAGAGAGTTAGCTTTAGCAGTGCGGAGAGCCTCCGTGACACAGAGAAGAGCAGTCTCAGTTGAATGCCCAGTCTTGAAACCTGACTGATTAGGATCAAGAAGGTAATTCTGAGAGAGATAGCAGGAGAGCTGGCCAAGGACGGCACGTTCAAGAGTTCTGGAGAGAAAAGAAAGAAGGGATACTGGTCTGTAGTTGTTGACATGGGAGGGATCGAGTGTAGGTTTTTTCAGAAGGGGTGCAACTCTCGCTCCCTTGAAGACGGAAGGGACGTAGCCAACGGTCAAGGATGAGTTGATGAGCGAGGTGAGGTAGGGGAGAAGGTCTCCGGAAATGGTCTGGAGAAGAGAGGAGGGGATAGGGTCAAGTGGGCAGGTTGTTGGGCGGCCGGCCGTCACAAGACGCAAGATTTCATCTGGAGAGAGAGGGGAGAAAGAGGTCAAAGCACAGGCTAGGGCAGTGTGAGCAGGACCAGCGGTGTCGTTTGACTTAGCAAACGAGGATCGGATATTGTCAACCTTCTTTTCAAAATGGTTGACGAAGTCATCCGCAGAGAGGGAGGAGGAGGGAGGAGGGGGAGGAGGATTCAGGAGGGAGAAGAAGGTAGCAAAGAGCTTCCTAGGGTTAGAGGCAGATGCTTGGAATTTAGAGTGGTAGAAAGTGGCTTTAGCAGCAGAGACAGAAGAGGAGAATGTAGAGAGGAGGGAGTGAAATAATGCCAGGTCCGCAGGGAGGCGAGTTTTCCTCCATTTCCGCTCGGCTGCCCGGAGCCCTGTTCTGTGAGCTCGCAGTGAGTCGTCGAGCCACGGAGCAAGAGGGGAGGACCGAGCCGGCCTGGAGGATAGGGGACAGAGAAAATCAAAGGATGCAGAATGGGAGGAGAGGAGGGTTGAGGAGGCAGAATTAGGAGATAGGTTGGAGAAGGTTTGGGCAGAGGGAAGAGATGATAGGATGGAAGAGGAGAGAGTAGCGGGAGAGAGAGAGCGAAGGTTGGGACGGCGCAATACCATCCGAGTAGGGGCAGAGTGAGAAGTGTTGGATGAGAGCGAGAGGGAAAAGGATACAAGGTAGTGGTCGGAGATTTGGAGGGGAGTTGCAATGAGATTAGTGGAAGAACAGCATCTAGTAAAGATGAGGTCAAGCGTATTGCCTGCCTTGTGAGTAGGGGGGGAAGGTGAGAGGGTGAGGTCAAAAGAGGAGAGGAGTGGAAAGAAGGAGGCAGAGAGGAATGAGTCAAAGGTAGACGTGGGGAGGTTAAAGTCACCCAGAACTGTGAGAGGTGAGCCATCCTCAGGAAAGGAACTTATCAAGGCGTCAAGCTCATTGATGAACTCTCCAAGGGAACCTGGAGGGCGATAAATGATAAGGATGTTAAGCTTGAAAGGGCTGGTAACTGTGACAGCATGGAATTCAAATGAGGAGATAGACAGATGGGTCAGGGGAGAAAGAGAGAATGTCCACTTGGGAGAGATGAGGATTCCAGTGCCACCACCCCGCTGGCTCGATGCTCTAGGGGTATGCGAGAATACGTGGGCAGACGAGGAGAGAACAGTAGGAGTAGCAGTGTTATCTGTGGTAATCCATGTTTCCGTCAGCGCCAGGAAGTCTAGGGACTGGAGGGTAGCATAGGCTGAGATGAACTCAGCCTTGTTGGCTGCAGACCGGCAGTTCCAGAGGCTGCCGGAGACCTGGAACTCCATGTGGGTCGTGCGCGCTGGGACCACCAGGTTAGAGTAGCTCGTTACCTGTATAAAAGACACCTGGGAGACAGAAATCTTTCTGATTGAGAGGGGGTGAAATATTTATTTCCCTCATTAAAATGCAAATCAATTTATAACATTTCTGACATGCGTTTTTCTGCATATTTTTGTTGTTATTCTGTCTCTCACTGTTCAAATAAACCTACCATTACAATTATAGACTGATCCTTTCTTTGTCAGTGGGCAAACGTACAAAATCAGCAGGGGATCAAATACTTTTCCCCCCACTGTACATATTGTGCATCAAACATGTTATATACATGCAAATAAAATATTGTTGGGTCATTCCATGTCATTTCAGGAAGCCATGACACCCACCATCTCAGATTGTTCTGAAATCCTTTCTGTAGTTAGAAACAGATAAGAATAGCATTCCTACAAAATTATTTAAGCAAATTGATTGCACCCAAATTGGCCGTTTTAATTTATAGGATTCCTAAAATATTTAGTAAATATAGTACCTTACATCTGATTTGGACCAACCATTTTTCTAACAATGAGTTTGACACGAGTAATCCAAAGAAATTGTAAACTAGTATACAGTATCAGTTCTCTATTGACAGGTAGGATGGAGCTGCCACTCAGAATATTGTTTCTATATCCTATGTAATGCATTCTCAGTGAATTTGGCGTTTTTTTTGCCGCTGTTCAGAGAATTTGTTAGGTTTTTAGGTTTATGTCCCGTCCTACATCCTCATATTACCAGGTCCTGACCACTAGATGAGATCTGGAGATCAAATTATATTTCAACAAAATAATGTTGCAGGAATGGTAATCTTATCTAACAACAGAAATGATTTCAGAACAGTCTGAGATGGATGTCAAATCCTCTTTCTTGTGCTTTTTGAGGTGGAATGACCATGATGAAACAATTGATTTTTCAGGACAAAATCTTCAAATGAATGATCAAGGAAAACAAAACCTGTATTCAAATATTCAAAGTTATTATATTTCATGAATCACTTAAATTTTGTTAAAAATCAGGAAAATGCTACATTTCCCAGAATGCATTAATTTAACCCTCAAGTTGATCCCAAGGTCTTAAAAAAAAGGCCAAACAAATGAAATGATTGCTGGAAATATAATTGGCAATTCTAAGCACTAAGGTTAAAGTAGTATATGAACATTGTTTCCATAAAAATTTGATATGTTCTTTGCTATCTTTTATTTGTAACTTTATTTTTTAACCTTTATTTAACTAGGCATGTCAGTTAAGAACAAATTCTTATTTACAATGATGGCCTACCAAAAGGCAAAACGCCTCCTAAATATAGGACAGAACACACATCACGACAAGAGAGACAACACTACACTACATAAAGAGAGACCTAAGACAACAACATAGCAAGGCAGCAACATATGACAACACAGCATGGTAGCAACACAACATGACAACAACATTGTAGCAACACAACATGGTAGCAGCACAAAACATGGTATAAACATTATTGGGCACAGACAACAGCACAAAGGGCAAGAAGGTAGAGACAACAATACATTACGCAAAGAAGCCACAACTGTCAATAAGAGTGTCCATGATTGAATGATTGTGTCATTAAATGAAGAGATTGAGATGAAACTGTCCAGTTTGAGTGTTTGTTGCAGCTCGTTCCAGTCGCGAGCTGCAGAGAACTGAAGAGGAGCGACCCAGTGATATGTGTGCTTTGGGGACCTTTAACAGAATGTGACTGGCATAATGGGTGTTGTATGTGGAGGATGAGGGCTGCAGTAGATATCTCAGATAGGGGGGAGTGAGGCCTAAGAGGGTTTTATAAATAAGCATCAACCAGTGGGTCTTGTGACGGGTATACAGAGATGACCAGTTTACAGAGGAGTATAGAGTGCAGTGATGAGTCCTATGAGGAGCATTGGTGAAAAATCTTATGGCCGAATGGTAAAGGACATCTAGTCGCTCGAGAGCACCCTTACCTGCCGATCTATAAATGATGTCTCCGTAATCTAGCATGGTTAGGATGGTCATCTGAATCAGGGTTAGTTTGGCAGCTGGGGTGAAAGAGGAGCGATTACGATAGAGGAAACCAAGTCTAGATTTAACTTTAGCCTGCAGCTTTGATATGTGCTGAGAGAAGGACAGTGTACCGTCTAGCCATACTCCCAAGTACTTGTATGAGGTGACTACCTCAAGCTCCAAACCCTCAGAGGTAGTAATCACACCTGTGGGGAGAGGGGCATTCTTCTTACCAAACCTCATGACCTTTGTTTTGGAGGTGTTCAGAACAAGGTTAAGGGCAGAGAAAGCTTGATGGACGCTAAGAAAGCTTTGTTATAGAGCATTTAACACAAACTCCGGGGAGGGGCCAGCTGAGTATAAGACTGTATTAACTGCATATTAATGGTTGAGAGATCTTCCTATTGACTGAGCTATGTTGTTGATGTAAATTGAGAAGAGCATGGGGCCTAGGATTGAGCCTTGGGGTACTCCCTTGGTGACAGGTTGTGGATGAGACAGCAGATTTTCTGACTTTATACACTGCACTCTTTGAGAGAGGTAGTTAGCACACCAGGCCAAAGACCCCTCAGAGACACCAATACTCCTTAGCCGGCCCACAAGAATGGAATGGTCTACCGTATCAAAATCTTTGGCCAAGTCAATAAAAATAGCAGCACAACATTCCTTAGAATTAAGGGCAATGGTGACATCATTGAGGACCGTTAAGGTTGCAGTGACACATCCATAACCTGAGCGGAAACCAAATTGTATACCAGAGAGAATAGTATAGACATCAAGAAAGCCAGTCATTTGATTATTGACAAGTTTTTCCAACACTTTTGATAAACAGGGCAAAATAGAAATAGGCCTATAACAGTTAGGATATGTTTGATATCCCCCTTTAAATAAAGGACGAACCGTGGCTGCCTTCCAAGCAATCAGAACCTCCCCAGAAAGGAGAGACAGGTTAAAAAGGTCAGAGATAGGCTTGACGATGATAGGGGAAGCAACCTTAAAGAAGAAAGGGTCTAAACCATCTGACTCAGATGTTTTTTTGGGTTAAGTTTCAGGAGGTCCTTTTGCACCTTGGACTCAGTGACTGCCTGCAGGGAGAAACTTTGTAGCAGGGCAGGGGAAAAAGAGGGAGAAGCATCGGGGATAGCCGCATTAGAAGTGGTGGGAGATGAGGAAATGTTGGACGGGCAAGGAGGCATGGCTGAGTCAAGTAGGAATCCTGACTTAATGAAGTGGTGATTAAAGAGCTCAGCCATGTGCTTCTTGTCAGTAACAACCACATCATCAACATTAAGGGACATGAGCAGCTGTGAGGAGGAGGTTTTATTCTCCAGGTCTTTAACCATTTTCCAGAACTTCTTGGGGTTAGACCCACAGAGAGAGAACTGCTCCTTAAAGTAACTAACTTGGCCTTCTGGATAGCCTGAGTGCACTTTTTTCTCATTTGCCTGAAGGAGAGCCAGTCAGCCTGAGTATGCATGTTTCGAGCCTTTCGCCAAATGCAATTATTGAGGTGGAGTAACCACTGCAAGATCACAGTCAAACCAGGGGCTGAACCTGTTTTTAATTCTCAATTTCTTTATGGGGGCTTGTTTGTCAACAGTACCACTGAAAATATCAAAAAAGAAGGTCCAAGCTTCTTCGACAGAGGGGATCAAGCTGATTGTATACCATTTTACAGAGGCCAGTTCATGAAGGAAGGCTTGCTCATTATTGTTTTTTGGCAAGCATCTATAACAAATCAGGACCGGTCGTTTCACTGAGCAGCCATTACGAACACAGGCTGTAAAACAGTGATCACTAAGGTCATTACAGCAAACATCAGACTGATACCTATCAGGATTATTTGTGAGGATAACATCAAGGAGAGTAGCCTTTTCTGGGTGTCTGGAGTCATACATTGTGGGATTGGTAATAGTTTGAGAAAGATTGAGGGGGTCCCATTTCTTTAAGACTTGGTCAGGTGGTTTAAGCATGTCCTAGTTTAGGTCACCCAGCATGACAAATTCAGACTTAGTGTAAGGGGCCAGGAGAGAGTTTAAGACAGTTAGGGTACAGGCCGGTGCTGATGGAGGACGATAGCACCCAGCAACAGTCAACAAAGAGCTATTTAAAAGTTTAATGCTTAAAACCAGCACATCAAATTGTTTGGGGACAGACTTGGAGACCACCGAGCACTGAAGGTGATCCTTGGTGGAGACCACCGAGCACTGAAGGTGATCCTTGGTTAAGATTGCCACTCCCCAACCTTTGGAAGATCTGTCTTGCCGAAGAAGGTTATAACCAGAAAGGTTAATGACCAACACGTCTGGATTGGAGCTGTGAACCCACACTTTCAATTGGTCCATTTTAGGTTATAAGCTTCTTGTCTTAACGTGCATAAAATCCAGGCTTTTACGAGAGCAAAAATAAGTGAAGCAGATATCAGAACACAAGTCAGAATTGGGGCTAGCAACAGTAGATGGGCCAGGGTGTACATGCACATTTCCAGATATCATCAACAGTAATACAATCAAGGCACGGCATAGGACAGGGAGAGCTCTGCAGTGTGGATTTATAACATCTGAATGTGCAGCAGATGGCAACAAGATCTTATTGTACAGCAATTTCATTAGGTAACATGAGTACAAAGCTGGCGAGAGGTGGTTAGAACAGGATGGGAGGCTGAATGGCAGATGCCTTCTATCGAACTTCTGAGGACCTAGTCAATGGTAAGCTACAGTTGAAGTTGGAAGTTTACATACACTTATGTTGGAGTCATTAAAACTCATTTTTCAACCACTCCACACATTTCTTGTTAACAAACTATAGTTTTGGCAAGTCGGTTAGGACATTTACTTTGTGCATGACACAAGTAATTATTCCAACAATTGTTTACAGACAGATTATTTCACTTATAATTCACTGTATCACAATTCCAGTGGGTCAGAACTTAACATACACTAAGTTGACTGTGCCTTTAAACATCTTGGAATATTCCAGAAAATGATGTCATGGCTTTAGAAGCTTCGGATAGGCTAATTGACATAATTTGAGTCAATTGGAGGTGTACCTGTGGATGTATTTCATGGCCTACCTTCAAATTCAGTGCCTCTTTGCTTGACATCTTGGGAAAATCAAAAGAAATCAGCCAAGACCTCAGAAAAAAATTGTAGACCTCCACAAGTCTGGTTCATCCTTGGGAGCAACTTCCAAACACCTGAAGGTACCACGTTCATCTGTACAAACAATAGTACGCAAGTATAAACACCATGGGACCACGCAGCCGTCATACCGCTCAGGAAGGAGACGAGTTCTGTCTCCTAGAGATGAATGTAATTTGGTGCGAAAAGTGCAAATCAATCCCAGAACAACAGCAAAGGACCTTGTGAAGATGCTGGAGGAAACAAGTACAAAAGTATCTGTATCCAAAGTAAAATGAGTCCTATATCGACTTAACCTGAAAGGCAAGGAAAAAGCCACTGCTCCAAAACCGCCATAAAAAAGCCAGACTTTTTGGAGAAATGTCCTCTGGTCTGATGAAACAAAAATAGAACAGTTTGGCCATAATGACCATCGTTATGTTTGGAGGAAAAAGGGGGAGGCTTGCAAGCTGAAGAACACCATCCCAACCGTGAAGCACGGGGGTGGCAGCGTCATGTTGTGTGGGTGCTTTGCTGCAGAAGGGACCGGTGCATTTCACAAAATAGATGACATCATGAGAAAGGGAAATTATGTGGATATATTGAAGCAACATCTCAAGACATCAGTCAGGAAGTTAAAGCTTGGTCGCAAATGGGTCTTCCAAATGGACAATGACCCTAAGCATACTTCCAAAGTTGTGGCAAACTGGCTTAAGGACAACAAAGTCAAGGTATTGGAGTGGCCAGCATCAAAGCCCTGACCTCAATCCTTTAGAAGATTTGTGGGCAGAACTGAAATGTGTGTGCGAGCAAGAAGGCCTACAAACCTGACTCAGTTACACCAGCTCTGTCTGGAGGAATGGGACAAAATTCACCCAACTTATTGTGGGAAGCTTGTGGAAGGCTACCTGAAACATTTGACCAAAGTTAAACAATTTTAAGGCAATGCTACCAAATACTAATTGAGTGTATGTAAGCTTCTGACCCACTTTGAATGTGATGAAAAAAATAAAAGCTGAAATAAATCATTCTCTCTACTATTATTCTGACATTTCACATTCTTAAAATAAAGTGGGGATCTTAACTGACCTAAAACAGGGACTTTTTACTAGGATTAAATGTCAGGAATTGTGATAAACTGAGTTTAAATGTATTTGGCTAAGGTGTATGTAAACTTCCGACTTCAACTGTATCTAGCTAGATTTATCTCCCTAGTGACCACCAAAGAAAATTCCTATTTGCATCTTTATTTCCTCAGTTTTAACCCTTTCCAACACAAACTGAAGAGATTAAATCAGAATGTCATTGAAAATAAGAATAATCATAATATCAGTGAAATATGATTAAAGCAATGAAATAGAAATGAAAACAACATTTTTTATTTAAAAAAATACATCCATTTTTGGGCCTTCTCTTTGTCCTTGTGAGTCCATTCAGCATAAATGTATTGTGTGCTATTTGTTCTTGACAAACTGAAGGCTGTATAACATAATGAATAGTCTGTTGCTGCATATTCTGTTATACCTTTCACAACTGAGATGTGGTCTGTTGCAATCAGATTTTGAAAGCTCATATAGAATGACAGTATGTAACATGCTGGAAGCTACTTATGTGCCTAAAGATATGTTCTATACTATAGTAGATTATACTAGAATAGTGTTCTATTTAATTCTGTGTGTCCAATGGAGTCTGAACCTGACTGTTAAGCTCTTTGTGTCAACTGTTGATGCAAGAAGGGTTTTATAGTATACATTTGATTGACCTGATCTCCTCTTTCTCCTCAGGAATATCAACATGGCTACCTCCGTTCCCATGGTCCTGACGTCGTCCGGCCAGTTGCAGCCCCTTCTGTCCAACGGTGACTCCTCCAGCCACTCTTCCCCGCCCAGGATCATCCTCCACACTGTCCCCTCCACCACCGCGGGGGGCAAGGATGTCCTCACCATCCAGACGGCCTCCTTGGCCACCGGGACGGGCAGCCTCCAGGACCACCACCATCAACACCAGCAACCCCAGTTTCTGGTCACCAGTCTGGGCTCCACCACTACCACCACGGGGGTCATCAACTCCACCACGGCTTCCCTCAATGGTCTCCCCCACCTAGTTACCCTCAACGCGGCCACTGGTCAGCCCATGGTGGCCCAGCAAACAGGAACAGTCATCGCCACCGTGCTCAAGTCCTCGAGTGGTGACGATCTTCTCCATGGCCTGCACGGCATCAAGGAGGAGATGCTGGACCCTTACTACCTGCAGTCGTGGGTTAATGGAGACCTGTCCTTTGGGATGGAGGCAGGGGAAGCAGAGCTCACCTACAGGACTGTGATCATTGGGACGAATCAAAGTCTTGGGCAGAGCCAGGGGGAGACTGGCAGCGAGTCTCCAGTGAACGGACACCTTGCCCAGGGAAGCAGCCCCAGCGAGGGCCTTACCCCTGTGGAGGAGCTGGAGGTGCGTGGGGAGATGGCTCTGCAGCCAGAGCACATGCTGGGGGTCAAGGGGCTCCAGGAGCTGCCGGAGATCACCGTCCACCTCCCGGCCTCCTTCATCCAGATCAAGACAGAGCCCACGGAGGCTTAGTAGGCCTGGACTCTCCCACCAAAGCTGGACTATTGGAATCAACATAAAAAAGACTTCTTAACTAAGTTTCCTTTTCCGTATCCGAATGATAATCTGATTTTGAAAAGCGATGGATTTTTGAAATATGGAGCGACAAACAGGCCAAATGTTGGCCCCTGCAGGATATTTTTGTTTACTCACAGCTGTTCTGGTCACGAGCCTACATTTGATCTTCAAGGGATTGTTTTGTGATGTGTTGTTGAAGGCTCCATTGATCCGATGGGCTCCACAGTGGAGGTGTCATAATACCCATAAAACCTAGCTGTCAAACGAGGAAATGGTTCCAACTGTTTTTCCACCATCCATTTTTCCCATAGGGAATTTTAGAAACACTTAAAATGAGGGCTGTTTCGTGTAGGCGTACTGTGGCGTTACATTTGATAACCATGTAAATCTCTCTTGGACAAGGTGACTTTTATCAATATATTCAGTTCTATTTACTCTCAGACTTGAAAATGCTAATTAGCATCAAAGTAGACATCATGCAAGACTACAAATCCCTGCAAGCTCCTACATGTCATCTCTAGCTGACACTTTGCTAACAGGTATTGTGTAAATTTAAAACTTGCACAAGACAGTTCACAGAATTATCAATTTAAATACATTTTGCCAATTTATACTAAATTTAGCTAACGTTAGATACTTAATCCAGAGATTGTTACCTTTGCCTCGATTCGGCAGTCTCGTCCAGATCATCATGGAATTTGTAGTTCTTTATGATAGCCACATTAGCAGCTAATTAGCATTACATTTTTAGGGGGCAAATACAGGCATATATATTGATAAAAGTCACCTTGTCATAGAGAGATTTACACAGTTATCAAAACATCACGCCAGGGTAAGCCTACACAAAACACAGCCCTTATTTTAAGTATCTAAAATTCCCTATGGGAAAAATGTATGGTGGAAAAACGATTGGAACCATTTCCTTGTTTTGCCGCTAGCTTTTATGGGTATTATGACTCATACTGTGGTACTCTATTGAGGTCCTATTGAACTATCTACCTACCTTGCTACTGTCAGTAGTTCCGCCCCCTTCCTAAACCCCGCCCCACCAGGAGAATAGCCATTGGATAACCAGGAATCTCCCCTACCACACGTGCCAGTTAGACTACTCCATTCTCTACCTACCAGTACATCTCATCAGACTTGTGTCAATTCTAACAGAGACAAAAACAGCAAACTAAAAGCAGGAGATGGGAACTCATGTGGGAGAATGCAATGAAATCAGACTTGTTGAGTCGAAAATGTGTAATTTTCTGCACGCCGTCTCCACTTTCTTTTTCTAAGGACGATCAATGGAAATGTACCTCACAGACCTTTTCTGAAGAGTGCCTTATACGGAAAGGTACAACGGTTTAAACTCTTGATTGGTAAAGTCTGTGAGGAGAATCAATGACAGTTCAGATTGTTTTGACTTTTCTGGAGTTTTAAATTCCACCCTTATTATCACATTGTTGATTAGGTGTGCATTCCCCTTCATTACACATGGCCTTACAGCAATGTGTTACTATGGAAATGTGCATTTTCCTGTCCTCTTGGACAATCCAATCACAAACCTGTTTGTATATAGCTGCAGAATTGATGCAGGGAGAGAGAAAGACATACGGAGGAAAAATAAAACATATTTTAATAGCCTCCTATCTCCCCATTAAGGCGTTTAATCCTGTTCATATATATAGTATATACTGAACAAAAATATAAACGCAACATGCAACAATTTCATTGATTTTACTCAGTTACAGTTCATATTAAATAAATAAATTAGGCACTAATCTATGGATTTCACATGACTGGGAATACAGATATGCATCTGTTGGTCACAGATACCTTAAAAAAAAATGGGCCTCACAATGGGCCTCAGGATCTCGTCACAGTATTTTTGTGCATTCAAATTGCTATCGATAAAATGCAATCGTGTTCTGTGGTATTTTAGTGACCTTTTATTGTCCCCAGCACAAGGTGCACCTGTGTAATGACCATGCTGTTTAATCTACTTCTTGATATGCCACACCTGTCAAGTGGATGGATTATCTTGGCAAAGGAAAAATGCTCACTAACAGGGATGTAAGCAAAATTGTGCACAGAATTTGAGAGAAATAAGCTTTTTGTGCCAATGAAACATTTCTGGGATCTTTTATTTCAGCTCATGAAAAATGGGACCAACATGTTTTGTTCTCTCTCTATATATATACATATATACACACTGTATATATATAATTGAGATTCAATTTAAGGCCACAAATGTATTTATTTTGTGAATGTCTAAATTCTTTATTATTTACATATGCAAAACCCGAGGGAAAATATACAAAGTATATGAAATGAAATAACAGGATGTCGTTTTTTCTTCCGAAAAGCTGATATAAATTTTTTTAAGCATTCCATATAATCAGTGCAGTGTTGATGATTACATTTTCTTTGTTTTGTACTGAAGCAAATTATCGTCTTTGTAGATATCACCTGACCAGTGTAATTTTGAACATTCTATTGTATGTGCTTTGGTTCTTCAACCCCTATAACAGTGGACATACCTCTAGCTGGAGTGAACAACAGACCATCTGACACACTCTAGCTCAAGACCTGAAGACAAACTTTACAGAGCATCAGTCTTATGTCAATCAGAGTTCTCTGTGTCTGCATTGACAATCTGAATGTTGTACAGTACAAATGTGATGCAAAGTTATGACAATCAATGCTCTCTAGGGTTACAAAGAGGACCAAAACTGTCTTTAGTGTTGATAATTGACTGCATTGACATCTGTGGGTGGGGGTGATTGGATTGTCTTGCTTACAGACGCTTACGTTGTGTATATTCAACACAAGTATGTTCTGGCCAACATTTTCTTTGTAAGCACTGTTGTATGTGAGATGTTGGGGTATGTCTGTCCGATCATTGTGCTTGATTGTTTTCCTTTGTCTTGGCTTCCTCCTATGCTGAAAATAGATTTTTTTAAGAAAGAAAATATAATAATAAATCACATTTTGCTTCAATTTCGCTTCAGTGTTTATTCAATATAATACACTGGAACACAAACTGATCTCTACTTTCAACATCAGCCCGGGACTCAGTCTATTTAAAATGATATCCTGGCATCCAAACTGGTTTAAAGTATATCTTCCTTCACTGTCCCTGTACCAGGCTCAAACCAGTGATCCTTTGCTCACAAACACACGTGACCATCCTCGTTGACAACGTTCCAACCGTTTGAGCTATACAGAAGGTACCAATTGGATAGCTCCATCGGCTACATTTCAAGCTTGCTGTGGAATGAGCTTCCAGCACATTCTTAACACAAACACAAACCCTCTCCCAGTTTTCGCCCATCAACATCTTGCTTAAATGGAGCTCTGATGAGGGACAGGGTGTGTCTAGCCATATGTCTATCGCTCTTCCACGTCTGTTGCTGTAAAAACAATAGAAAAGCGTGGGTCTGCTAGCGCTCCTGCAGCAAATTTCCACATGAAACAAACCGCAACAATTGATTAATGAACAACAATAAACTGTTCTTTTGTGCAACTAATGGCTATGAATCGTGCTTGGAACCAATTGGTACCTTCTGAAAGTAAGACGGCGCCGACAGAGTCGCCTCGGTTTTCGTCCTTAGGAGTATTTCATTTTTTTTATGTATTATTTCTTACATTTTTAGCCTAGAAAATCTTAAGTGTTATTTCATACAGCTGGGAAGAACTATTGGATATCAGAGCAACGTCAACTTACTAGCACTACGACCAGGAATACAACTTTCCCGAAGCGGATCCTTTGTTCGAACCACCCAAGGCATTCAAACTGATTCCAGAGGCTGACCCAAAACAACGTCGCCACAGAAGAGGTAGACAGAGTGGCCTTCTGGTCAGACTTCGGAGGTGGGCACACCACCCACTGCTTCCGAGTATATTACTCTCCAAGGTCCAGTGTCTAGATAACAACGTAGATGAAATTAGGGCAAAGGTTGCTTTCCACAGAGACATCAGGGATTGCAACAAAGTCTGTTTCATAGAAACATGGCTCTCTGGGGAAATGCTGTTGGTCCAGCGCCGACAGGAATCAACATTTCCTCCGGGAAGAAGAAGCGTGGGGGTGTATGTTTCATGATTAACGACTCATGGTGTAATTGTAACAATATACAGGAACTCAAGTCATTCTGTTCACCTGATCTAGAATTCCTCACAATCAAATGCCGACCGTATTATCTCCCAAGAGAATTCTCGTTGGTTATTGTCACAGCCGTGTATATCCCCCCTCAAGCTGAAACCACGACGGCCCTCAATGAACTTCACTGGACTCTATGCAAACTGGAAACCATATATCCTGAGGCTGCATTTATTGTAGCTGGGGATTTTAACAAAGCAAATTTGAGAACAAGGCTACCTAAATTCTATCAGCATATTGATTGTAGTACACGGGCTGGCATAACACTGGATCACTGCTACTATAACTTACGCAATGCATACAAGGCCCTCCCCCGCCCTCCGTTCGGCAAATATGACCACAACTCAATTTTGCTTCCCCCTCCTATAGGCAGAAACTCAAACAGGATGTACCCGTGACAAGGACCCTTCAACGCTGGTCTGACCAATCGGAATCCACGCTTCAAGATTGTTTTGATGTTCCGGGTAGCCTCAGAGAATAATATAGATTTATACTCTGATTCGGTGAGCGAGTTTATAAGTGTGACTATGAAAACCTACCCTAACCAGAAACCATGGATAGATGGCGGCATCTGCACAAAACTGAAAGCCCGAACCAAGGCAATCAAACAAGCGAAATGTCAGTATAGGGCTAAGTGGAGTCGCAATTCAACGGCTCAGACATGATACGTATGTGGCAGGGTCTACAGACAATCACGGACTACAAAAAGAAAATCAGCCACGTCACGGACACTGACGTCTTGCTTCCAGACAAACTAAACACCTTCTTTGCCTGCTTTGAGGATAATACAGTGCCACCGACACGGCCCACTACCAAGGACTGTGGGCTATCCTTCTCCGTGGCCGACGTGACTAAGACATTTAAACGTGTTAACCCTTGCAAGGTTGCCGGCCCAGATGACATCCCTAGCCACATCCTCAGAGCATGCGCAGACCAGCTGGTGGGTGTATTTACGGACGTAATCCTGTCTAACAAGGATTAAAAAATATATATGTATTTTGTAGTAGACCTGCATAAGTGTTGCTCTCCACTTTCTGGAGGACCGAGTTTTGAAATCAGTGGAATTAGAGTATGATACCTAAAGAGATGGAGAAAACACCTGATTCCGGATTACATCTTCAAACTAAGGGCAACCATGGCATCCATGACAGGGAGAAGCGTCCATCCATGATGTATACGAGTAAGATAGTCTAGCTAGCTACATTTTCAGATATTACATGTTTCTAATTTTGACAGAGTCATTTTCATTTCAAGTTAAAGTGTACTGTTAGCTAGATAGCTAATGATATCTGGCTGGCTCGCTAGCTAACGTTACATGTATGATCTTATTATTCGTATCTCAGTCATTTGCTTTGCTAGTTATAGCCTAATGTTAGCTAGCTAACATTGAACCTGGTTGGTTAGCTACCTGCAGATTCATGCAGGGTAGTAACGTCATGAGTTGGGATTATGGTTCATTGTTTAGCTAGCTAGCTATGTCTTAACAACATACTCCACTATGCAAGTATCCATTTCAATAGAATGTCACTGTGACAACTGTTGATAGATGTGGCTATCTACTCCGATTTCAGAGCACTCTTATCTGAGTGTGCCAGAGCACAGAATAACTGACAAATTTACGAATGCTCAACACCCATTGAATATGGCCGGTGTCAGTAAACATTGGCAAAAAAGTGTAAATTGTTGCCAGTAGCATAGTTGCAGTCACCAACGCTCTGAATAACATAAAAACAGCCTAACTAGCTCTGCTAGGGTGAGTAAAATGGTCAGAGTGAGCTGTTCTCTCATTTGTGCCTGGAAGTAGCTAGCAAGCTAGCCAACATTAGCCAGTTAGCTTGGGTGCTTGACTGCTGTTGTTTGGACAGAACGCTCAGATCAACTTTTAATGTAGGATAATATAACACAATAGATATGGTAGGAGAAAATCCAAAGAAAAACCAACTGTAATTTTAATCTTTTCTGAGAGGCCATGCTCTTATAATGGAAAGTATCGGGGCATACTGAATTCTAGCTCCCAGGATGCAATTCCTATGGCTTCCACAGGGTGTCAGCAGTCTATGTTCAAGGTTTCAGGCTTGTAATTTCCAAAACGAGTAAGAAATAACAGTTTTAGTGGAGGGACAGTCTTGGAAATTTGTGTATGCGCGCGCGATGAAGACAGAATGCACCTGCTAAAATCGGTTTCCTATTGAACATACTTCTTTCTGTAAGAAATACTATAGTTTGATTACATTTTAGGGTACCTGAGGAGTAAATAGAAATGTATTTTGACTTTAGTTTAGTTTAGGAGTAGATTTTTGGATTCCTTTCTCTGCATGTTGAACGAGTGGATTACTCAAATCGATGGCGCCAACTAAACTGACTTTTTGGGATATAAAGAAGGATTTTATCTAACAAAATTATACTACATGTTATAGCTGGGACCCTTTGGATGACAAATCAGAGGAACATTTTCAAAAAGTAAGTGAATATTTAATCGCTATTTGTGAATTTAGGAAACCGGTGAAAAAATATTTTGATGTGGGGCGCCGTCCTCAAACAATGGCATGGCATGCTTTCGCTGTAATGGCTAAGGTAAATCGGACAGTGCAGTTAGATTAAGAAGAATTTAAGCTTTTACAATATAAGACACTTCTATGTACCTAAATGCTTATGGTCCCGTGTGGCTCAGTTGGTAGAGCATGGTGTTTGCAATGTCAGGGTTGTGGGTTCGATTCCCACGGGGGACCAGTATGGAGAAAAAAATGTATGAAATGTATGCATTCCCTACTTTAAGTCGCTCTGGAAAAGAGCGTCTGCTAAATGTAATATCTGTAATTTTTATGATTATTTATTTGAATTGCGCGCCTAGCCCTAGCGGGACGCCTAGCCCTAGAGATGGGGTGGGCTAAAGCTTTAGAGGGTGTGGTGAATGATACTGAATGGTTGTAGACGAAGAAGAGCTCTCCAGTAGGTAACAAAAATTCAAAGGCCATTTTCTTAAAAGTTCATCAACTTTCAAAGCAGAATGATTTTCCCATTGTTCCTCAAATGCAGTGTCTGATATACCATTTTGTAGCTCTGTGTCTGTACTTTTATCCAATGTAAAAAAACACAATTTCAAATGTTGCTTTATAAGACCGAATCAAGGGTTAACGCACAACAATGACACAGAAGACCAGCTACAATACTACTTCCTCTCACTAACAATGACAACATAAGTCATTGCTGATGGACCATTGTCCATATCGATGTGATACTTCAAAACCGTCCCCTTTTACATGTCTCATGCTATCTTATATCACAGCAACAGCATCACAGAGTGAGCTGCTACCTACCTGTTCACTGTACCTGAATAGACCTGTGGTGGTGTCTAGAATTCAAAGCCAGCAAGATGCTAGTGGGATTATAAAGCTAATGAAAGGCGAGCTAGTGTGTGTTGGCAGTGAGTCAGACAGGCCCAGAGAGAGAGCCAGCCAGCCCAGCCGGGTCCTGGGAGGGGAGAAGGCTATTTCCTGTGCCGCCTGCAGCCAGTGACAGTGTGAGACGAGCTAGCTAGCGCTAGTGAGTGTTCACTGCCGTTCCGCATGCCTCTCTCAAGTGGAGTGGGGAGCTGTTGAAGGATGACAACTGACATGGCAGAGCCTCCAGCCTGTGTTGGGAACCATGGCGGAGAGATTATTCAAACACCAGACCGTCAGTGCATCATGGACCATGTGCACTGACCTCACAATACAGCCCAAGCATAGTAGCAGTTGTCTGTTGTCTCATGGCCTAGTAGTACTACTGCTATGCACTGTGCTCTGCCAAGCAACCCACGTTGACTGTAATATTGATAGCCATCTGAGGGACCACTGGGCTCTGAATATATGAAAGGATTTAGAGCACAGTGGCCATAGATGTTCATATGTCCTGTTGTTTGAATTTCACTGATGCTTTAAAGTTTGAGTTAGAAAAGGGCAAAGAAAGGAATTTATGTACTCAAGATGACAAGTGAAAGCATAGGGCCCCTATAGGTAGTCATAACATAAAAGCAACACTGGTAATGTCTTAAAATGGCCATTCTCTCATGACACCACAAGATGGCACTAGCAATACATCTGAAACACTATCCACCTGACAAGCCAAATACGGCTCTCCCCCTCTCTCATAATGTCCGCATAGCCTTTTAGTTTACAATCAATATCCCCAAGAACAACCCAGCACAACTAAATTAATGGACAAGTAATGCTTGAAACCAAAATAAACAGCTTTGAGGTAGCAAAAGGACTGAATTTAGCTCTGAGATAACAAAAGGAAAGAATTCACAAGTGTGGGTTTGTGGGCTACAGTACCTGTTACTAATCTTTGGGCCAGTCAGGCGAAGCAAATCCCTCTCAACACTGTTAACCTAGTGGACTGAATTTATTGGTTGCATGGGTCCTAGAGCACTGTTTCTCTTTTGTATGCCTGCTCTGCTCACAATGCTAAACAAGCTTACAGGGATTTTCTCCTAGATGCTGAATAATTTGCATGAGGACCATGGGTATGAGGGTTTGCCTTTGAAACTACCGATTCTGATGTTTACTACAGTATGAGCGAAGTCATAGATACAGATTTTAATGTGTAGCTTGTAGTCATTTGGAGTGGGTTCTGTTGAGTAATGATACACCTACTCACAAATTCGAAAATGCACATTTCATATGGATTTCAACAGCCGAACAACGTTTGCCTAAGGTCTCTCTTCTCAAAATGTTTATTTCTTCCATCATCACTCGCGAATCAGATATTAATCAGAATGTATTTCTCTCATAGCAAGATATTCTTGGCCAATTTGACAGTTATGGACCAAATTCACATTGATACACTCATTATTAGTTGGGGCAATTGTACCAAATCATCGTCTAATAGAACAACCTTCACCTGTCTTGTTAACCTTCAGAAATCCTAATTTATGAGGGGAGAACAACAGTAAGATTAATTGTGAGGTGAATAACACAGATTAACTTTCATGGTCTTCTTTACTCATTGTCCAAGACTCCCAAGTAAGCGTGGAACGTTCTTGGTAACACTATCGCTGTACTGTCTGTATCACCTTCCACTGTCTGGGTGAGGCGGCCAATTCAAAATGTCTCTCCAGGCTCCCATGGGCAATATACTCTCACAACCGCACATTAGTCAAGCTCTGAATCTCCTGGGAAATCTTGTTGGATTGACAATGCATGATAAACGCTGGTTATCAAACATACAATAATAATACTAGTGCTCAGGGGCCTCTCGAGTGCCGCAGCAAGCTAAGGCACTGCATCATAGTGCTTGAGGTATCACTACAGACCCGGGTTCGAATCCGGGCTGTGTCACAGCCGGCCGTCACCGGAAGACCCATGAGGCGGCGCACAATTGGCCCAGCATCGTCCGGGTTAAAGGAGGGTTTGGCCGGCCGCGATGTCCTTGTCCCATCGTGCTCTAGTGACTCCTTGTTGCGGGCCGGGCGCATGCACGCTGACCAGTTGTATGTTGTTTCCTCCGACACATTGGTGTGGCTGGCTTTCCGGCTTAAGCGAGCATCGTGTCAAGAAGCTGTGCGGCTTGGCAGGGTCATGTTTCAGAGGACGCATGGCTCTTGACCTCCGTCTCTAATGAGTCTGTACGGGAGTTTCAGTGATGGGACAAGACTAACTACAATTGGATATCACGAAAAAGGGGAAAAAATAAAATGCTAGTGCTCAGATAACCTAAGCATTATATACACAGTCAGGCCATCCTCTCTCTGTTTGACTCGCTCTGTCTCTCTGTCAGTCTCCCTCTACAGCTCTTCCTCTCTCTCTCCTCCTCTCCTTTCCCTTCTCTCTTAGTCATTTGGTGTGTCTTCTGCTAGAATATAGTGATTGTGTCAGCTTCAGTAAACACAGCAGCATTTGACGTGATAAGGGAAAAATATAGGGAGAAACAAAATATATATCAACACAGATTTCGTGCACTTTTCAGAACCGCCTTGGGGCATGGCGAAGCTTCCTGTCAGCACATTTGAAGTATGTTTGCAATTATCTGATTTGTTAACTGATTTGAAAATACAATGTGTTTGCAGCTTGAACTCCAAGTTCTTTGCTTCCACCTGTTAAAACATTAGCATAACCAAGGTGAGTTTTGCACTTTTTCATATTTCCACTAGTTTCTAATATTTAACCTGTAAGGTTTAAGTGATCAGTGGGTAGATTGTTTAAAAATAATTTTTATAACATCTGTCGTTCAACATAGATGAGATCAAGATGAAATCCACTCCACATACCTGGCCAGGGTCATGTTCAGCAGGGCACTCTGCAGTAAAACCAAAATGACTGTTTCTTATTGGAGAAGTCCAGGTAGTCCCTCCCTGTTTGAGTCAGTTTTCTTCCCTTTGGTGCCTAACGAACACAGCTCAGGTGAATTCTACTTTGTGACTATGAGCAGGTGTGGGAAGAGGAGACAAGTTTATGGCTGATCTTTGCATGGCTAAGGGATGATTGTACCTATAATTAGTTTGAGGTTGATTGGTTTTTTACTTTGTTCTCAACATTGTAAATGTAGAGGTATAATCAAGAGAACCTATGTTTAAAGCAACATTCCTGTAAGGGAGGGTACAGAGAAAGGCATTGGATGTACTTCAAAAAAACATGAATCAAAGTGAAACCGGTTCTATCGTTTCTCATCTGTCTTTTTAAGTTTGCATGTTTACGTCTTTTATTGTTTTGATAAAAGAGCATCTACTTAGGTTTATTTTTGAGGAAGGATATCAGTTACACTTCTTATGAACTACCTCTATAATACATTATAACATCGGTGCTAATAACTGCTCATAAACATCTATAACTACTTCCATAGAGCATTACTACTTCCATAGATCAGTATAATGCTTTATGAAGTAAAGTGGAATATGACATAATCAATCAATCAATTTTGGAGTCAGGACATACAGTAAGTGATAGATTGACCGTCAAAAAGGTTAAGATATGTTTGAATTGCAGCACTGGACCATTTGAATGTATAGTATTTGACCTTTATCAACCAATGTTGGAATTTCAGCAAGTTGAAACCTTACTTTGGCATCCATATTAGGAAGTTCCTCAATTGTCAGGTGAAACTCCAATAGTCACCAGATAAAACGTCCTAATATGGATGCCGTATCCCAATACTCACTGTGAATGTAAAATCAGTTCTTTATCTTGATAAGAGTGGGTATTAGATGTAATTTAGTTTCAAGATACATTTTAATTGTATGTACTTGTTGTTCACTTAAGCATGTCAAGCCATGAATTCTTTCTTATTCTTGTAGGCCTAACCATGCTGGTAGAATCACTGTTCAGAGCATACTTATCGTGAGCTTGAGCAAATTAGCAAAGATTATATTACTGTATGGTAATTGAACTGTGGTGCTATTACAGTCATTTACAGCCATTGTAGTTAAAACAATGCTGCATAAAATACCAAAAATAAGAAGTTTACATCAAATAAATATGATCAAGTTAAATTACAAGAATGCAGCATATACATGTATGTAGCTATTGCTTTATTATAATTGTAGACTCATTCTGATAGTAAAAACAAGGTTTTTGTATACCTCATCCATACAATAAACACTATTTCAAGGTAACATGCTAACTGTGGTAACAATAGTCAAAATAGATCATTCACCAAAAAAAAAGGACTCATGTTATTTTTGTTCAACCGATAAAGTCTAGAAAGGGTTGACAGAGTGAGCAGGCTACAGCCTACACAGGCTACAGTTCTATATACATTGTTGGTTATCATATTTCAAATCAGACCTGGGTTCAAATATATATCTTTTTTTGGTTAAATACTTAAGCTGTGTTTGATTGAGACTATATGGCGCACCACTGGGATAGTCCGGAAAGTGCAAACCATTCCCCATCTGTCACTCCAGGAAGGCTCAATTAAGCGCTCAAAGTATTTGAAAGAAATCTAATACTATTTAAACCCAGGTCTGCTCCACATGCAATAGAATGTCGGTTACATGCCACCTATAATAAACATAAAGAAGAAAATTAAATGAGAAAGAAATGCAGCAATGAGAGAAACAGCCAAACGTAGCACTTTGATTGAAAATATGTTGAAAGCAAAATTGCACTTCAGTGCACAGACACAACAAGGCCACACAACCAGAATTTGATGGCTAGGTAAACATTCACAATGTAACAGCTCGGGAGATCTAATGCCTTTTAGAGATATCGCCCAGACGCTCCCAAAACTCAATTTAGACTTAAGACAAGACTGCCAGTCAATTTGCTTATTTCTGAGACAGGATGGATTACAATTGTGTACTATAAATGTTTTGCTATCACAAAGGCTTTGGAATACTGATTGGGGAGTAGCAAGGGTTGCATTCGTTTTACCTCACCAAGTGCACCAGTTGGGCTGAAAGTGCACTGATGGAATGGTCTCAAATGTGCGAACTCCACCCACCTGGTGCTTTGGGTGGGCCTAGGTTGGGTTTACACACCACCAAGTGTTCGCCTTAGCAAAACGTAACTGATGCTTGTGTAGAGTTATTACAAATTCTGGCAAGCACCAAAGTCTGTGTTGTACATGGTCAAGTCACAAAGTGGTTGCTGGGACTCTACGCCTAGTGTAGTGTAAATCCAGCCTAAAATGAATGCGCCTATCATGTGAGCTGAAACATAGTGAATCCAGTTTGACCATCCAATCATATCCTCCCGAGCATACGGGCGATCCACCAGTTGCAGGGCATAATGATCTGACAGATGACACGTCCTCCTTGGTAGTAGTATGGGTAGGGGTTAAAACCCCCCAGTGGCTCATAGTAGCGCTGGCAATAGCGGTAACCACGACGACAGTGCTGGCAGCAGTAGCCATGGTCATCTAGACGGTTATCCAGCTCAACTCCAATGTCTCTCTGTGAAGGACAAGTGGCAAGTCAATGAAAGGAAGGAAAGAAATGAAGTGCTTCAAAGGGCAGGTGATGCAAAGAAAGGAGAGCCAGAGAGAGAGAAAGACACACAGCGATCTTGAGAACATTTAATTGGAAGTATAGGTGGAGTGTGGAATGCATACACCGCACTGGCAAGGTTTATTCTTCTGTGGTACCTACTTATTTGAAAATGAAGTGCTAAATGTTTCTCTTTCTTTTGGCTTTAGAATTTTCTGTTCAGTAAGGTCTGCACTTATACTTTAAATTAAATATTTATCAAGCAAAATCAATCTCCTTTTCTTTTCCCTGTGAAGAACACAAAAGTAGGGTCACACATGATGAATACCAGCACTCCCAGAGAAGGGACAGTCAGGACAGAGGATTTGATTGGGTGACTTAATGTTCTCGCTTCGGTCGTTCGTCAGAAAAAAGCTATGAAGCAACTAAACAGAAGAGAAAGATCAAAATGGATGTCCAAGGAAATGAATGGTCAAAATGGTTCCACGCTCGACCGTGACCCACGGATCAAGATAGCATTGGAAAGCGGGGCCGCCTCGATCCGGGAGAATAAAACATAATATAATACCCTTGACCTTTCTGTTATGTCAGTGGTAGCATTACTCTTAGCTTTACCAAGCTCCATCTCACATCCCAGAGTCCTCGGCCCCTTTGTCCCAGGGTTATATTCAGTCAAAGTGACTGACACTGCCGGTTACCGGGAAATTTACAGTATTTTTTTCATCTCTGACCTCCCACTCCCCCTGCTGTGACCCATGCGAGCTGAGCCAAAATGGCCGCCACCCTTCCATTAGAGCCTACAAATGAGAGGCTCTTCATCTTGGGCGCCCTCCCCCTGACCTTGACTTTAAGTGGATGGCACATTCCTAAAGCAATTAGGCAAGTAATGATCGACTAACAAGGATCCTTTTATTTGCTCGCGCCGAATGGGTGTGAATTAATATAAGGGCCAAATGAAACCCAAACGAAAGGTAAATTGGGTAGAATTAATGGCCCTTGGCTTTTTCCATTGTGCCAGTCCCCCGGGCCCGTGCCCTCTCCAGACGGAGTTAGGGCTGAGTGCCATGCCTTTGATCGAGGGCAATTCTGAATTGGACTCAGAGAAGTGCCACTTAAAGCCCTCTCAGAGCTGCACAGATACATGCATTTGACAACGTTTTCAATCTCCTGTAGTGAGTGAATTTGACTAAAACTTCAGAGACAATCCAGCACTGTCTGGTTAAATAGCTTTGATGAAAGAGACCAATTGTCCCCACTTCGGACTTTACCTGATGCCTTCCTTATGAGTCAGCCTTTCATGACAGAAGACAAACAAAATGTAACAAAAATCCATTGAGAGGGGGAACAATGCAAGGTCATTGTTTCACCCCAGTCTTGAAAAGGCCTGGGACCCATAGGAAGACATAGCTCTGACCATAAATTCTCCTCTACTGTAAACTATGGGCAGTGTCGACTGGAAGTTGTTTGGCTACTTTCCTAGAAAAGCAGTATTAGTCACAGGAAATAGTTTATAGGGCACTAAATGGTTCAGGGTCTCACAGATGCTGTTGACTCTAGTGTTTGTGGCTGGTGTTTAGCTACATTTAGGCTCCCATAACTTTTGGAGCCAGCATAATAAATACACAACCCAAACAGTGCAGTAAGTAGGATTCAAATCACGAATCACCCATCACAACTGCTGTCACAGATGATAAATGGACTAACATTGCATACTCCTAACATGGGGGACTAACACAGCTCAGAAAGAAAAAAAGGATGATATGCAAAAGGTGTGTTTGATTTACGACTCTGACAAAGGCTGGTGGGCAATTACTGATTGATGATTTTAGTCAAGTTTAGAGTCATCAGCTGCGAGGCAACAATCTATTATGGAAACAACACAGACAATAATCTTGTCAGCCGCCTCACAGCTAAAACTGTGACGGTATGAAATCCAAATCTAGAGCTTCAGTTAGGGAAAATTAAGGGAAATATATTTATTCAAATAATGGGTGATTACAAAAACAAACAGACAATAGGTTGGCATTGTACTTCTGAGACAAATTAATCAGAGGCATCCTTTTTTAAAGCGTATATTAATCATTTTGGCTTTAAATTCCCCTCTTCAATTGTGGCGGGTAATCTGAATGGGGCACCCTGGGAAATCTGCGCTCGTCACAATCAAGCAGCATTAACCATAGGTAAAAGTCATTACCCTTGACTCCGTCGGATTTTTGACTTCATCACACACCGAAACGGCACCTCACGCATAACATCATATCAGAGGTTTGATCAGTCTGTCAAGTTCAAAACTGTCAGTCAGTTATTCAATAATAAGGAGGAAGAGAATCAAGACGCGACGATGAATATGAAGCAGGTACTGCTTTGTACTCCCAACGCTAATTGTGTGGTCTCATCATCCACATGAAAAGCCATATTTTCTCATTATGCAGGCACGGGTGAAACCTCTAATGGTTAAAGTCAAGGGGAAATTTAATATTAAACATATTAGTAAAATATGCCACTTAGCTTTTATCCAAAGCAACTTGCATACATAATTAGTAGGTGTACAGTATGTGGGACATGAACCCACGACCTTGGCATCATTCGCACCACCCACCATGCATTTACCAACTGAACCACACAGGCCCAGGAAGTAACTGTGTTTATGGTTTGGTGTAGCTTACGCTCAGGGAGCAGAGGAGGTATTAACAGCCTCTGTTTACCCTCGGTTTCCTGTGAACCATCACTGCCCACTCATGCATGGGAAGCCTTGTTGTTTCAATGCTAGCTTTGGATGCCAAAGAGGGCTGGGCAAAGGTACAGTGTCACACGATGGCCCACCACCAACCATCCAACCGCCAACCTCCATCTGGCCCAAAACCGTCCCAGAACATGTGAGTGCCGGGTTGACCGACTGAGTCCCGCTGCCCAATCATATTTGAAGGCTTATCCTTCCCCTATCTAGGTCAAGGACAGTGATGCGGCTCCTCCAGCGATGTTGGATGATAGTTATTCAGTTGGAGAGATATCCAGGGCCACTGCCTCAGCGCCATGCGGATGCTCCACCGTGGCAGCCCTGGCTATACTTTGGCCCCATATATCTACCCACCTCTGTCACTGATACTTGAATGATTGGTTGAAAAATAAAAAGTCAGGCTGCACCGAAATAACCCGCGTAAATACGAAAGCAGGGGCTCCAGTGGCGGTCAGGCAAGGGGCCACGGTGGAGGCCAGATCAGGTGGAGGGGTGCTGGGGTCAGAATCGCCTCCCCTCCGTTGGTCACAAAGGCCTTTGTTATTTTCCGGGCCCACAAACACTGACTGGCTGTGGCCATAATATGGGTGAACTTTAGCTATGTACAGTATTACCTTTAAAAGGGGAGCGAGTTTCATCTCCTGGTATGCTTTAATTACAGGACATAGCATTGCAGCTACGGCCATAGAGGATGAGCAGGGAGGAAGAGAGGAATAGAGGAGGAGAGGTGGATAGGAGGAGAGTGCATGGAGGCAAGCAGGTATTTCTGGGCCCAGCCTGATAAATGTTAATATTATGGCTGTGGTGTGTGTGCGTGCATGCATGCTGGCCCACCTCACTGTGTGCTGTCTGTGCGTGTGTCCAGTATGTATGTTTACCTTTGCGTGTATGTGTGTGTCAAGGGTAATTAATCATAGAGTACTAAGCCGCTCACATGCACAAAAATATGGCATTTCGGCCTCTAGACTCTTTTCTTTCTTGACTTGATAATTAAGGCATAATTAATAAATGTAGGCTATCTATTCAGTAATGAGTGTCCTTGGGAGCGCTGCTTTGTACGGCGCTAGCTGCCTGCCTTCGCCCGAAAAAAAACAAGAAAGGCTCCAGCTGAGACTGTAGGGAAAAAGTTGCTGCCTTTGAAGGCTAGATATTCCTCTCCGTTAATGGAGAGACATTAAGGGAGTCTTAAGCAAGGCAAGTGCATTTAAACAGATATATAGAGCAATTTCTATGCCCTGTGGTACACAAACACAAGTCCGTTTTATGCCATGAAAGTCAGCATCAATTAGCGAGCGATTTCTATGCACAAAGAAACGAAGGAGAACTAGGCACCACCGTGGCTCGTATCTCCTAGTGTGGTCTTGGTGTGCATTCACTAGGTCAAAAGTAGTGAACTACTGTATACACAGAGTATATCAAACATTAGGAAAACCTTCCTAATATTGAGTTGCACCCCCCCATTTGCCCTCAGTTCGCTTGGGCATGGACTCTACAAGGTGTCAAAAGCGTTCCATAGGGATGCTGGCACATGTTGACTCCAATGCTCCACAGTTGTGTCAAGTTGGCTGGATGTCCTTTCGGTGGTGGACCATTCTTGACACATATGGGAAACTGTGGAGCATGAAAAACCCAGCAGCGTTGCAGTTCTTGACACAAACTGGTGCGGCTGGCACCTACTACCATAACCCGTTCAAAGGCACTTACATTTTTTGTCTTGCCCATTCACCCTCTGAATGGTACACATACACAACCCATGTCTCAATTGTCTCAAGGCATAAAAATCCTTCTTTAACCTGTCATCAATAAGGGATCATAGCGTTCACCTGGATTCACCTTGTCAGTCTAAGTCATGGAAAGAGCTGGTGTTCTTAATTGTTGTAATCTCAGTGTATAGGCCCTATATATATATATATATACACTGAACAAAAATATAAATGCAACATGTAAAGTGTTGGTCCCATGTTTCATGAGCTGAAATAAAAGATCCCAGAAATGTTCCATACACAGAAAAAGCTTACATCTCTCAAATTTTGTGTGCACACTTGTTTACATCCTTGTTAGTGAGCAAATCTCCTTTGCCAAGATAATCCATCCACCTGACAGGTGTGGCATATCAAGAAGCTGATTAAACAGCATGATCAATACACAGGTGCACCTTGTGCTGGGGACAATAAAAGGCCACTCTAAAATGTGCAGTTTTGTCACACAACACAATGCCACAGAGGGAGTTTTGAGGGAGCGACAATTGGCATGTTGACTGCAGGGATGTCCATCAGAACTGTTGCCAGATAATTGAATGTTAATTTCTCTATCATAAGCCGCCACCAATGTTTTATTTCTGTCTGTGATAAAACCCTTTTGTGGGGAAAAACTGTCTGTGATTGGCTGGGCTTGAATCCCCAGTGGGTCGGCCTGGCTCCCAAGTGGGTGGGCCTATGCCCTCCCAGGCCCACCAATGGCTGTGTCAATGCCCAGTAATGTGAAACCCATAGATTAGGGCATAATGAATTTATTTCAATTGACTAATTTCCTTATATGAACTGTAACTCGCAAAATCTTTGAAATTGTTGCATGTTGCGTTTGTATTTTTGTTCAGTATACTTTTGACTGAGTGCATGATATACAGTAGGGAATATGGTGCCATTTCAGATGCAGCCCCAGTACAGTACGTACATAGTCGTTGACAGGAACCTGGTCCAGGATGTCACGGGCGACGCGGTGACCTCCGACCTCAGCATCAGGAATGTCCTCATCATCCTCCACCTCGTGGAACTCAGCATCTGCACCAAAAGGAGGAAGTACACAGAACAGCTGTTGATGTACTGGATCACAGCAGAAACTTCTTTTTTTTCTCCTGTTTGAGGTGATCCGAAGGAAAATAGTTTGCCTTCTACTGTAAATGAATCTGGCTGTTTTTCTGAGAGGCTTACCATTCTTTAAACTGCTGCAGTGTATATAGTACAGAGAATTTGGCATGGGATGTCATAATGACGCCATTCTGGTTGAATAGACCATATAACCAGATTACAACCAGGTAAGATGTATTTTTATAATAACGTCAAGCTGCTTGGGAACAATGTCATATTTTGGTTGTTATACGGTCAGATAACCAGATTACAACCAGGTAGACATCTTTTTCTGGTCGCTAAAAAGAAGCCTAAAACATATTTTTATTTTCCTCTACCTGTCAGGGAGAGGAAACAAACACACCCACCCTTACATGGCCACACACACACACACACACACACACACACACACACACACACACACACACACACACACACACACACACACCCTCAGTTCTGTGCCCTCTGCATTTTCAGCCCTCTCTTCCCAGAGCCACAGCGCACAAGCCCTGGCCGCGTCCTTTTATTCACCACCCCTTATTGCCCACTGGGAGTACTGCCACTTCCTGCCTCCTGATGACTCCCGCTAGCCTGGACTTCCTTCTCATTTTCTGTTTCTTCCTCTCAGGCCTCCAGGCTGCCCTTTCTCCCTGACAACAACAACACAAGAATCCAACAACGGCATAGATTTGACTTTGAAACAACTTTGTAGTGCTTGATACTTTATTGTGCCACGAAAGGCTGCCATATCGTTAAATCCGACAGACACAGTAATAAAGCATATAGCGTCCTCTTCCCTCACACATCCCCTAATACCGCATTCAGCTCACAGCACTAGCGACATGCTTAATTTGTTTATACTGTAGTTCATGAGCTGTAAAGTAAACTATTAGTGCTTAATGATAGGGAATACGTGTCACTGCTATCTAAGAGATAGGGGCTTTGGCAATGCCGCATTCCACTACCGTGCCTGATGTGTTTCTTTATGTATATGTAAATACGTCGGCAAACAAACTCCTCTTCCCAGTGCCTCGTTAATTAGCAGCTGGAGAGAACAGCAAAACAGTTTACTTGACAAATGTTTTTACAAGGTGATTCTCTCCTAGTCTGAAGCTTAATTGCACATTAGTTGATCTTGATGTAGGATCCCGGGGCTATGGTTGGAGCTGGTATCATTTATATTAGGTTGTGCACTCTCGACTCTCCCTCCTTTCCCTTCTCACCCCTCGCTGATTCTCGCTTTATTCTAATTTACGGTCTGCGCTACAGTCTCGCTGTAACTGTTTGTTGTGAAGTGACATGACATCAATGAGCCTGCGGAGATGAACTCGCACCCCGGCCAGATGAAAGAATACCTAGCTTAGCGGCATGGCCACTCAGCCACTGAAGTGCTAGTCGACCGAGTTTGCGCTTAGACAAGCAGTCAAGCCTTTGACAGTTTGCTCTCGCTCTTTTTTTCAGCTCATTTTTAGCCTGGTCTGGATCGGGCTAAGCTAATGACAACTCAGAGGAGGACTAGGGGGGCTCTGGCGGTGTTCGCTCCTCCTGAACTACAGAAATTAAAATGAAGGCCATGAAACACAAACAGATCTCTCTAATTGGACAGCAGAACCACTGAAGAGGAGCAACTAAGGAAACCTTCCCGAAATTAGGAAATGGAGGTCATGACACAGAGCACTGTAATATGACTTTTACTTTGCAGTTGAGAAACAAGACCAATAAGTTGCAAAGGGAGACCGCTCTCTGGGCAATATTAAAGTTTATCATGGCTAGTGTGGAATAGTGATTTAAAAAGACCAATTGACAAGTACAAAGACGATGCGATAATGATTTTATGATGCAGTTATATCATAAATGAAGCTGTCTTGTATCTAATATTGGACATTGCTTAAGTAAAGATATTTTGTATTAGATGTCAGACTAATTATTTATTTACTATAGCTCGGAGCCTATGTAACCACATTCCACACACATTCAGTGTCATGCTGTAATGAACATATACTTGCCCTCTCTCGATATAATGTCTTAAGGGTGCAACTTTATGACTCAAGCTTATACTGTAGGCCACATGTGATTGTCATTGATCAATTAATATTTTCTCATGACACCATAAGACCCTGGATATACATGAACTGTATAGGACATTACTTCCCATCTGGCTGTCTCCCATACTATAAAGCCATGGCACATTTTGGTAACACTTTACTTGACACCCAGTGGCATAACACGTTATGACATGGTCATAACCATGTCATAACAATGTCATGACCCATATATTTACACCTCTTGTGACATATTGCACTATTTTATGGCTGGTAATGACACCTACATAAGAGTGTAAAAACCAACATTTATTCAAATGACTTTTTTCCCTGACAAGAAGTTTGAAAGTTCGTTTGAAAGTTCGTCTTAAAAACTTTTTTGTTGTTGTAATTAATTCTCTTAAGTCATGTTTTTTTCTCTCATCATATTTAAAAGAAAATACACTTTGACACTGTCATGAAGCATTATGACGATTCTGTGTCACTTCACTTGGAATAAGGAAATACACTTTATGAGACATTCAAGAAGGAATTTTGAGATATGCCTATCACGTACATGCCCTTACAGTTGAAGTTGGAAGTTCACATAAACGAGTTTTAATGACTCCAACCTAAGTGTTTCAACCACTCCACAAATTTCTTGTTAACAAACTATAGTTTTGGCAAGTCGGTTAGGACATCTACTTTGTGCATGACACAAGTAATTCTTCCAACAATTGTTACCGACAGATTATTTCACTGTATCACAATTCCAGTGGGTCAGAGGTTTACATACACTAAGTTGACTGTGCCTTTAAACAGCTTGGAAAATTCCTGAAAATTATGTCATGGCTTTAGAAGCTTCTGATAGGCTAATTGACATCATTTGAGTCAATTGGAGGTGTACCTGTGGATGTATTTCAAGGCCTACCTTGAAACTCAGTGCCTCTTTGCTTGACATCATGGGAAAATCAAAAGAAATCAGCCAAGACGCCAGAAAAAAATTGTAGACCTCCATAAGTCGGGTTCATCCTTGGGAGCAATTTCCAAACGCCTGAAGGTACCACGTTCATCTGTACAAACAATAGAACTCAAGTATAAACACCATGGGACCACGCAGCCGCCATACCGCTCAGGAAGGAGACGCGTTCTGTCTCCTAGAGATGAACGTACTTTGGTGCGAAAAGTGCAAATCAATCCCAGAACAACAGCAAAGGACCTTGTGAAGATGCTGGAGGAAACAGGTACAAAGTATCTTAATTCACAGTAAAATGAGTCCTATATCTACATAACCTGAAAGGCCGCTCAGCAAGGAAGAAGCCACTGCTCCAAACCCGCCATAAAAAGTCAGACTACAGTTTGCAACTGCATATGGGGACAAAGATCATACTTTTTGGAGAAATGTCTCTGGTCTGGTGAAAAAATAGAACTGTTTGGCCACAATAACCATCGTTATGTTTGGAGGAAAAAGGGGGAGGCTTGCAAGCCGAAGAACACCATCCCAACCATGAAGCACAGGGGTGGCAGCATTATGTTGTGGGGGTGCTTTGCTGCAGGATGGACTGGTGCACTTCACAAAATAGATGGCATCATGAGGGAGGAAATTATGTGGATATATTGAAGCAAGATCTCAAGACATCAGTCAGGAAGATAAAGCTTGGTCGCAAATTGGTCTTCCAAATGGACAATGACCCCAAGCATACTTCCAAAGTTGTGGCAAAATGGCTTAAGGACATCAAAGCCAAGGTATTGGAGTGGCCATCACAAAGCCCTGACCTCCATCCTATAGAAAATTTGTGGGCAGAACTGAAAAAGCGTATGCGAGCAAGAAGGCTACAACCCTGACTCAGTTACACCAGCTCTGTCAGGAGGAATGGGCCAAAATTCACCCAACTTATTGTGGGAAGCTTGTGGAAGGCGACCCGAAACATTTGACCCAAGTTAAACAATTTAAAGGCAATGCTACCAAATACTAATTGAGTGTATGTAAACTTCTGACCCACTGGGAATGTGATGAAAGAAATAAAAGCTGAAATAAATCATTCTCTCTATTATTCTGACATTTCACATTCTTAAAATAAAGTGGTGATCCTAACTGACCTAAGACAGGGACTTTTTACTAGCATTAAATGTCAGGAATTGTGAAAAACTGAGTTTAAATGGATTTTGCTAAGGTGTATGTAAACTTCCGACTTCAACCGTATATCAGTCATCAGTCAGAAAGAGTGTGTCTTGACCTGCTCCTGATATCTGCTCCTGCATTTAACCCAGTCATTAGCAACAGAGCATTGGGGTAGGTGCATGTCTGACATCAGTGTGTGCCAATTACAATGATAATTTCACATGGTCCAAAAAAAAAGAAATTGTATAACAATGTTGCCACAATAGCTATGGTGTAATGGAATGTTTTGCCTTGTGTGGTAGGTTTTGACACTCTTATGTAGGTGTCATAACCAGCCATAAAATAACACTATATGTCACAACAGGTGTAAATATATCTGTCATGACAGTGTTTTATGACCATATTATAACAAGTTGTCAGCTGCTATGACACATGACATGGTTATGACCGTGTCATAATGTGTTATGACGCTGGGTGTCAAGTTGTCACGGGTGTCGTAGGGTGTAGACCAAAACGCAGCGGGAAAATGTATATGTATCTTCTTTTTATTTAGTGAAGAAGGAAAACACAAACAACGTATACAAATAAACAAACGAACTGGACAGTCTCGTCAGGCACACAGCTAAACAAGAAATAATCTCCCACAAAATCCCATGCCAAACACATACCTATTTATAGGACCTTCAATCAGAGGCAACGATAGACAGCTGCCTCCAACTGAAGGCCCCAACACCAATTAACTAAACATAGAAATACAAACGACTAGACTGAACATAGAACTAAACTAACATAGAACAATAACCAACACCCTGGACTAATAAATCAAATACCCCTCTACATACATAACCACCCCAAACCATATAAACCAAATACCCCCTCTACATGAACACATACACAAACACACCCTGAACCACATAAAACAAATGCCCCCTGCCATGTCCTGACCAAACTATAAGAACAAATAACCCCTTTACTGGTCAGGACGTGACAGTAACCCCCCCCCCCCCAAAGGTGCATACCCCGGATGCACCTTACCAAAAAAACCTACAAAAATAAACCCCTAAACTAAAGGGAGGGAAGGGAGGGTGGCTGCCGTCACCGACAGCTCCTGTGCTACACCCCCCCCCCTCCCCAAACTTCCTACAGTGGAGGTGGCTTAGGCTCAGGCCTTAATCCCCTACCTGACCAAACCACCCCCACTGCATACCTCTGCCTGAGGCCAGTCACTCTAGACCCTGGACTGGACTCTGGGAGCTCCGGACTGTGGGATGACTCTGGGAGCTCCGGACTGTGGGACGACTCTGGGAGCTCCGGACTGTGGGACTACTCTGGGAGCTCCGGACTGTGGGCCGTCTCCCCTGGTTCCGGAAGTTCTGGACGAGGCACTGTCGCCGGACACTCTGGACGAGGCACTGTCGCCGGACACTCTGGACGAGGCACTGTCATCGGAAGCTCGGGACTGGGCTGACGCACTAAAAGCCTGATGCGTGGGGCTGGTAGTGGAGGTACCAGACTGGGGACACGCACCTCAGGGCTAGTGCAGGGAGCAGGAACAGGACGAGTTGGACTGGGCTGACGCACTGGAAGCCTGGTGCGTGGTGCTGGTTTAGGAGACGCCAGACTACGCACCTCAGGGTCAGCACGAGAAGCAGGAACTGGATACACCGGGACATGGGTAAGCACTGGAGGTCTGGAGCGCACCTCTTGCACAACCCGTCCTGGCTGGATGGAAATAGCAGCCCTGCACGAGTGGAGTGCTGGTACAGGGCGAACTGGCCTGTGCAGAGGCCTGATGGTTGCCGTGCGTAGAGCAGGCGTAGAGTAGCCTGGGCCTAGGAGGCACACTGGTGGCCAGATGCGCTGTGCAGGCATCCTCCTTCCAGGCTGGATGCCTACTCTAGCACGGCACTTGCGAGGGGCTGGGATCGCTCGCACCGGACTGTGCGTGCGCATGGGCGAGATCGTGCGCACTACCGCATACTCCGGCGCTCTCCACTCCAAATGCTTCTCATAATAAGCACGGGGAGCTGGCTTAGGGCTCACCCTTGGCCCAGCCAAACTACCCGTGTGCCCCCCCCAAAAAAATTATTGGGGGTGCCTCTTGTGCTTCCCCATCGGCGCGTACAAAGCTTCATACCGGCGCCGCTCCACCTTGGCTGCCTCTATCTCCTCCGGTGGGCGACGATATTCCCCAGCCTGGTGCCATGGTCCAGCCCCATCCAGAATTTCCTCCCATGTCAATGATTCCACTGGGCTCTGTTGCTGCTCCCTCCTCCGCTGCTTGGTCCGTGTTTGGTGGGAGATTCTGTCATGGGTGTCATAGGGTGTAGACCAAAACGCAGCGGGAAAATGTATACTCATCTTCTTTTTATTTAGTGAAGAAGGAAAACACAAACAACGTATACAAAAAAACAAACGAACTGGACAGTCTCGTCAGGCACACAGCTAAACAAGAAACAATCTCCCACAAAATCCCATGCCAAACACATACCTAGTTATAGGACCTTCAATCAGAGGCAACGATAGACAGCTGCCTCCAACTGAAGGCCCCAACACCAATTAACTAAACATAGAAATACAAACGACTAGACTGAACATAGAACTAAACTAACATAGAACAATAACCAACACCCTGGACTAATAAATCAAATACCCCTCTACATACATAACCACCCCGAACCATATAAACCAATTACCCCCTCTACATGAACACATACACAAACACACCCTGAACCACATAAAACAAATACCCCCTGCCACGTCCTGACCAAAACTATAAGAACAAATAACCCCTTTACTGGTCAGGACGTGACACAAGTAAAGTGTTACCCACACTTTTAATTATGTGTATGCTCCGCATGTTCAAAATGACACACAACTTTTTGTTTTAGTCATATGACATTTACCTACCTACATATAATTCCAAGAATGTGTTGTTTTTCCATGCATTGTTTGGCATTTGTTTGTGTTTTTCTTATCTGAGTGGGAGGTTTCCTTGCCAGCTAGGTTGGTTGTGGCAATACATATTAAGTGGTTACCCTGAGGAGGAAGAAGAGATCCAATAACACACTGTTCTACTGTCTGAAGAAGGAGGACAAGGAGAATTTCATCAGCTTCAAGACTGGAGGGAAACTAGGGGAGGCTCAGGGATTACAGCCTCCCATCATTTCATACGAGGAACAAAGTGAAAATGGCCGAAGATACCGGCGGCAAACAATTCATGCTTGTCACCTGGTTCTACTCCCCGGGTGCTTTATTTCCTTATCAGCCACTCGCAGCTCCCCCACCGGCTGCATTGTTTTCACCTCACCTCTGAGAATCTGAGGCCCCAGACGTCCACCACTGAGCCCACATTCACATAGCCCGCAGCTTGGCTGAGCTGAGCAGCAGCAAAAGCTGTTTTGTTTTTAATTAACCACTCTGTGTTTCACACGGTCGTAACATTTCTCAAATGACTGCCTCGCCTGGTTCACCAACTACTTCTCAGACAGAGTTCAGTGAGTCAAATCGGAGTGCCTGTTGTCCGGACCTTTGGCGGTCTCTATGGGGGTGCCACAGGGTTCAATTCTCGGGCCGACTCTTTTCTCTGTATATATCAACGATGTCGCTCTTGCTGCGAGTGATTCCCTGATCCACCTCTACGCAGACGACACCATTCTGTATACATCTGGCCCTTCTTTGGACACTGTGTTAACTGACCTCCAAACGAGCTTCAATGCCATACAACACTCCTTCCGTGGCCTCCAACTGCTCTTAAACGCTAGTTAAACCAAATGCATGCTTTTCAACCGTTCGCTGCCCGCACCCGCCCACCCGACTAGCATCACTACTCTGGAAGGTTCTGACTTAGAATATGTGGACAACTACAAATACCTAGGTGTCTGGCTAGACTGTAAACTCTCCTTCCAGACTCATGTTAAACATCGGCAATCCAAAATTAAATCTAGAATCGGCTTCCTATTTCGCAACAAAGCCTCCTTCACTCACGCCGCCAAACATACCCTCCATAAAACTGACTATCCTACTGATCCTTGACTTCGGCGATGTAATTTACAAAATAGCTTCCAATACTCTACTCAGCAAACTGGATGCAGTCTATCACAGTGCCATCCGCTTTGTCACCAAAGCCCCTTATATCACCCACCACTGCGACCTGTATACTCTAGTCGGCTGGCCCTCGCTACATATTCATCGCCAAACCCACTGGCTCCAGGTCATCTATAAGTCTTTGCTTGGTAAAGCCCCGCCTTATCTCAGCTCACTGGTCACGATAACAACACCCACCCGTAGCACGCGCTCCAGCAGGTATATCTCACTGGACATTCCCAAAGCCAACATCTCCTTTGGCCGCCTTTCTTTCCAGTTCTCTGCTGCCAATGACTGGAACGAATTGCAAAAATCGCTGAAGTTGGAGGTGTATATTTCATAGCCCATCTGTACATAGCCCATCTGTAAATATCCCACCCCATCTACCTACCTCATCCCCATATTGTTTTTATAAAATTGTTCCTCCTGACAGAGCTGGTGTAACTGAGTCAGGTTTGTAGGCCTCCTTGCTCTCACACGATTTTTCACTTCTGCCTACACATTTTCTATGGGATTGAGGTCAGGGCTTTGTGATGGCCACTCCAATTCCTTGACTTTGTTGTCCTTAAGTCATTTTGCTACAACCTTGTAAGTCTGCTTGGGGTCATTGTCCATTTGGAAGACCCATTTGTGACCAAGCTTTAACTTCCTGACTGATGTCTTGAGATGTTGCTTCAATATGTCCACATAATTTTCCTTCGTCATGATGTCATCTATTTGTGAAGTGCACCAGTCCCTCCTGCAGCAAAGCACCCCCACAATATGATGCTGCCACCACCGTGCTTCATGGTTGGGAGGGTGTTCTTCAGCTTGCAAGCATCCCCCTTTTTCCTTCAAACATAACGATGGTCATTATGGCCAAACAGTTCTATTTTTGTTTCATCAGACCAGAGGACATTTCTCCAAAAAGTACGATCTTTGTCCCCATGTGCAATTGCAAACCGTAGTCTGACTTTTTTATGGCGGTTTTGGAGCAGTGGCTTTTTCCTTGCTGAGCGGCCTTTCAGGTTCTGTCGATATAGGACTCGTTTTACTGTGGATATAGATACTTTTGTACCCGTTTCCTCCAGCATCTTCACAAGATCCTTTGCTGTTGTTCTGGGATTGATTTGCACTTTTCGCACCAAAGTATGTTCATCTCCAGGATGCGTCTCCTTCCTGAGCGGTATGACGGCTGCGTGGTCCCATGGTGTTTATACTTGCGTACTATTGTTTGTACAGATGAACGCAGTACCTTCAGGCATTTGAAAATTGCTCCCAAGGATGAACCAGACTTGTGGAGTTCTACAAAAAAAATTTCTGACATCTTGGCTGATTTCTTTTGATTTTTCCATGATGTCAAGCAAAGAGTCACTGAGTTTCAAGGTAGGCCTTGAAATACATCAAATGATGTCAATAAGCTTATCAGAAGCTTCTAAAGCATTGACATCATTTTCTGGAATTTTCCATGCTGTTTAAATGCACAGTCAACTTAGTGTATGTAAACTTCTGACCCACTGGAATTGTGATACAGTGTATTATAACTGAAATAATCTGTCTGTAAACAATTGTTGGAAAAATGACTTGTGTCATGCACAAAGTAGATGTCCTAACTGACTTGCCAAGACTATAGTTTGTTATCAATAAATTTGCGGAGTGGTTGAAAAACGAGTTTTAATGACTCCTTGCTCTAATCACACACCAAGTATCGTCCGCTAACCTTTGGAGCACCTCTTCTTCCTCTCTCTTCCCAGTCTACTCCTCACCACAGCCAACGCCCCTATCTAATTGATGCCACAGAAGTTTAATTAGTTTTCACAATGTGCAAAAGAAGACAACAATGAAAGGGAATATGGTGCAGGCTGAACAATTACTCTCTGTAACAGGTACCAGACATTCAAAAGATGAGAGAGAAGGGGATGTCGCCTGGTTCTCTGTCTAAACAGCTTGTGTTCCTAAAGTCAGAAAGGGATATCTGGGATTTACTTGGCATGACAATGGAGCAACATTTAAACATTTTTTTAATGATGTAACTGGTAATTGCCATCTGTAAAATATAAATGAGTGGAGGATGGTAGAGGCTGAAAATATTTTGTGAGGCATTCTTCGGCCGAACTTCATATACGGCTCTTAGGCCAGGAGAAGTGAAATTAATCGCTCGAAGAAATGTACGCACCCTTTAATAGCTCATACCTCTTCCTCAGATCCCTCTCTTACGTTCTCTTTCACACTTACCCCTTTAGGCTATTTTGGTCAAGCCTTTGGAGGAGTATGATTACAAATGTTTATTAGTTTAAGATTGACAGCAAACACCATTTGATGTGATCCACAAAGGGGGTTGATGGGTTTGTGGGCAGCTTTCAGACGGTTTCATGTGTGCTGGAGACAGAGATTATACTTCAGCGGGAGAGGGCGGAGAAGAGCGGATGGTCAGGGTGAGTGTTTGAGCGCAGCTCTTCGACTCCTCTTCTCTGTTTATTCCTACTACCCCTGCAAAATACATATTTTCCTCCACACACACACACACACACACACACACACACACACACACACACACACACACACACACACACACACACACACACACACACACACACACACACACACACACACACACACAGAGTCAGAGAGATGCAGATATTCATACTGTACCAGTATCTCTGTGTTCAAGGTCGCCACCTCTGTCACTTTGGGAAGCTCCCTGGTCTGGGTCTTGATGTAACACCTCTGATGTTTGGCGAACCGGATACCTGTGATTCCCTTTGAGTGGAAAAAGCGAGATGGAATAATACAAAATTCTGATATGTATCATTTATTATTTTGTCTGTGATGTGGAAGAGCATAGCGATGGGGAGATATCATTTTTCAAAACGTTTCTTCAGTCTCTTGAAAAAAAATCTAAGCTCTTAATAACTAACAGAAGTTAGAACCTAATGAGGGTGCCTTTTGATTTTCTTTATCTTTGTTTTTCTCCTTCTACTTTTTTTCTACCTCCTTGTAGATTACAGCACGTTCAAAGACAACTTAGCTCCTACAACACAAACCTCGCTTTTAGAACAGATTGAGTAAAAAACGAGGGGTTCTTCCAGGCTAAACAATACTTGTTAGAGAGGATATCTCAAGCAGGAAAGCCAAGCGACATATCCTAGGGCGAAGCAGCAGTTGCATCCCAAATGGCACCCTTTTCCCTTGATAGTGCCTTCAGAAAGCATTAACACCCCTTTGACTTTTTTCACATTTTGCTGTGTTACCGCCTGAATTTAGAATTGATTCAATTGAGATTTGGTGTCACTAGCCTACACTTAATACCCCACAATATCAAATGGGAATTATGTTTGTATTTCTTTTTTAACATTAATTAAAAATGAAAAGCTGAAATGTCCTGAGTCAATAAATATTCAACCCCTTTGTTATGGCAAGCCTAAATTATATATATAAAAAATGTGCTTAATAATAATAACACGTAATAAGTTCAATGGACTCACTGTGTGCAATAATAGTGTTCAACATGATTTTTGAATGACTGCCTCATCTTTGTACCACACACATACAATTATCTGCAAAGCCTCGCAAAGAAGGGCACCTATTGCTTGATGGATAAAAAAAGCAGGCATTGAATATCCCTTTGAGCATGGTGAAGTTATTAATTAAACTTTGGATGGTGTATCAATACACCCAGTCACTACAAAGACGCAGGCGTCTTTCCTAACTCAGTTGCCAGAGAGGTAGGAAACCGCTTAAGGATTTCACCATAAGGCGACTTTAAAACAGTTACAGAGTTTAATGGCTGTAATAGGAGAAAACTGAAGATGGTTCAACGACATTGTAGTTACTCCACAATACTATCCTAAATGACAGAGTGAAAGAAGGAAGCCTGACAGAATACAAATATTCCAAAACATGTATCCTGTTTGCAACAAGGCACTAAAGTAATAATACTGCAAAATTAACAATGAACTTTTTGTCCTGATTACAAAATGTTATGTATGGGGCAAATGCAATACAATTCATCAGTGAGTACCACTCTTCATATTTTCAAACATGGTAGTGGCTGCATCCTGTTATGGGTATGCTTGTCATCGGCAAAGACAAGGCCAAATATACACTGGAGTTGCTTACCAAGACGACATTGAATGTTCCTGAGTGGCCAAGTTATAGTTTTGATTTAAATTGGCTTGAAAATCTGTGGCAAGACTTAAATGGCTGTCTAGCAATGATCAATAACCAACTTGACAGAGCTTGAAGATTTTTTAAAATAATAAATGTGCAAACATTGTACAATCCAGATGTGCAAAGCTCTTAGAGACGCACCCAGAAAGACACAGCTGTAATTGCTGCCAAAGCTGATTCTAACATGTATTGACTCCGGAGGTTGAACACTTATCTAGTCAAGATATATCAGTGTTTTATGATTCATATTTTTTCTTCCACTTTGACAGAGTATTTTGTGTACATTGTTCACACAATTTTTAAAAAATTTAAATCCATTTTAATCCCACTTTGTAACACAACAAAATGTGGAAAAAGTCAAGGGATGTGAATACTTTCTGAAGTTACTGTTTATGGCATAGGGTGATATTTGGAATGCATCCAGTGTTTCTACGGAGGCTGCCCCCGCTGAATTAGTCAGTCATAGGTTCCTGTCACTCTCTTAATCTGTGCAGCCTAGTGAAGAGCCGCTCTTTTCAGATCCATTGATGATCCCCCACCTTGTGGAATGCAGGGCCTTTTCAATTTGACGACGACAGGAAAAAGCCTATTTCAACAAAGCAGACATATCTGTTAATTATCTTTGTGTGCAATTATCTGTTTGACTAAGTAGTTCTGCTGGAATAAGTCTGAAAGCCCACAAAAGCATATGAGATTGTAACTCGTGCCGTCTCTAGGGCTACCAGAGTCATGTGCATATGAGAATAGAGTGCTGGATCTTCACCGGCCACGCTCGCCTTAACATTGTATCACGATAAGTGGTGGCATGAAAATGGACTTGATTCAATCGTAATTTAATTACATCTACATGGCGTAGAGCTCTAATACCTTTCTGACTTCTTTAAATTAGCGTTAACTTGGAAATACGGACGTTCTATTCCACTTGTCTTTAGAGGTCACACACGACGACATGATATGAAGCCTGTCCTAATCCCCTTGTCTATAATTGTCTTTAAAACGCTGCAATAATAGTCGCCAACACAGAAGTATAATGTTTATTCCTGACTTTATTGTGATGAGCCCCTGTGTATTTTACTGTAATGGCGAGCGCCACTACAGAGAGAGAAAAAGGACAATCTCGTGATGTGATGCAATGATTAACGGAGTTGGTCAACCAGAAAATAAAGAAAATACACATCATTATGGGGATAATAAATGGGAAAAGGATGCAAGGTTTTTAAAATAATGTCAGAATACCGGCTCGTTATTCACCCCTGGTTAAACATGCTACACGTATACTGATAGCTTTAAGCTTTCCAACTGAACAATGATTTGATTGGAGGGCTCATTGCATTGCACATTGCAGAGAAAGGTTAGGGGACGCTGTATTAATCATTGTCACTTGGGCTCTATATTACCACCTCTTCCCGCATCTAGCATCTTGTGAGTGTCAGCCCAGGTAATGTGTTGAGGAAACAAACATGGATGCTCATTCTACATTTAATAAATGATCAGTTATTAACCCCACACTCTCCCCTCAGCTCCTGTTAAAGGGGGCCCTAAACCCATGCCATGAAATATTATCTCTGAGTCGCTGAACCTCTGTTTGTGATTTCCTTTCATTCACAGTCGTGGTCAGGGTCGTGGACATTTAAGGCACAAAACTGCAAAACCTTTTCACAACGGAAAATATAAATTGTTTGTTTTTGGACAACTAAAGGTAGTGCCTTCCTCTTTCAGTCCATTTCCCTCTGTTTTGAGCCTAATGGACACAACCTAGAATTAGTGTTGCTTGCCGTAAACAATAAACAATGTCATCTTTGGATATTGCAATATCTGAGAAACAGTATGCATTTTAAAGAAAATATAGATTATTTAATGACTAAATGTAAAGCAGATAATTGCAGTATGGATTCTTGATTGATATGACGAGGAACTGTGTGTTGCTCATAAAGGTAACCTGGAAGACTTCACATAAAAAGGGATCAGTGTCTTAGATTTAATCAATTTGTAGAACACAAGTTTGTATTGATGTCAAGCGCAAGGTTCTGGAAAACTGGAATTGAGGTAGGCCTACTCTCATCTATACTCTTTCCCCCAAATTAATTCTACATCATTATTTGAAATGTATTCTTGTATTATTGCTTATTTTGATACGGTTTGAAAGTAATTCATTGTGTAATAGGAATGATTTAGAGCTTTACTCTAGTTCCAGATATCATTTTTAACAAAAAAGAGTAACCTTCAAAATACATAGATGCTGTCTTTTGCATCGAATTGCATCAACATATATATGTTTTTAGAAGAGCTACATTGAAATACATTAGATGTGCTGGTGGTAGTTGCACTGTGACCATAATTATTCTCATACAAAAGACTGTTGAATATGCTTGAATGCCCGTCCTGTCTTTTACTGGTATTCTTATTTCCACTTCTTGTTCCCTAGGTTCTTCCTGCAGCCTGTTCCCTGTATTAACCTGAAACAAAAGAAGCGGTATTATCTGCCCATTTCAATTCCTCATTCACAGCCCTTGAGCTTGACGGAGATAGTTTTTAAGGTGGCTTTTGAATTTGTAATGACTTGAGAAACATCCTTTATTTTAAAAAGACTCTTCAAAAACCACCCCCCCCACTCAGCTAACACTTAGTATAACTTATAATAAGGTTTGTGTTTTCCTGCACTCTCTTCTTTTCTTTTGTAATCACAATGGCGCTGGAATTATTCTGCTCGCTCACTTGTTTCGCCATCTCCCGTGGCAGTGCCCGGAATCAAACGTATTTTCTTGGTGAATTTGCTTCACTGACAGAAGTGGATAATTCAGACTGGATGGGATGGAGGAGGAACCAGCAATATGCAACACAACAAACGGAAGAGAGAAGCTTCAGAACTGAGGGTTGAACACACATCCTCATTCACATTTCCATCACAACCCCACTTTTGCGCAGCTGATGCTGGCTATTTAATTGGGAATTAAAAGGGAAAGCACTCTATTGGAAGGAGAAGCACCGAGACGGTTCAGGAAAATTCAGGGCCGTCACACACCCCCTCCCCTGGAAAAAGCCGACCATTGCCCTGGAAGGCACATCTTGGTCGGGGAAACCGAGAAAGGTCTCCTCATCACTTTCCTCTACAAAAATATTCATTACTTTTTGGCGCTCACGCTCCTCAGCCGAGGGGTCACAGGCCTTAAGGCGTGAGACTTCTGGGTCTGGGAATCCGAGAAAAGTCTCCTCACTTTCCTCTTCAAAGATCTCCAGGACCTTGCGGCGCTCAATCTCCTCCAATTCCTCAGCCGAGGGGTAACAGGCCTTAAGGCGTGAGACATGGACATATCTTCCTCTGTGTCCTCTTTCACCACTCGGTAGTTCAAAGGGCCTCTCTGCTCCACAATCCTACATGGTCCTTGCCATTTAGGAGCGAGCTTGGCCGAGAAGAATTGTTCAGCTTTTGAATAAGGATGAGAGCGAAGCCACACCCGATCACAAAGCTGGAACTGCATGTCTCGTCTCTTCTTATCATAATTTCTCTTCTGCTTGAGTCGAGCCTGGATCATGTTCTTTGAGACAAGAGCTCTCAAGTCGTGGAGATGGACTACCTGGTCATAGCAAGCAGCGTCTGGAGTAACCTGCTGGGGCTGTAGCACCATCTCCAAGGGTCCTCGGAGGGGACGACTCAGGTTCAGCTCTGCAGGTGTGACTCCAGTGGACTCTTGCACAGCAGAATTCAGGGCAAATCGAAACTCGTGAAGGTGCTTGTCCCAGTGTTTGTGCTGAGTCCCTACATAGGAAGCAACCATTGTCTTCAAGGTTCGATTAACTCTCTCAGTGAGGTTGGTCTGTGGGTGATAGGCCGTGGTCAACTTCTGTCTCAGGTTCCATCTTTGACAGGTCTCCTCAAAGAGATCAGAGACGAATTGGGAACCTCAATCAGACAGGATGTAATCAGGCACTCCCCAGCGAGTCAGGATCTCTTTCGTAAGGATGTTAGAGACGGTCCTTGCTGTTGCCTGACACAGGGCAAAGAGCTCCACCCACTTGGAATAGTAATCAACAAAAACAAGCATGTACACATTCTGATTGGAGCTTTTAGGAAATGGACCCATCAAATTCACTCCTAACATTTCCCAAGGTCGGGTAACCACAGTTTTCTGCAACTTGCCAGCAGGCTTTCTACCTTCTGGTTTGTACATTTGACAAACCTGACAGTTTCGGATGTGTGACTTCACATCCATGCTCAGATGTGGCCAGAACAGTAATGCTTGCAACCGCTTGTAGGTTTTGAACCTGCCTAAATGACCAGCTAACGGGTCTTCGTGGAAATGTTGAAGCAGTTGAAGGCGTAGAGTTTCAGGTATGTACATTTGGTATAGTGTTCTGTGAGGTAGTTGTACAACTCGGTAGACTTTGTCTTCAATGATGGTCAGCTTGGTGGTAGGATTGACCATCTTTTCTCCATCTTCCAGGATAGTCTGGTACAAAGCCTGTACTTCTGGATCATCCTGTTGGGCTTTCCAAATGGCCTCATCAGAGATGGGAAAGTCAGTTTTGGGTGAGTCTCGACTGCTTGACAGGACAGTAGCACATGTAAGATGAGGGCCACCATTACCACCAGCAGGAGCTCTGGATAAGGCATCTGGAACAGTGTTGTATTTTCCTTTCCTGTATTCTACTGCAAAGGTGAACTCTTGCAACTGTAGAGCCCATCTGGTCTGAGGGTTGAACACATCTGAGGGTTGAACACATCTGAGGGTTGAACACATCCTCATTCATGTTTCCATCACAACCCCACTTTTACGCAGCTGATGCTGGCTATTAAATTGGGAATTAAAGGGGAAGTGCCCTATTGGAAGGAGAAGCACGATTTAATTAAGAATTAAAGGGAAAGCGCTCTATTGGAAGGAGAAGCACTGAGACGGTTCAGGAAAATTCAGGGACGTCACAGTATGAGTGTGAGACGTAACTGAGACCTCTTGTTATTAGATATTTAGTTTTATATAGAAAAAAGTGTTCCAAAAACGTTTTTCAGCTGTTCCAATAGGATAAATATTTTTGGTTCCAGGTAGAACCCTTTTGGGTTCCATGTAGACAGTAGAACCCTCTTGAAAAGGGTTCTACATGGACCTGGAACCAAAAAGGGTTCTCCAAAGGATTCTCCTATGGGGACAGCCGAATAACCCTTTTAGGTTCAAGAAAGCACTTTTTGTGTGTGTGTATGTGTGTGTGCGTGTTGGGTAAGGGATGGTGTATGAGAGGGAATTGAAAGCTGTTATTAGATATTTAGTATTATTTATGACACACATTGTCACATCAGCTTTTTCTGTGTGAGAGAGAAAAAAACAGGAGAGAGTGCAGGGTATTGTCGAAGAAGATATGAATTCAGGAGAACAGAAATGCTTTTACACAATATAAGAACAATTTGGAAAGGGCTCAAACACAAATTCAATCATTCTGCACAAAAACTATAATAATAATAAAAAAGAGACTGTAAATGAAGTATGCATAAAATATACTGTACATAATGTGTATTTTGTCAATACTTACATGTTTGAAGTCGTGGACCTCGAGGACCTCATTGCTACCGTTGCCCATCCTGAAGATCTCAATGCGGTGGGTGGGGTCAATCTCCATGATGCTATCTGTTTCCATGCCGTCCAGCACAGCCTTATAATGTTGGTCGTACACCTGGAGACACAGGACCAATCAGAAACATCCTCAGCCTAGCTGACAGGTCATTTAACCAATAATACATGAAGGTGGGGCAACTTAACTGAATAGCTCAAATCTACAGCCTTTCAATAGGCTTAATATCAGTGACGTGTATTCATGGATGCCAAGGGAAGCCAGGCTTCCCCAAAAACTTTACCAATAAAGAAATATAAAAACCTAAATAATTTATCTTTCGTCTCTGTGTTTCATAATTTTCCTTCAATTCGCAAGAGGTTGAGTGAGCAAAACAGCGCCCCTCTGTCTCTATGTGTAGCCCATCTATCTGATGCTGTCTGATCAAAAAGAGTATGATATTGTTGCCGCCGTAGCATTGAATGCAAGGGAAGCCAGTGAGCATTTGGCCTCCATTTGATAGAAACAGTAAAATAATAGCCAATCAGCATTGAAAGGATCTGAGCGAGCTCAACTGTGAATGGTCCTGGCGTCAGTTTGGATTTGGCTTCACACCAATCACATCACAACAAAAGCCAAACGTCATTGACAGAAAAAAATGTAATTGTTGTATCTCATGTTGTTGTCCTCCAGTGGCTAGCTAGCTAGCTAAAATTGGCCCTTTCCTAAATTAGTCATAGATGGAGATAGAGATTTGGACTTCTGGTTCTACTTAATTCTTGATACTGGGCAATGATTATAACAGTGATTCTGATCCAACCATGAATTCATACTTTGTGCCCCTGGTCTAAAGTTCAATATGTAGCTAGATGTAGTGGCTCATCATTGCCCATGAAAGGAAGTTAGGTTAGCGAGCAAGCATTTTAGCCAGGACAACAAAAACTAAAAGTGTGTAGCCTACTGTATGACAGAGTCCTACACTGTTTTGGCAACATGAAAGAGAGGAGGATAGCATTGGTGAGTCAACATGTTTTTTCTACTTTCGCGCAAACACACACACACACACACACACACACACACACACACACACACACACACACACACACACACACACACACACACACACACACACACACACACACACACACACAGAAATCAGTACCATGGACAGCCACATATTTAGTTTACGTTGATTAGACTAAATTGTTTTTGGTATCTTTTATTTGTCACTATATTAGACTAAGCATACAGTATATATACAAAACTATGTGGACACCCATTCAAATTTGTGGATTTGTCTATTTCAGCGACACCCGTTGCTGACAGGTGTATTAAATCATGCACACACCCATGCAATCTCCATAGACAAACATTGGCAGTAGAATGGCCTTACTGTAGAGCTCAGTAACTTTCAATGTGGCACCATCATAGGATGCCGCCTTTCCAAAAAGTCAGTTCATCACTTTCTTCCCTGCTAGAGCTGCCCCGGTCAACTGTAAATGCTGTTATTTTGAAGTGGAAACATCTAGGAGCAACAACAGCTCAGCCGCGAAGTCGTAGACCACACAAGCTCACAGAATGGAACCACCGAGTGCTGCAGCGCATAAAAATTGTCTATCCTCAGTTGCAACACTCACTACCAAGTTCCAAACTGCCTCTGGAAGCAACGTCAGCAGAAGCACTGTTAGTCGGGAGCTTCATGAAATGGGTTTCCATGGCCGATCAGCCGCACACAAGCCTAAGATCACCAAACGCAATGCTAAGTGTCGGGCTAGAGTGGTGTAAAGCTCGTCACCATTGGACTGTGGAAATACGTTCTCTGGAGTGATGAATCACGCTTCACCATCTGACAGTACGACAGACAAATCAGGGTTTGGCGGATGCCGGGAGAACGCTACCTGCCCCAATACATAGTGCCAACTGTAAAGTTTGGTGGAGGAGGAAAAATGTTCTGGGGCTGTTTTTCATGGTTTGGGCTAGGCCCCTCAGTTCCAGTGAAGGGAATTTTAATGCTAAAGCATACAATGACATTCTAGATAATTCGGTGTTCCAACTTTGTGGCAACAGTTTGGGGAAGACCCTTTCCTGTTTCAGCATGACAATGCCACTGTGCACAAAGCAAGGTCTATACAGAAATAGTTTGTTGAGATTGGTGTTGAAGAACTTGACTGGCCTGCACAGAGCTCTGACCTCAAATACCTTTGGGATGAATTGGAATGCCAACTGCGAGCCAGGCCTAATCACTAAACATCACAAATGCTATGTTATAGAGCAAACAATACAATTATCACAACATATAGGTTGTAATATTGCTTTCCACCCCTGGCTTGGCTTCCCAAGTGATTTTACCCATGCATCGCTCCTGCTTCATATACCTGTAGCCTATCAGTAGCATTTAACTAGGCTTAATACATTGTCACCCCCCTTTAAAATTGGTTTAATATGCAGTGGCAAGGGTGTTATAAGCCAAAGAGAAATACTGTAGTACAAAGACTTGAGGCCAATACGCACTTGATGCAATCAAATTGATTTATGTCATATTCTTCAAAGCATCGTGTCCAACGTAACACACAACATATGACCAATGCAAGAAATACACCACCGCAGTGAACGGCGTCCAGCATGCTGACATTTGTAAAGTGCCAAAGCATTCATAAACACCATCAGAGATAACACTGAGTCATTGTTGATACATTGCTATTGACAAACTGCATGTTCAAATTAAGATCTGTACATCCATAGAGGCTGCGTAAGTACTCTGTGAGTAGCTACATCGAATAAATGGCGCTTTGAATATGTGGCTTGGATATTATTTTACATTTTTTCTTGGCCGTACCTTAGTGCACTGGTTGTTTATCACGACACCTTGCTTATCTACTGTTCATGGGTATGCATGGCTGGCTGTTAAAATTCCCTGTCTACAAAAATGATTCATGCCCACAAGCTGAAAACGACGCTATTAATATTTATGTCGAGTGTGGTGTTATAATGAGAAATATATATTGCTGAGTTCATCTTCGTCTGTTGTGGTGGTGAATCAAAGCGCCCCATACTGTACCAATGAGAGAGTTGATTAATGGATACAGGCAGGTGGCCAATGAAATCAGTTAAGATTAATATTCCCAATCAACATGTGAGGGTCTGCTGATTGCTAAGGGATTGAATGCAAAAAATAACCCAAGCCCTGTAAAAAATATAGTTTCTTTCTGGTGTTTGTGACTACAATGTCCCTGTCTGATGCTCATCTGTTGGTCTATGGTCTAGTGACTACAGTAACACTAGTTAAAGCTCTATAACATGGTCACTAACACACAATCCGTTTGACATTTAAATGACCTGCCACACTTATTACCTGGCTCTAGAATAGGGGAGCAATAATGATTTAATGGGATATAATTCTTAACAGAATATCACAGCAAGTATGGCTCTGCTATGTAAATAACCATTAACATGGATCACAATGACCTTGGCTCAGAAAGAAACTCAAACTTTAAAATTGTAAGACGCAGCCAAATGAAGATTGGACCTGATATTCAAGTATCAGTTGAGCAGTTATGTGAAATGTCAAGCTATTAAACAGTCTGGGAGAATTTGCAGTGGATTACAATTATATTAAAGCTTCTTAAAGTATAGGGGGCAGTATTGTCACAGCCGGATGAAAAACGTACCCAAATTAAACTGGTTACTACTCTAGAATATGCATATTATTAGTAGATTTGGATAGAAAACACTCTGAAGTTTCTAAAACTGTTTTAATGATGTCTGTGAGTATAACAGAACTCATATGGCAGGCAAAAACCTGAGAAAAATCCAACCAGGAAGTGGAAAGTCTGAGAATTGTAGTTCTTCTTTTGAATCCCTATCGAAACTACAGTGTCTGTGGGGTCACTAAGCACTTCCTAAGGCTTCCATTGGCTGCCAACAGCCTTCAGAAAGTTCTTTCAGCATTCTCCTGTCACTGGGCAGAGAATAGTAGCTCAGTCAATCAGTGGACTGCCTGGGGACAAAGGGATTGGATATGCGCGATCCCGCGAGCGCGCCGTTCCTTCTTTTTCTTCTTGAATGAATATGCTATTGTCCGGTTGGAATATTATCGCATTTTTACATTAAAAATACCATAAAGATTGATTTTAAACAACGTTTGACATGCTTCTAAGAACGGTAATGGAACATTTTGACTTTTCGTCTCGCGCGTTATGCCTTTGGATAGTGCTCTGTACGCACGAACAAAACTGAGGTATTTGGACATAAATATGGATTATTTCGAACAAAAACAACATTTCTTGTGGAAGTAGCAGTCCTGGGAGTGCATTCTGACGAAGATCAGCAAAGGTAAGAGAATATTTATAATACTAATTCTGAGTTTAGGTGACCTCGAACTTGGCGGGTGTCTGTATAGCTTGCTGTGATGGCGAGCTATGTACTCAGAATATTGAAAAATGTGCTTTCTCCGTAAAGCTATTTTAAAATCTGACACAGCGGTTGCATCCAGGAGTAGTCCATCTATAATTCTTTAAATAATTGTTATATATTTTGTCAACGTTGATGATGAGTATTTTTGTAAATTGATGTGCACATTCACCGGGGGGTTTTGGTGGGAATAAATTTTCTGAACATCACGCGCCAATGTAAAATGCTGTTTTTGGATATAAATATGAACTTTATCGAACAAAACATACATGTATTGTGTAACATGATGTCCTAGGAGTGTCATCTGATGATGATCGTCAAAGGTTAGTGCTTCATTGTCACAGCGTCCACAGAAGGTGGCGCCCCTCCCCGGTCGGGCGGTGCTCGGCGGTCGTTGTCGCCGGCCTACTAGCTGCCACCGATCGACATTTCTGTGTCTGTTGGTTTTGTCTGTCTAGGTCCGCACCTGTTCCTTGTTAGTCATTAGTGGGGGGGTATTTAGTTTGTCTTTTTAGTTTGGGAATTCGTGCGGGATTATTACATGTCATGTTATGTGTGGCAGTCGGTGTTTTTGCGCTGCTTTAGCTATGCCGTGTATTTTTGGATTAGGCATTAGGGTTGCTGTCCTCCTGTCTTGTGTTCTGCGCACCCTGCCTTGTGGCGATTTTGTTTATTCGGTGTTTATTAAACATATGTGTTAACGGACCTCAGTCTCCTGCATTTGACTCTGCCCCTTTCCTACTACCAAGGATATCTTTGACATTCATTTAGCTGTGTTTTGGGTTTTTGTGACATATATCCTTGCTTGGAAAATGGCTCTGTGGTTATTTTTGTCTATGTACTCTCCTAACACAATCTAATGTTTTGCTTTCGCTGTAAAGCCTTTTTGAAATCGGACAATGTGGTTACATTAAGGAGAAGTGTATCTTTAAAATGGTGTAGTCGTATGTTTGAGAAATTGAAATTATGATATTTTTGCTGTTTTGTGTTTCGCGCCATGCTATTTCACTGGCTGTTGAATAGTGTGGGACGGTCACAACCCACCTAGGCCAGAGAAGTTAACATAAAGGTGGAACGGGAAAGTGGATTCCTAGGAGTTGATTTATACCGAAACAGTTTTCACTTTTGATGAAACTCCAGTGGTGAGATTCTCTTCATCTCACCGTTTTGAAATGGATTGTAATGTATCATAACTTAACTGTCTGACTTTACTTGTTCAATGTTTGAAATAGGTGCATAATGTTGCTATTGTTTTGTTTAGAAAATGGGAATGGATGGCTTCCGTGGATCATTGGGTTTGTGGCACGTTCAGTATTGTTCAACTTGTAATAATATTATTAAAGTAACCTTCCAGTGAAAATTTTACTTTTAAAAGTTAATATTCTGTTAACTCATACCTAAATAACGTTACTGACTCGTCCTATACTCGTATGTGGCCAAAGCATAAATTTGAGAGAAAAAAAACACTTCTAAAATCCCCCCTCAAATTTGTATCTCAAACAGACTTGTATCTCAAAAATGCTTGCTATTTCCTCATAGAATTTGATGTCATCCTTGTGAGGAGGATAAGCTGGCCATTGAGCGGTCTACTCGCATTAGACTAGTATACGCCCACGCCATTCTGTTGTTGGGGTACGCCCACACCATTCCAACACAGAAAGCTGCTTTTTAACATACTTAATTAAAACATTTTGGGAAAGGAAAACAAATTCACTCATATTGTAATTAATTATAGGTCATATTTCATAGAAATATGGAAAGACTGGAGAGTTACTATAAAAGGGATACATCAGGCAATGAGCCAATACTAACTAGCATTAGTGCAACGATAGGACTCCACGCTAGTTAGCATTGGCTTGAGAACTACCTCTTCCTTTCTTCTTGACACAGAGCCATACAATGGTATCCACAAGTTCATCTGATTCTGGGGAAGTAGATAAAGTAGACTTCCAGTCATTATGCTAATGTTACTTAGCAATGGCTCGCAAACTCTCTAACGTCCTTCATGCTCGACACAGAGACATAAAAATAGTATCCATGAGTTCATCTTACTCTGGGAAATTAGACAAAGGGCCACATTGCCAAAACCCCGATGTAGCCATTTAAGCTTGTGAATACAAGAACAAAGAGCTCACAAATACGGCTTTCTTAGAACTAGCATTTTGGTATATGGACCATATTCATACATTTATTTACCAGACATGTCATGTCAAACATGGTTAATTGTATTTGTTTTTTTTGGGTGGATTGATTTTGGATAGCACTAGTGTTCACCTCATGTTTTCAAAAATCGGATCTTTCACTTTCTTATAGCTCATCCTCACCACCATTGAGTGTCTTCACGAGAAACCGAGAGTGGCCTTCACTTGTAACTTCGCTTCATTATCTGCTCAGCCTTTACAACCAATTACTGAAAACAAATTGTTCCAGATGTACGTGCTCGGCAACCGAAGCCTGACTGGCTCACAAAAGACCCCGACGTTCACGTAGGCGGGGAGGCCAATATTCAGGGATGACTTTAGTTCATGGTGCAGGTACAAAGACTGTTGGGCTCTCATATTATTAAGGTTCTGTGCAGTACATCCTGAGAACTCCTGAAATGTCATAATGATTAGTACTCGATTGAGTTGGCTATTCAGATATGTCACATAATTAATTTGAAGGTTCAGATTCAATGCTGTTTTAACAATTGAAACTGTACTGAATAACATACCTAAAATCCATGAAGTGTAAGAAATATAACTTATCAAAACAATGAAATTAAGTTTAAGGAACAATTTTAAAAAGTTTATGAATTAATCTTGTCAGTTTTAGGCAGCAAAAAAATGGGTAGCAATTAGTTATAACTCCACATAATAAAGCATTTATAATGTATTAGTAACTAGTTTAATAATTTATTAATCTTTACTCCATTCATAATATAGGTCCTTATAGACGGCAGGTAGCCTGGTAAAGTAGGAGCGTTGGGCCAGTAACCGCAAGGTTGCTGGATCGAATCTGTCGTTCTGCCCCTGTTCCCTGGGCGCCAATGACGTGGATGTCGTTTAAGGTAGACCCCTTCACCTCTGATTCAGAGGGGTTGGGTTAAATGCGGAAGACACATTTCTGTTGAATGTATTCAGTTGTACAACTGACTGAGGAATCCCCCTTTCCCCTTATAAACCATTTACTAATCAGTAGTTAAGTATTTTTGTGTGGCCTCATAATGTGTGAGCTATTTATACTTTATAAATATATACTTTTTTAAATGTTTTGAACGACCAGAGTAATTTCTCACAATAAGATGGGCAGGCCATAGACATTCCAGAAGTACCTGATGCTCCTGAACGTCTCAAAATGGCAGTCACACTGTTGTAATAGTGTGATGTGTAACTTCAGACCCACTCTATGCTAAGTAACGTTAAGCTTGTTGTCCAAAAATGCTAACATTAGTATTTCTTGGCAGTGACTGGTCTACCAAAATCAGAAGTGTGGATTGCAGTAACTCCTTAGAGCAGTCCATGTACTGTTTTAGGTAAGGAAATACATCTGAATTGTCACGATCCTCGTATTCTCCCTCATCGGAAGATATATCGAAATCACTCGATGACCAATACGCAGCAGGTTGACTGTTCCACATCATATTTATTTTAGATAGGAACGACAAAACAAAATAAATACGCAAAGGAGAAAGGTCACAGTTTCACAGGTGAAACGAAACACAGTGCAAAATACAATTACCCACAAATACCAAACACAAACACACCCCACTATATGGGACTCGCAATCAAAGGCAGATAGACAACACCTGCCTTCAACTGAGAGTCCCAACCCCAATTAACCAAACATAGACATACACCTACACATAGAAAACCTAACCTAGAACCTAACCCAACACTCACAACCCCACTATACCATAACCAAACATAACTCTGCCACGTTCTGACCAAATATAATAAAAAAAATACCTAAGTATATGGTCAGGACGTGACATGAATACATAATTTCACTGAACTATCCCATTACGTTTAAAGAGTTGCTACCTTTAAAAGGACCAGTTAAAGTGCTGCCAAACAAAGCCATGTGTGAAAATAGTCTGGGGTTAAAAGTAAAAGGCCTAAGGGCTGGAAACATTTAAGGTTAAACATGTAACATTATCAACACACAATCACAGATTATCGTGAAAGACACAAATTATTTGAAATGTCTGGTGGACACGAGACAATTGTCACAAATTTCGAATACATTTTGTGATTTCAAATCTAATCAAATCTAATTTTATTGGTGACATACACATGTTTAGCAGATGTTAATGCGAGTGTAGCGAAATGCTTGTGCTTCTAGTTCCGACAGTGTAGTAATATCTAACAAGTAATCAAACAATTCCCCAACAACTACCTAATAAACACAAATCAAAAGGAGTGAATGGGAATATGTACATATAAGTATATGAATGAGTGATGGCCGAGCGGCATAGGCAAGGTACAGTAGATGGTATTAAATACAGTATATACAGTTGAAGTCGGAAGTTTACATACACTTAGGTTGGAGTCATTGAAACTCATTTTTAAACCACCAAGGTGTATGTAAACTTCTGACTTCAACTGTACATGTGATATGAGTAATGTAAGATATGCAAACATTATTGAAGTGCCATTATTTAAAGTGGCATTGTTAAAGTGACTAGTGATCCATTTATTAAAGTGTTCAGTGATTGGGTCTCAATGTAGGCAGCAGCCTCTCTGAGTTAATGATGGCTGTTTAGCAGTCTGATGGCCTTGAGATAGAAGCTGTTTTTCAATCTCTCGGTCCCAGCTTTGATGCACCTGTACTGACCTCGCCTTCTGGATGATAGCGGGGTGAACAGGCAGTGGCTCGGTTGGTTGTTGTCCTTGATGATCTTTTGGCCTTCCTGTGACATCGGGTGCTGTAGGTGTCATGGAGGGCAGGTAGTTTGCCCCCGGTGATGCGTTGTGCAGACCGCCCCACACTCTGGAGAGCCTTGCGGTTCAGGGCGGAGCAGTTGCCGTACCAAGCTGTGAAACAGCCTGACAGGATGCTTTCTATTGTGCAACTGTAAAGGTTTGTCAGGGTTTTGGGTGACAAGCCAAATTTCTTCAGCCTCCTGAGGTTGAAGAGGCGCTGTTGCGCCTTCTTCACCACACTGTCTGTGTGGGTGGACCATTTCAGTTTGTCTGTGATGTGTACGCCGAGGAACTTAAAACTTTCCACGTTCTACACTGCTGTCCCTTCGATGTGGATAGGGGGGTGCTCCCTCTGCTGTTTCCTGAAGTCCATGATCATCTCCTTTATTTTGTTGACGTTTCCTTTGTTTTGTTGAAGATTTGATTTGTGATAGTGGGTTGAACATACTTACTGCAAATCATACATGTAAACATTTCTACCGCAAACACATATTAGTAATAATCAAGGAATAGAATCCACAAGAGAAAAACTGCCTTATCCGGACAGCTTTAGTGTGCAGGCTACATCTCCCTATTTTATGATTAGTTTGTGTTTGCGAGGTTGAAAAAATTAGCAAAACATTCACATTGCAACTCTTCCTCACGTCCTTGCAACAGTCGATTTACAACAGTTTTCTGAATAAAATGTTTATGTAATTGGACTAAGTATTAATGTCCAATGTGGTTTCTGTAGCAGTAGTTATAATGCTATGCACTATGGGTAATGAAGTCAATTGTTAGATGACTTCCTGAAGTATTGTAAGAAGTTCAACTTTCAGTAAAGAACTCAGTGGATAGAGCTGGAGAGATGGAGGAAGTGGATACAGAGTTTGAATCAGGCAGCCAGTTGAGCAAAGTTGGTGAAGACCAATGTCCTGAATGGACAACAGTAGTGTCAATTTGTTTTACAAAAGTGAAATTGTATAAAATTGGAGTGCAGGATATGTGGAAGAATGATAATGGATTATTTGTTGTTAGGATGAGTTTGTTGAGTAAGAATGCATATGTGGGAGACCCATTTGAGGTGTGAAATGGTGAAGTATGCGCTGGGAGAAGTGGAGTCTATCAGAGTGACCAGGAGTGGTCTTATTCTGATTAATTGTATTTCTGAAGAACAGAGGAAGATTGTCGTGGGCCTCAAAACAAAATCGGGACAACAGAAGTATCGTGCTTTGAACTTCAGAGCAGAGCACCCATCAAAGGAGTAATCTCAGGGATGATAATGTACAGTACCAGTCAAAAGTTTGGACACACCTACTCATTCAAGGGTGTTTCTAAATTTTTACTATTTTCTACACTGTAGAATAATAGTGAAGACATCAAAACTATGAAATAACATATAGAATCATGTGAACTCATCAGACCAAAGGACAGATTTCCACTGGTCTAATGTCCATTGCTCGTGTTCCTTGCCCAAGCAAGTATATTCTTCTTATTGGTGTCCTTTAGTAGTGCTTTCTTTGCAGCAATTCGACCATGAAGGCCTGATTCATGCAGTCTCCTCTGAAGAACTGATGTTGAGATGTGTTCGTTACTTAAACTCTGTGAAGCATTTATTTGGGCTGCAATTTCTGAGACTGATAAGTCTAATGGTCCCGTGTGGCTCAGTTGGTAGAGCATGGTGTTTGCAATGCCAGGGTTGTGGGTTCAATTCCCATGGGGGGACCAGTATGGAGAAAAAGATGTATGAAATGTATGCTCTGGATAAGAGCATCTGCTAAATGATGTAAATGTAATGAACTTATCCTCTGCAGCAGAGGTAACTCTGGGTCTTCCTTTCCTGTGGCAGTCCTCATGAGAGCCAGTTTCATTATAGCGCTTGATGGTTTTTGCGACTGCACTTGAAGAAACGTTCAAAGTTCTCTACATTTTCCGTATTGACTGACCTTCATGTCTTAAAGTAATGATGGACTTTCGTTTCCCTTTGCTTATTTGAGCGGTTCTTGCCATAATGGACTTGGTCCAAATAGGGCTATCTTCTGTATACCACCCGTACCTTGGCACAACACAACTGAATGGCTCAAACGCATTAAGAAGGAAAGAAATTCTACAAATTGTCATCAAGGCAAAGGGTAGCTACTTTGAAGAATCTCAAATATATTTGGATTTGTTTTTGGTTACTACATGATTCCATATGTGTTAGTTTTGACATCTTCACTATAATTCTACAATGTAGAAAATAGTAAAAATAGTAAAAATGTGTCCAAATTTCTGACTGGTACTGTATGTTCAGGTTAAATACCTGAAGAGAATTCCTGCTGTGGTTAGTGCCCGGCGTCTGACCCGCTGGGTGAATGGAGAAAAATAAGAAAGTTTGTTGGTTCTGTTGTTTTTTGATAAAGAGCACCTACCTGCACATGTGAAGCTTGGTTATGTAAGATACGCTGTATGAGCTTTCGTCCTCAAACCAATTTTAAAAGGATTTGGCCATGTTTCAAGTCTGTGCAGAGGGATGGAGTATACTGAAGAACGATGTATAAAAGGACGATGGTGTTGCAATTGTGATCCCAAGTTCCAGGAGTGCCCTGTAAGGATGAAGGAGATTGAGGTGGCGAAAGTTTGACCGCTCTATTGAATCTCCTATGCGGAGGCTATTTGGTTTTCAGATTGGTTATATTTTTACAGATTTTTTAAAAATTTTGTTTATTTGTGTTTTTTTTGTAGTTTGTTACATTTTTGGGGGAATCCTGTTTCCATCCTGCACAGTAGGTGACGGGAGGCACACTAAATTGTGCAAACGCCAATATACCGAAGAAGACGAAGACGAAGAAGAAAGAAAAGCACTCATTGCATTTAAAACTACTTCTCCGTCCCCATTCCTGAATTAGACTAAATTTAACAAAGAAACTGGTGACGAGGTTCGATGGAATTATGCTGCATTTTTCCAGGATGACGACAGTGATGAAAGTAAGATCTTTCCATTGTTCGTTCATTGTTGAATCCACCATTTGTTGACTGAATGCTGCATTGTGCTTGAGCCTCAAGGGGGAGGAGAGTAGTTGCAACAGAGTGAATGAAAATAAATGGAGAAACAGGAAGTCAAAGTTAGTAAAAGTTCTAACAAGTAGAAGAAAATCATTAAAAAAACGGAAAAAAAGAGTGAAAATAGGGGGATGAAGTAAACTAGTATAAGGAATTTACTAGCAAACCTGATAGCGAAGAAAGAAATGTGATAAAGTGTCTTTAATAGGAGCATTTGGTCAGTTTGATGAAACAGTGGAGCAATGGAGTGTCTACACAGAACATTTGAGATGTCACAGCCAATGGCAATAAAGATGAAATTAAAGTGGCAACATTCGTTAGTGTGATGGGAGCTAAAATGTTTAACTTGCTAAGGAGCTTGGTTCAGTCTGAGAAACTATGGGATAATAGTGACAGAAACATGTGAGTTTGTATTTTGAATTTTGTGATCGCACATTGAGCATCGTTGTTGCAAGTACCATAAGATTCACAAATGTGTAATTTATTTTCGCAAGCTTGTATCATGTTTTGTGAAAAATGGAACAATGGTCGCAAACTTGTGAAGTCCATTATGACTATGAATATTAGGCTGTGAATCAAAAAGAAACGTGCAGATAATTTTTTTTATCTGCACACGCTCTGAGTTCCGTCATTGTTGTCACGTTACCTAGAGGTTCATAAGATTATAGAAAGTTTTATAAGTTTGTAGAAAGAGATTTGCAAGTAAAAAAAACTGCTTTGAGCAGTGTTGGTGGCAGGACCTTTTACTCCTGACCAATCAGCCAAAACCACAGCCGCCAATTGCTGCACCATTGGCTGGATTGATCCATCAATCAAATCTCAGGGAGTAGCTTGAAGAGGAGAAGTCGGAAGCTACCCATGAAGGGCAACCAGAGTAGAGAGTGTACTGTACGTTCGTTGACTGAAGATGGTGGAAACTGAGGTTTTGTTTGAAACTGCTAGTGAGTCGAGTAAAGCTAATAGTACAGAAAGTGAGAATGAGTGGGTTACAGTGGCGAAGAAAAAGGGAAACAAAGAAGTAAAGCTATGTTGGAAAATAGGAAATCACTAGACTCGTTTTTGGTCAGGGTTTTGGATGAATGCTACTGGGGAAATCCATTTAACGTCTCCAGGAACATCTGGAATGTGTTGGAAGAAAGTGTGGAGTCAGTGTCCTATCACATCTGGCCATGATTGGGAGTCCCATAGGGCGGCGCACAATAGGCCCAGCCTCGTCTGGGTTTGGCCGGGGTAGGCCGTCATTGTAAATAAGAATTTGTTTTTAACTGGCTTGCCTAGTTAAATAAAGGTAAAAAATAAAAGGGGGTTATTTCCTGGCTGGCGGAAGAAATAAAGGCAGAGGATATAACTGAAGACATCGATGTGGTTGGTGCAGGTCAATTGACTTGTATGGTGGATGGAGAAAAAAAGTTCACTTCATCCATGCTACTGTTCTTTGATAAAGAGTCTCTCCCTTCTCATATCAAGTTAGGATTCATGAGATACCCTGTAAGAGCTTTTGTCATGAATGTAAAAGATTTGGTCATGTGTCAAGTGTGTGCAGAAGGGAAGAATATCGTATGCCAGATGATGGGAAATTTTGCAACTGTGGAGGTGAACATGCACTTGAATTATTGGAGTGCCCTATGAGGTGGAAAGGGTAAGGAGTGTCCAGCGTGTCTCCTATCTGGAGGCCATGAGAAAATTGGAAGGAACAAGAGGCGGGGAAGAAGCATTGGTAGTAGAGCCAACAAGACCAGTGATGGTTTTTCATCAACCGAGAGATAGTGAAATGCTATATGTTAAAAAGATGGACTTAGTATTATTTATTGCAATGGTCATAAACTGTACAGCACAAGTGGAGAAGAAGTCTAAGAAAATTGGATTCATTGTGAATGCCGCTGAACATTTTTTAGGGTCTTCGTGATTTTACAGCAGTGCAAGAAAGGCAGTGCAAGAAATCCTGTCGGTGAATGTAGCCTCATCACAGGCCCCTGAGCCTGTGTAGGAATGTATTTTGGAGTGGACTGTGATTGAAGAAGTATTAAAGCTGTCTTATTTTTTAGTTGACGTGTTTTACTTTGTATGATGTCGTTTTACCCCATTCCCGAAAAGTAAAAAAAAAATCTTATTCAATACTCCGTCCAGCTGGTGGCGGTAATGCACCCTTAACACTGGATGCCAACCGTTGTTAAACCCCATCAAAGAAGAACAGAGTAATGTTACCGCTACTCGGCCTGAAGTACTAGAATAAAACTATCTACTTGAAGGTAATAATCTCTTATGTGTACATGGATTTCTTGGGTGAAAACACATAACAGTAGTTTGTTTATCATATGAAATATAAATGGTACATTTCAAATTAACTTTAGCTACTGGCTTTGACATTCATCCTAGCTTTACTATCAACTGGCTACCTTTAGCTTCATCAGGCAGCTTTAGATGCAAGGGGAAAACAAATTCACACCTGACAGGTGTGGCACATCAAGAAGCTGATTGAACAGGTGTACCTTGAGGAGTATTTTTGTCTGTAATAAAGCCCTTTTGTGGGGGAAAACTTGGCTGGACCTGGCTCCCCAGTGGGTGGGCCTATGCCCTCCAAGGCCCACCCATGGCTGCACCCCTGCCCAGTCATGTGAAATCCATAGATTCGGGCCTAATTAATTGATTTCAATTGATTGATTTCCTTACATTATATGAACTGTAACTCAGTAAAATCTTTGAAATTGTTGCATACTGCGTTTATATTTTTGTTCAGTATAGAATTGGGGCAAACTCCCACCATCATCACTGTAGCGAATAATGTTAGGATTCAAGAAAATAAAAATGATATATTTGCTAGCTTTATTTCAAATACTTTTTTACTGACTTTTGAACGCTTTTGACAAACTACTTAATTCCACTGCCTGTTTATTGATTGAAAAAGTTCACAATAATTATGCCCCTCCTGTATTGTTTTGGTATAATTATGGCTGAATAGTCTTGTGCATATTTACAAGTGTTTAATTAGCCTAGTTAGCCAAATGACTGACTGACTAGGCTTATTGTTATTCATGTTTTTGTTATTATTGCATTTCAGGTGGAGAGGGAGTAAGATCACAAGAACATAGAATGCTGCCAGACAGCCACAGGATCTCTAGAGGTATTACAGTCAATGCTTAGGAAGTGGATATTGTATGCGAATTGCCCATTTATATCAATGACACTAACAGAATGGTTGGATTGTTCAGCAACACGTGCAGTAAATACTAAAATGGCTTTGGTGATGAAAGGTACATAATGTATTTATTGTCATCTCTCCATCAGGCCTATGCATGCTGTGACATGGGCCTGGATGGTGACACATATGCTTCCAGCTGCCAGACTGAATACTGGGGCCTTCAGTGGTACCTTACCTGACATTACAGCAAGAGACTCCTTATCTCTGTCTCGCAGCCATTTAACATCAACATGTATTTTATGTAACCAGTCATTCATACAAACTGCTACAGACACAATAACTGACTTATATTCACTTGTCTATTTGTCCTATTCTTCAGGCTTGTCTGGGATATATATTGTAGTTGGTACACCTGTGTGATGTCTTATATCAAATCAAACTTTATTTGTCACATGCGCCGGATACAACAAGTGTAGACCTTACCGTGAAATGCTCACTTACAAGTCTTTATATACATGAATAAACATGTATTTAACCTGGACATGAGACTTGCATTGATTTTACACCTTTTGGAGTCAAGAGCACCAAGTGTTGTCTTGATGGAGAAAGTCTGTATGTTGTTTGATGTTTAAGTTACCATAGTAGTTAGTTAAAATGTGAAGAACAGGTTATGAAAAAGGTATAGTTTTAAACAAGGAGCATGAGTAGTTTATACAAAAGTTTATTGCATTTGGTTATCATGCCCCAAATTTGGCCTTTGAAAAGGCTTGATAGTTGCATCCTTCCTCACGGAACTGTTCTGCTGATAGCTCAGCTGACAACAGGGTGGCAGGTTTTTTATGTACTGCTCTAGAGTTCCATGGCCCAGCAGACTCACCTGTGGATAGGGGGTTGGACACATGTTAGTTTGGCTGGGAGACTTTTAGAGGGAGAAGATGGCATGAGTTTTGGTGTGAGTACAGTAAAGCCAATCCAACCAGTAGTCCTGGATAATATGCTATACATGTATGTCATCACACAGACAGACAGCCATAGTCAAGGAGGTTTACATAATGCATAAAGTATATTACCATCAGCGGAACATCAGCTTGCTCTGCTCTGGAGAGATTGCAGGTAGTTGGTCAGAAGGCTCTGGAGCACCTGTAGAGAGATGGATAGGGGTACTGAATGCAATTGAAAGAGAGAGCAAGAGAGTTAACATTTACATTGTTGATTATTGAGGACTATCAGGGTGTCTTCTAATTAGACAAATGGTTGCGTAAAAGACACACCACCTCAAAAGGCTTTAAAAGTGAGGACTGTGTTGGGAGAGGCTTCTGTTATGCTGTTTGTCATACTATTCTTCAACCAAACAGCTGTGTAGACGTGTGTTTCAAGCATTTTGTTTTGAAAGCAGCCTTACTCTGTCATTCAAGTTGTATCTTCATGTCTGTAACTTCACTCTCACTCCCCCTAAGCCCTCACCCTTGACCTCCCTTTGGCTCAGGTGGAGTATTATACAGTATATATATATATATATATATATATATATATATATATATATATATATATATATATATATATATATATATATACTGTATATATAAATATTCATGACTTACTGACACTGACATGGAGTGCTCCATGTTCCTGCTGGTAGCAGGCCTCAACCTGGATGCAGGGAAATGTCCTGCAGGACATTGGAAATGAATTGACAACCCTGCATAGATTGACAAAATAAAATGGTACTTGTATTTAGTCAATTGAAGTCATGACAACCACAGTTTTTTACACAGGAGTGTACAGGTTTTTGTTCCATTACCTGACTAACAAGTCATTCAACTAACTGATCTAAATTGGCAAAAAACTTGCACACAGTTCAGTATCCTGGGACAGAAATCATTGATGTCTGTATTACTGAACTAGATTCCCAAGTTACAAGTTTACAATTCTGCATGATAGAGAATAACGTGTGGATCTATTTCTATCTAACCTTGTGAATAAACTCCAAGAACAAGTTTCAATTTAGCTAGCTAGCTTGCTAATGGCATTTATATCAACTTTATCAATGAGATGGTTTCCAAATATTATATACATTTTCCCCCTCGCTTTTAAAGCTGTCTGATTAAGCTTGACAGATACTAGTAAAGCTAGGATGAAGCCAGCAAGCTAGCTAGCTAACATTAGCTGCTGTCAATTTCATCTGAAATGTACCATCATATTTCACTTTACACAAACTACTGTCATCCCATTTCACATATAAAATAGATTATTACCTTCAAGTAGACCATTTCATTCTAGGCCAAGGAGTAAGTAACGTTGTTACTTTGCAGAAATTACTTCTTCTCCTCTTCAAATTACTTTCTGAGATTTGATTGATGGAACAATCCAGCTAATGGTTGCAGCAATAGGCGGCTGCGGTTTTGGGCTGATTTGTCAGGGGATAAAGGTCCTGACCCCAGAGCTGCTGAAATAAAAACTGTACATGCAAATCTATTTCCACAAACGTACAAAACTTTCTACAAGTTTACAAATCTCTTGGTAACGCGACAACAGTGACAGAACTCCGAGCACGTGCAGATAAAAACATCACAGCAGAATATTCTTGAAATGGACTTGTAATAATTCTGAAAATAAATGATGCTTTCAAATCTTTTTAAATGTATTCAAATGTCAAGTTACAAGTTTGCAACCATTGTTAAATGTTTCACACATTAGGATACAAGCTTGCAAAATCTATTTACACATTTGCGAATCGTACTTGCAACCACAAATCTCAATGAGCGACCACAAAATTCTAAATACAAATTCACAGGGTTCTGCCATCATTATTATCCCCATAAGAAACCAGGTGACCAGTCATTTGTGGACATTGTGAAATCTTTGGAAGGACATTTTTACCCCAAACCACTTGTAATTGCAGAGAGATTCAGGTTTCAGAAACGGAACGAAGAGGAAGGTGAATCCGTTGCTCAATATGTTGCAGTGCTAAAGATACTAACTGAACATTGTGAGTTTAATGCAACATTGAATGACACTATCTGCAATTGGATTGTGTGTGGCTTAAGGAGTAAGGCAATACAAAACACCTACTCTCTGAAGACAATCTAACCTTATGGAAAACAGTTGAGGTTGCTTTATCAATGGAGCTAACTGGAAAAGAAGAACAGCAGCTGGGGGCTGCATCAAGAGTGCAGTGTAGCAGAAGCGCAGGAAAAACAAAAATCAAGCTCCTTGTAGTGTTACCAATGTGGAAAACGGGGTCATCACCTATCGGAATGCTAGGCAAAGGAGCTGACATGTCGCTATTGTGAAAAGAAAGGACATATTGTGCGAGCTGGTAAAGAAAATATAGAGACACCAGTGAAGGACACCTATAAGAAAAAATTGGGAAAAGGAAAAACAACCAGCTGGCGTACCAAGAAGAAACATCTGCATGCTGTAAAGCAGGAACAGTCAAGCAATAGTGACACAGACTCTTAAGAGGAGCAACCCATCAAGGTATTGACAGTAAAAGGAGGCTTTACAGCCTACGGTGTCAAATCACTGTTGGGTGACAGCCAATCAAGATGGAAATCGATACTGGAGGAGCTGTTTCGCTCATTTTAGAAAAGCTATTCAAAGAAAGGCTGAACCACCTTTCACTGACACATGAAAACCCCTGCTAAAGACCGCCCCCATGGCTGGAAAGGCAGAGGTCCTGGTGGAACTAGTAGAATGAAACATGTCGCGAGCTACTCATTTTTTCTTGCTTTCAAATAGGCACATTCTTCTCCTCTCCCCTGCAACTCTTCCCCAGGTCCTTAGTGTTCAAGGAAAAAGTAGTGCTGTGATTTTTTTCCCCCCAAATTATGTTTTCTGTTTTATTTTACCTGGATTGAGATTTTTTTTGTTTTTCACTCTAAAAATGTTACTTGTTCAAAGAGAAACAACGAAATTGAATGTTCTGAGTCCATGTCAACTCTTAAATCACATCAGAAGACCATTTTTTGTGTGTAATTCCCCTTTAATTGCGCATCTGGCGAGTGAGTAATGTGCCGTCTAATGTGCCGTCGAATGTGCCAGTCTAGCTATGGTTTTGTACTGCTGCTGCTTATTTTTTGGCAAGGTTTACAAATAACAATAAATACAAATTATATACTTACTTATGATGTACACAACTGGTCAAAGGTTTTAGAACTCCTACTCATTCAAGGGTTTTTCTTTATTTTACTATTTTCTACATTGTAGAATAATTGTGAAGACATCAAAACTATGAAATAACACATTTGGAATCACATGGTAACCAAAAAAAGTGTTAAACAAATCAAAATATATTTGAGATTTGAGATTCTTCAATAGCCACCCTTTGCCTTGATGACAGCTTTGCACACTCTGCATTCTCTCAACCAGCTTCACGAAGTAGTCACCTGGAATGCATTTCAATTAACAGGTGCGCCTTCTTTAAAGTTAATTTGTGGAATTGATTTCCTTCTTAAGGCTAGGCCTGTGGACAACATCCGGTGAAATTGAAGGGCGCGCAATTCAAATAAATAATCGTAATATTAAACATTTATGAACATATATAGTTTAAAAGCTTAAATTCTTGTTAATCTAATGGCATTGTCCGATTTACAATAGGCTTTACAGCAAAAGCATACCATGCAATTTTTTGAGGACGGCGCCGCCACATCAATATATTTTTCAACCAGCTTCATAAAATCACAAATAGCGATTAAATAAATCACTTACTTTTGAAAATCTTCCTCTGTTTGCAATCCCAAGGGGCCCAGCTACAACATGAATGGTCATTTTGTTAGATAAAATCCTTCTTTATATCCCAAAAAGTCTGTTTAGTTGGCGCCATCGATTTCAGTAATCCACTCGTTCAACATGCAGACAAAGGAATCCAAAAAGCTACCACTAAACTTGTTCAAACAAGTCAAACTATGTTTCTATTTAATCCTCAGGTACCCTAAAATGTAAATAAACTATAATATTTCATATGGAAAGAAGTATGTTCAATAGAAAAGTAAAATTAGCAAGTGCGCCGACAGACTGATTTTCAACTGGGACTCTTTGTACCAAAACTACAAATTCTTCCTCATTTTGGAAGAAACAAGCCTGAAACCTTAAACAAAGACTGTTGACATCTAGTGGAAGCCATAGGAATTGCAATCTGGAAGCTAGAATTGCACAGGACCCATAGCTTTCCATTATAAGAGCCTAGGACCTAAAAAAATATATTCTGGTAGATTTGTCTATGGATTTTCGCCTACCATATCAATTGAGTTATAGTCTCATACATTTTGTTTGCATTTATACAAACTTCAAAGTGTTTTCTATCCAATGCTACCAATTATATGCATATCCTGGCTTCTGGGCACGTCAGTCAGGCGGAAATTCAGTAGTGGGGTATACAGAAGATAGCCCAATTTGGTAAAAGAACAAGTCCATATTATGGCAAGAAAAGCTCAAATAAGCAAAGAGAATGACAGTCCATCATTACTTTAAGATATGAAGGTCAGTCAATACGGAACATTTCAAGAACTTTGAAAGTTTCTTCAAGTGCAGTCGCAAAAACCATCAAGCGCTATGATCTCATGAGGACCGCCACAGGAATGGAAGACCCAGAGTTACCTCTGTCGTGTCTCTGACTTTATTAATGTGATGACAAGCAATTTTATCAAATCGGTTACCTAATGTTTAATTGATTACGTGATTGAATTAAACCATGCAACAATTAAACCATTAATAACCTGTGGCACCACGGAAGCATTAGTTTATATAGAGCGGCTATCTCCCAAATCTACTCTTAAAGATCTGAAGATCTTTTATATCAATAGCAGTTAATCAGTCATTAATTATTCTTTCCCTAATATCAGTCTCATCTGAACATTGTAAATTTTTTGGTTATCTGCACAAAGCCAGCCTTTACTTATGAATCATCTATACACAAATTGGCTCAATTATTAATGTACTAACTAATTAAACAATTACAGAATATACAATACATAATAACATTACACAGTAAATAGTGGACTAAACACAAACAGTTTGGTTATAACACGATAGATTCAGAGAGAGGATGGAGGGGTTTGGAAGGAAGACTAAGGAATGGATCTCTATCGGACAGGGGAAGCTATTCTCACATAAATACAAATGCCACTAACGATCGCTCGTTCGGAGAAAGGTAATGCATTGTATTTGCGTGAAGCTGACTTCGATAGTTGAGCTGGTGGTGTGAGGCTCTGGTTTGCCCAGTCGAGGTAGCCATTGTCCTTTGTGGATTCTTCTGGGTTGTCATGGAGTGAGATGTTGTGGTTTTCTGCATCGGTCAATGTTCTTACTAGATGTGCAACCTTTCCAGCTGCAGTCTGTTAGGCTATAACCTAGGACTCACTTCTTCTTGAGTGATCAATAGTTCAGAGTTCATAACATTTCACGTGTCGAGCAAGCTCTCACATTTTCTGTCCTGTATGGTTGAAATTAGAATTAGCCCTTTTTAAATGTATTTAGAACTGAGGTGACTTTTCGTCACGGAGGCTTTTACTCAAGAGTGGAAGAGAGGTTGGTTCATCATTTCCAACCAATGTCTATTCACTTGGGCATGGCTACTGACTTAGTTAAACTTTACATGGAAGGCCAATTCTCTCATTTTAAAGGTTAACATCACATCATTTCGCAAATAGTTTCATCTTTACTCATTTTATACAAGAATTAGATGCAAGCCTCATAACTGAGGAACCTGTATAAACAGAGTTAGGGTAATGTGGCTGTATTGTCTTTCATTAGGTCACAAACATGAAACAAAATGGACCGGGTCGTAGCTGGCTTCTCCACCGACCGTTTACACATTTTCCAAAACAGGAATATTGTTCAATTCTCAAATTCTGGGATGTGGTAGAATTTGGCGTTAGAGTGCCTTTGTTCTACTGTGACCCTCCCTCTCCCATACTGCATGGTCAGGGAGACAAGAGTCTCTGCAAGGAATTTACGACGTGGTTGTAAAGTCGTAAAACTGCTCCCCCTAACAAGAGAGGGTGGGTTGTTCACATCTCTGCTAGCCAATTCACTGAAAGGGCTAGTGTCATGACACCTCTGTTGCAGAGGATAAGTTCATTTGCGTTACAAGCCCAAATAAATGCTTCACAGAGTTCAAGTAATAGACACATCTCAACATTAACTGTTGAGAGGAGACTGCGTGAATCGGGACTTCATGGTCGAATTGCTGCAAAGAAACCACTACCAAAAGACACCAATAATAAGAAGAGACTTGACAAGAAACACAAGCAATGGACACACCAGTGCTTTTCAACAGGACAATGACCCAACACACCTCCAGGCTGTGTAAGGGCTATTTTACCAAGAAGTAGAGTGATGGAGTGCTGAATCAGATGACCTGGCCTCCACAATCCCCCAACCTCAACCAAATTGAGATGGTTTGGGATGAGTCGGACCACAGAGTGAAGGAAAAGCAGCCAACAAGTGCTCAACATATGTGGGAACTACTTCAAGACTGTTGGAAAAGCATTCCAGGTGAAGCTAGTTGAGAGAATGCCATGAGTGTGTAAAGCTGTCATCAAGGCAATGGGTGGCTTTTTGAAAAATCTCAAATAAAAAATATATTTTCATTTGTTTAACACTTTTTTGGTTACTACATGATTCCATATGTGTTATTTCATAGTTTTGATGTCTGCATTATTATTCTATAATGTAGAAAACAGTAAAAATAAAGAAAAACCCTTAAATGAGGAGGTGTTCTAAAACTTTTGACTGGTAGTGTACAGCGCCTTCAGAAAGTATTCAAACTTTTTCCACATGTTGTTTTACAGCCTGAATTTGAAATTGATTAAATTGACATTTTTCGTCACTGGCGTACACACAATACCCCATAATGTCGAAGTGGGATTATGTTTTTTGAATTTGAAAAGCTGAAATGACTTTAATCAATAATTATTCAACCCCTTTGTTATGGCAAGCCTAAACACGTTCAGGAGTAAAAATTAGCTGCATGGACTCACTCTGTGTGCAATAATAGTGTTTAACATTATTTTTGAATGATTAGGCCTACCTCATCTCTGTACCACACACATACAGTTATCATTAAGGTCCCTCAATTGAGCAGTGAATTTAAAACAGAAATTCAACCACAAAGACAAGGGAGCTCTTCCAATTGGTAGATGGGTAACAATTTACAAAACAAACATTGAACATCCCTTTGAGCATGGTGAAGTTATTAATTACACTTTGGATGGTGTATCAATACACCCAGTCACTACAAAGATACAGGTGTCCTTCCTAGCTCAGTTGCCGGAGAGGAAGGAAACTGCTCAGGGATTTCACCATTCAATGTTTACTTCAAAACAGTTACAATGTTTAATGGCTGTGACAGGAGACAACTGAGGTGGATCAACATTGTAGTTACTCCACAATATTAACCTAATTGACAGAGGGAAAAGGAAGCCTGACAGAATAAACATATTCCAAAACATGCATCCTGTTTACAACAAGACACTAAAGTAATAATACTGCAAAAAATGTGGCAAAGCAATTCACTTTTTGTCCTGATTAGTGTTATGTTTGGGGTAACTCCAATACAACACATTACTAAGTATCACTCTCCATATTTTCAAGCATAGTGGCAGCTGCATCATGTTATGGGTATGATTGTAATCGTTAAGGATTGGGGAGTTTTTCAGGGTAAAAAATAAATGTAATGGCGCTAAGCACAGGCAAAAACCTAGAAGAAAACCTGCTTCACTCTGGGAGATTAATTTTCCTTTCAGCAGGACAATAACCTAAAACACATGGCAAAATATTCACTGGAGTTGCTTACCAAGACGACATTGAATGTTCCTGAGTGGCCTAGTTACAGTTTTGACTTAAATCAGCTTGAAAATCTATGGCAAGGCTTGAAAATGTTTGTCTAGCAATGATCAACAACCAACTTGACAGAGTTTGAAGATTTTTTTAAAGAATAATGTGCAAATATTGTACAATCCAGGTGTGCAAAGCTCTTAGAAACTTACCCAGAAACACTGACAGCTGTAATTGTTGACAAAGGTTATTTAAAAAATTATAATAATGATTTTGCAATTACAATCTTGTCTCATTGCTGAAACTCCCCAACGGGCTCGGGAGTGGTGAATGTCGAGTCATGCATCCTCCGAAACATGACCTGCCTAACCGCGCTTCTTAACACCCTCTTGCTTAACCCGGAAGCCAGACAGAAGTCAGTCTGCAGGTGACCCACTACAAGGAGTTTCTAGAGCGCGATGAGCCAAAATAAAGCCTCCCCAGCCAAACCCTCCCCTAACCCGGACGACGCTGGGCCAATTGTTTTCCGAACTACTGTATGGGACTCCCGGTCACGGCAGGTAATTACACAGGCTGGGATCTAACCCCAGGCTGTAGTGACGCCACAACACTGCGATGCAGTGTCTTAGACCATTGTCCCACTCGGTAGGCACAACGAAGGTGATTCTAACATGTATTGACTCAGAGGGTTGAATACTTATGTAATGAAGATGTACAGTATTAGTGTATTTTTTTTTTGTACAGATGTTACAATTTTTCTTCCACTATTTTGACAATTAAATCCATTTTACTCCCACTTTCTAACACAACAAAATGTGAAAAAAGTCAAGGGGTGTGTTTAAGGCACTGTAGTTCTGCCAGGTAAGCCCACTTTGCAGGTTTTGGGGAAAGTATTTCTGTCAAACCACAAGATGGTTATCACATCAACTAGCTACACACGGAGTGATAGACAAATGCACGCACAACACAAACAGAAAGGGCGAATATTGCTTGAAATTAATTGGCAGATAGTGTTAGGTTTGGTTTTTTAAGCAAACAGTGGCTAACCAGGGGTGGGAAAATGTCAATGTTGCATTGACTAGATAGTAGCTAGGAGCTTGCGGTGTCTGATACATTGGCTTGCGAAAGTATTAACCCCCTTGGCATTTTTCCTATTTTGTTGTCTTACAACATGGAATTAAAATGGATTTTTGGGGGGTTTGTATCCTTTGATTTACACAACATGACTGCCACTTTGAAGATGCTAAATATTTTTTATTGTGACACAAACAAGAAATAAGACAAAAAAACGGAAAACTTTAGCGTGCATAACCATTCAACCCCCCAAAGTCAATACGTTGTAGAGCCATCTTTTGCAGCAATTACAGCTGCAAGTCTCTTGGGGTATGTCTCTGTAAGCTTGGCACATCTAGCCACTGGGATTTTTGCCCATTCTTCAAGGCAAAACTGCTCCAGCTCCTTCAAGTTGGATGGGTTCCGCTGGTGTACAGCAATCTTTAAGTCATACCACAGATTCTCAATTGGATTGAGAACTGGGCCATTCCAAAACATTTAAATGTTTCCTTTTAAACCACTCGAGTGTTGCTTTAGCAGCATGCTTAGGGTCATTGTCCTGCTGGAAGGTGAACCTCCGTCCCCGTCTCAAATCTCTGGAAGACTGAAACAGGTTTCCCTCAAGAATTTCCATGTATTTAGCGCCATCCATCATTCCTTCAATTCTGACCAGTTTCCCAGCCCCTGAAAAACATCCCCACAGCATGATGCTGCCACCACCATGCTTCACTATGGGGATGGTGTTCTCGGGGTGATGAGAGGTGTTGAGTTTGCACCAGACATAGCGTTTTCCTTGATGGCCAAAAAGCTCAGTTTTAGTCTCATCTGACCAGAGTACCTTCTTCCATATGTTTGGGGAGTCTCCCACATGCCTTTTGGTGAACACCAAACGTGTTTGCTTATTTTTTTCTTTAAGCAATGGCTTTTTTGCTGGCCACTCTTCCGTAAATCCCAGCTTTGTATAGTGTACAGCTTGAAGTGGTCCAATCTCCGCTGTAGAGCTTTGCAGCTCTTTCAGGGTTATCTTTGGTCTCTTTGTTGCCTCTCTGATTAATTCTCTCCTTGCCTGGTCCTTGAGTTTTGGTGGGAGGCCCTCTCTTGGCAGGTTTGTTGTAAAGGCATATTCTTTCTAGTTTTTTTTAATAATGGATTTAATGGTGCTCTGTGGGATGTTCAAACTTTCGGATATTTTTTTATAACCCAACCCTGATCTGTACTTCTCCACAACTTTGTCCCTGACCTGTTTGGAGAGCTCCTTGGTCTTCATGGTGCCACTTGCTTGGTGGTGCCCCTTGCTTAGTGGTGTTGCAGACTCTGGGGCCTTTCAGAACAGGTGTGTATATATATACTGAGATCATGTGACAGATCATGTGACACTTAGATTGCACACAGGTGGAGTTTATTTAACTAATTATGTGACTTCTGAAGGTAATTGTTTGCACCAGATTTTATTTAGAGGCTTCATAGCAAAGGGGTTGAATACATATGTACGCACCATTTTTTTATTATTATTATTTTTTCATTTCACTTCACCAAATAAAAATTCATTTAAATTACAGGTTGTAATGTAATAAAATAGGAAAAACAGCAAGGGGGATGAATACTTTTGCAAGGCACTGTACTTGTGAGATTTGTTTAAGGTGGAAAATGTGAAAATTGCATGTACTTTCAGAATTGTTTGGCAAATTACTCATAGGTGGGCTGTGACTACTGGTAGCTTGCAATCGACCTGTTTGAGACCCCTGAAATAAATGTACCTAAAGCCAAACTTCCCATCTACGTGTTCAAAGGAGACTACCTAGCGCTGATAGGCTGGCCATGGTGGAAAAGATTTCGACTGGATGAAGGTGAATGCATGGTCAGTTGAAGAAACAGGGTTGTCAGCTTTGCTGAATTGACATGCTGCTGTTTTTAAGGTTTAACCTGTTAGGGCTAGGGGGCAGTATTTACACGGCCGGATAAAAAACGTACCCGATTTAATCTGTTTACTACTCCTGCCCAGTAACTAGAATATGCATATAATTGGCTTTGGATAGAAAACACCCTAAAGTTTCTAAAACTGTTTGAATGGTGTCTGTGAGTATAACAGAACTCATATGGCAGGCAAAAACCTGAGAAGATTCCATACAGGAAGTGACCTGTCTGACAAGTTCTTGTTCATCTTGGCTCTTTTTATTGAAGACTGAGGATCTTTGCTGTAACGTGACACTTCCTATGGCTCCCATAGGCTCTCAGAACCCGGGAAAAAGCTGAATGATATCGAGGCAGACCCAGGCTGAAACACATTAGCGCGTTTGGATAGTGGCCGATCAGACGGCCATTAGACTAAGGCTCGTGCATGAGGGGATCCCATGCTTTTACTTTCTCTCTCGTTGAATGTAAACAGGCTTTGCCGGTCGGAATATTATCGCTTTTTTACGAGAAAAATGGCATAAAAATTTATTTTAAACAGCGGTTGACAAGCTTCGAAGTACGGTAATGGAATATTTAGAATTTTTTTGTCACGAAATGCGCCGTGCTCGTAACCCTTATTTACCCTTTCGGATAGTGTCTTGAACACACGAACAAAATGCCGCTATTTGGATATAACAATGGATTATTTGGGACCAAACCAACATTTGTTATTGAAGTAGAAGTCCTGGGAGTGCATTCTGACGAAGACAGCAAAGGTAATACAATTTTTCTTATAGTAAATCTGACTTTGGTGAATGCTAAACTTGCTGGGTGTCTAAATAGCTAGCCCTGTGATGCCGGGCTATCTACTTAGAATATTGCAAAATGTGCTTTCACCGAAAAGCTATTTTAAAATCGGACATATCGAGTGCATAGAGGAGTTCTGTATCTATAATTCTTAAAATAATTGTTATGTTTTTTGTGAACTTTTATCATGAGTAATTTAGTAAATTCACCAGAAGTGTTCGGTGGGAATGCTAGTCACATGCTAGTCACCTGCTAATGTAAAAAACTGTTTTTTGATATAAATATGAACTTGATTGAACAGACATGCATGTATTGTATAACATAATGTCCTAAGATTGTCATCTGATGAAGATCATCAAAGGTTAGTGCTGCATTTAGCTGTGGTTTGGGTTTATGTGACATTATATGCTAGCTTGAAAAATGGGTGTCTGATTATTTCTGGCTGGGTACTCTGCTGACATAATCTAATGTTTTGCTTTCGTTGTAAAGCCTTTTTGAAATCGGACAGTGTGGTTAGATTAACGAGAGTCTTGTCTTTAAAATGGTGCAAAATAGTCATATGTTTGAGAAATTGAAGTAATAGCATTTCTAAGGTATTTGAATAACGCGCCACGGGATTCAACTGGCTGTTGAGTAGGTGGGACACAAGCATCCAACCTAGCCCAGAGAGGTTAACTGGGAAGTATGGTGAAACTACTGCTAAAGCCAGACTCTCAGCCAAAGTTCATGAAGGCTAGAACCGTTCCCTAATGCCCTCAAACTGAAGGTGAATGCTGATACACAATGGCTGGTCAGGATAGGAGTCATGGAGCCGGTCCCACACAGTGAATGGGCCACACCTGTAGTGCCAGGGATCAAGCATGATGGCTCCGTTCGCCTGTATGGCGATTTCAATTGAAGCCTTAGGAAGTGCAACGTGACCCCACAGACACTAGTTTTGATAGGGATTAGAAAGAAGAACTACAATTCTCAGATCTCCCACTTTCTGGTTGAATTTTTCTCAGGTTTTTGCCTGCCATATGAGTTCTGTTATACTCACAGACACCATTCAAACAGTTTTAGAAACTTCAGAGTGTTTTCTATCCAAATCTACTAATAATATGCATATTCTAGTTTCTGGGCCAGAGTAGTAACCAGTTTAATTTGGGTACGTTTTTCATCCGGCCTTCAAAATACTGCCCCCTACACCTTAACAGGTTTTAAGTACAGGAGGTCTGAAGCGCGTGGCAGGTCTCCTCCACATGACTGCCCTAAGAGCAGTGAACAGAAGATTATCTATTTCAACATGGTGGAGAACACACCTGTGACAGCTCACCAGATCAAGAAGGAAACAGGAGGAGATCCAACACTGTCCAGAGTGTTTGACCGAGTGATGAGAAGCGATCTGTCATGCATCGCTGATGCGCCGCCGGAGTTCTAGCCTTACCTTTCACGAGGAAAGGAGTTGACAGTGACAGCTGGATTCCTACTCTGAGGTATGGGTGTCATCATACCGCCAAAGCTGTGGAAACCTATCCTGAACGAGTTGCACTCTGGACATTATGGCATCGTCCGGATGAAGGAGTTAGCATGTAGATATTTCTGGTGGCTGGGACTAGACCATGACATTAAAGCCAAAGCCAGATCCTGCCCGTCATGTCAAACCATCCGAAACACGCCAAGCCTAGCACCACTGCTTCCCTGGGATTGGCCGGAGAGCCCGAGACAGTGCATTCACCTGGATTTTGCAAGACCAGTGGAAGGAGCGATGTTGCCAAGTGTGGCCAAATCTACACTGGAGTTGCTTACCAACAAGACAGTGAATGTTCCTGAGTGGCCGAGTTACAGTTTTGACCTAAATCTACTTGAAAATCTATGGCAAGACCTGAAAATGGTTGTGCAGCAATGATCAAGAATTTTGAAAAGAATAATGGGCAAATGTCACACAATCCAGGTGTGGAAAGCTCTTGTTGACTTAACCAGAAAGACTCATAGCTCTAATCGCTGCCAAAGATGCTTCTACAATGTATTGACTCAAGGGTGTGAATACTCAATGTATGTAAATGTGATATTTCTGTATTTCAGTTTCAATAAATTTGCATAACATTCTAAAAACATGTTTTCAGTTTTTCACTATGGGGTATTGTGTAAAGATGGGTGAGAGAAAAAAATATTTTTGATCAATTCTGAATTCAGGCTGTAATAAGTCAAGAGGTATGAATACTTTCTGAAGGCACTGTAATTTACTGTATGCAGTGACGTAGCGCAGTTTCGCCAATCTCATGCTATTTTACAAATTTTGCCATGATGCTGAGAGAAGATGCTGTTTTAGAGCTCAGGGATTCTTGAAAAACAACAAATATTTTCCTTAATATTAACACTGTCCTGTTCACTGTCAATAGTTAGATGACTTCCTGAAGTATTGAAAGGCATACAACTTTTCAGTAAATAACTAATAAGAGTCCAAAAATATATGTATATTTCCTTAAACATCCTGCGTTGTGTGGTTATTCTTTTACAATTGATATGTTCTAGGCTATTTTCAGACCTTAAGGAGCATCAGGTACTGCTGGAATGTCTATCAATGGCATGACTAGCACTTTGTGAGAAATTATGCTGGTCACTCAAAACATTTATAAAGTATTTATAAAGTATATGTAGCTCATCCTTTAGAAGAGGCTGCACAAAAACACTTAACTAGTGATTAGTAAATGGTTTATAAGGACCTATATTAAACATCTTATGAATGGAGTAAAGATGAATAGATAATGACTAAACTATTTACTAACCAATTATAAATGTTTTATTACGTGGAGTTGTTATAAAATGCTACCAAATACAGTAGCTTCAGAAAGTGTTCACAGCCCTTGACTTTTTCCACAACTTGTTGTGTTACAGCCTGAACTCAACATTTATTAAATGTAGATTTTTTTTTGTCACTGGCCTACACACAATACCCCATAATGGAATTAGGTTTTTCGGAATATAAAAAAATGTATTACATATGAAAAGCTGAAATGTCTTGATTCAATAAGTATTCAACCTTTTTGTTATGACAAGCCTAAATAAGTTTAGGAGTAAAAATATGCTTAACAAGTCACATAATAAGTTGCATTGACTCACTCTGTGTGCAATAATAGTGTTTAACATTATTTTTGAATGACTACCTCATCTTTGTACCCCACACATACAATTATCTGTAAGGTCCCTTAGTCAAGCAGTGAATTTCAAACACAGATTCCACCATAAAGACCAGGAAGGTTTTCCAATGCCTCGTAAAGAAGGGTACTTATTGGTATATGGGTAAAAAGCAGACATTGACTATACCTTTGAGCATGGAAGAGGCGACTCCGGGATGCTGGCCTTCTAGGCAGAGTTCCTCTGTCCAGTGTCTGTGTTCTTTTGCCCATCTTAATCTTTTATTTTTATTGGCCAGTCTGAGATATGGCTTTTTCTTTGCAACTCTGCCTAGAAGGCCAGCGTCCCAGAGTCACCTCTTCACTGTTGACGTTAAGACTGGTGTTTTGCGGGTACTATTTACTGAAGCTGCCAGTTGAGGACTTGTGAGGTGTTTGTTTCTCAAACTAGACACTCTAATGTACTTGTCCTCTTGCTCATTTGTGCACCGGGCCTCCCTCTCCTCTTTCTATTCTGATTAGAGCCAGTTTGCGCTGATCTGTGAAGGGAGTTGTACCCAGCGTACGAGATCTGCAGTTTCTTGGCAATTTCTTGCATGGAATAGCCTTCATTTCTCAGTACAAGAATAAACTGATGAGTTTCAGAAGAAAGTCTTTGTTTCCGGCCATTTTGAGCTGGTAATCTAACCCACAAATGCTGATGCTCCAGATACTCAACTAGTCTAAAGAAGACCCGTTTTATTGCTTCTTTAATAAGCACCAAAGTTTTCAGTTGTGCTAACATAATTGCAAAAGGGTTTTCTAATGATCAATTAGCCTTTTAAAATGATAAACTTGGATTAGCTAACACAACGTGCCACTGGAACACAGGAGTGATGGTTGCTGATAATGGGCCCCTGTACGCCTATGTAGATATTCCATAAAAAAAATCTTCCTTTTCCAGCTACAATAGTCATTTACAACAATAACAATGTCTACGCGGTATTTCGGATCAATTTGATGTTATTTTAATGGACAAAAGAAAAGCAAAAAATGTGCTTTTCTTTCAAAAACAAGGACATTTCTAAGTGACCCCAAACTTTTGAACGGCAGTGTATATTTTGATCTACCAACATATCAGCTATCACACCATGTAAAGGAACAACCTCCTAATTACATATTTTTTCTTCATAAAATGCAACTAACTGGATTCATGTCAACTCCGTCAGACACCATAAACGTAATTTCATTTTTACAATTATTGACCAACAAGTGTTTAATGGCCTTGATTGTTAAATTCTAAGATTAGGTTATTCAAATAGGTAATACAAATTTCCAAACTTCTTTTTGTTTTGTTTTATAGCGCTCTTAAATGGTCCAGGGATAATTTTGTTCGCATTTTGGCATGTTTTTCTAGATTTCGAACATAAAATATTTATAAGGCAAACATAGCAAAAACATCAGTTGTTTAAGCATATGTTGCAGAACAGTGATTCAAATACTTTTCCTGAATATTGACAAAAAATGATTGACTCCAACAGTGACAGAGTTGACAAGCCACTAACAGTGTTGACAACAGATACTCAAAACATACATATTTATGCCTCTAAAAAAAAAAAATCATTTGAAAATCCACAATAAAAACATCCATTCTATCAGATCTTTCAGCACTCTGACGGAGTTGACGTTAGGCTGTTGATTGTGTTCTGTGGAAAGTTGTCCCACTCCTCTTCAATGCTGTGCGAAGTTGCTTTATATTGGCTGGAACATGAGGTTATCATGCTGGAACATGAGGTGATGCCGGCAGGTGAATGGCACAACAATGGGCCTCAGGATCTTGTCACGGTATTTCTGTGCATTCAAACTGCCATCGATAAAATGCAATTGTGTTCGTTGTCTGTAGCTTATGCCTATACCCATGCATACTATAACCTCACTGCCATCATGGGGCACTTTGTTCACAACGTTGACATCAGCAAACTGCTCGCCCACACAACGCCATACATGTGGTCTGCGGTTGTGAGGATGGATGGATGTACTGCCAAATTCCCTAAAACAGCTTATGCGGCTAATGGTAGAGAAATTAGCATTCCATTTTATGGCAACATTTCTGGTGGATATTCCTGCAGTCAGCATGCCAGTTGCACCCTCCCTCAGAAGTTGAGACATCTGTGCACATTTTAGAGAGGCCTTTTATTGTCCCCAGCACAAGGTGCACCTGTGTAATGCATGCTGTTTAATCAGCTTCTTGATATGCCACACCTGTCAGGTGGATGGATTATTTTGGCAAAGGAGAAATGCTTACTAACAGGGATGTAAGCAAATGAGTGCACAACATTTTAGAGAAATAAGCTTTTTGTGCATATGGAACATTTCTGGGATCTTTCATTTCAGCTTATGAAACATGGGACCAGCACTTTACGTGTTGCGTTCATATTTTGGTTCAGTGTATTTGAGCCAAAATAAACTATCAGGCAGATGGAGTTGACAGTTTATGGTTATGACCATGGTGATTTGAATATTGTTTGTTTAAATCTATCAAAGTAGAGAACTTGACATACCATGGTTGGTCTTGTTGCACTACATGTAATGAGGACATGAATAAGGGGTCCTTATGGTACAGCTGACCCGGCTCATGGTTTTAGACAAATCTGAGACACATCTTTTAGGAATAACAGTTTTGAGATAAATATTATTTTAAGTCACAGACGACTATTGCAAGAAACTACATAAGAGGGCCAGTAGGAGGCACCCTTTCCTCAGGTCTAAAAAAAATATCCCAATGCACCAGGGCAGTGATTGGGGACACTGTTCTGTGTAGGGTGCTGTCTTTTGGATGGGACGTTAAACGGGTGTCCTCTGTGGTCAATAAAGATCCCATGGCACTTATCGTAAGAGTAGGGGTGGGGTGTTAACCCCAGTGTCCTGGCTAAATTCCCAAGCTGTCCCTCATACCACCACGGTCACCTAATCATCCCCAGCTTACAATTGGCTCCTTCATCCCCCTCCTCTCCCCTTTAACTATTCCAAAGGTCGTTGCTGTAAATGAGAATGTGTTCTCAGTCAACTTACCTGGTAAAATAATGGTAAAATAAAATAAAATAATCTTTTAGTTAATATCCAATAAACACTTTTTTGGGAGAGTTTTAAATTGAGATCATTTGCTCTGGACAAGGGCATTTCCAGGCATCGATCCGACATGGAAGTGAATAATGTCATGACGTTGGCCTGTTGGGGGAGGTTTATGACCCCCATAAATACCTTTCCCTTTTTCTCTCTCTCTACTTTATAGAGTTGACTCTTGTAAAGCCTTTGTAACATAGAGAGTCTGGTAACATCGAAAGGTGGGAAACGGAACCATATTTCGGTAATCCAACCAGTTGAAAATATGCGTTGGTACTTAATGAATATGATCTCAGATCAGTTGTTGTCTGAGACATTACTACTAATGACAGGATGACATAAACTGTATCTTGGAAAGTCGACACATTCTAGTTATCAGATTCACATGGAATTGTTGTGCAATTTAAATGTTTAAATATGAAACTATTTGTGAAAAGATGAAATGTAATTTTAGCTTCTTAAATGAGAGAACGGTTTGTCATAGAGAAACTCTGCTCACTCAAAGGCCCCGCCCAAGTGAACAGACTTTGGTTGTAAACTATGAAACACGCCCTTCTTTCACCACTATATAAACCCGTTGACGAAAATTCAACTTTCTGTTCCGAGGACGTGAGGACGACGGTCCTACGTTAAAAGGGCTCAGATAATAACCGAAATTAGCATCGTGTTCATTGTGATGATCGACATGCCGAAAGGATGACTTTCGACTATACCAGCCAGAATATAGTACGAGCTTAAAAGTATGGAAACTTGGTATGAACTTTGATCTCTTATTCACTCCAGAAGTGATACCTCCTAGCAGTTGAGTTAGCAGCAGCCGCTGTAAACGTGGGCTAGGAAAGGACGGACGACGTATCCAGTCTAACACACACAATGATACTACAACTTATCCAGTTTACCACCAGAGACATTCTTCAGAGGACAAGAGATCCCTGCTGGGCAACCCGGCCTTCCATATACGACCAAACTACTGAAGCGCAGCTCAGAGTAAATATTTTTTGCATTTTCCTTTTTCCAAATGGTCGGTTATTTAGAATGCATAAGATTCTGTATTTACGATAGCATAGCTTCTCCCTTTGTTACTCAGTCTTCCCGCTCTTTCATTCAAAACCCAACCCCCTTTCTTTGTGTAACCAAACGTCATATCTGTTCCGTCCGCTAGGGACGTTTTCCTTCATGACATAATTTGTAATCAATGTATGATCCATTCTGTGTAGATGTAATTCTGTGTGATTATTTAGGTATTTAGTAAATAAATTATTAAACCAAATTTTGTATTGCTGATTCAACTTGTTAGCCAAGGTTCGTGAAGATAACCAAGAATTTACAACTTTCAGATGAGACTGAATAAAGTGACGATTAAATATTTACTGCTACTGATGTAAAAGATTACTAGGTCTTTAAGAGTTTATTCGGAAGATAACAGCTCTATTAACATTCTTTCGTGGTGCCCAGACTTTCTAGTTAATTACATTTACCTGATTAGCTTAATCAGGTAATATTAATTACAGCGAAAGGATTTTATAGAATAGCATGTCATATCACTTCATCCGGCATAGCCAAAGACACCTTCAATCATATTGGAAGTATTTTAACCCAAAATATTTTCCATTCTAAAAATAAAGTTGCGTGGGTGTGTTACGCCAGTGACTTTATGATAACCTCTATGAATGTCACAGTACACATTATTATGCCTTCCTTACTCCATACAACCTGCTGAATCTAAGTTTTACAGAGTATGAGGGCTAGATCTTCTATTGCACTTGTCAAAAACCACCATCGGTATCTCCCATTCCCCTTAAAAATGGCTCAGGTTTCCCACATATCCCTATGCCTCTCACCATCATAAGTTGACATACAAAAACCCAAAGTTCCACAGCGGGAAATGCATGAACATGACACTGCGAATTGTGGAAGCATTTCCTGACAATGCCTTGTTTATTTAACCACTGCAAGGCCTTATCTCCGAGGTGGTCCTCAACAACCTCTACTCAGATGGTTTCAATCGTAGAGCAACAAAAGGGGCCAGTGAAGGTTTGTGTGAATGGGGCTCTATCTGGCTGTGACACCAGAGGACATTACGCAAAGGATGGAGAGGGTGCATGTGTGTGTTGTGGTGTGAGTGAGCTATGCGCAGTATGAGTGTGTGTATGCGCTGCTGATGACAACATGTCCCCTAGTTGTACTTGAAGGCTGTGAGATACAGGCTTCCTTCCACTTGAGCAGAACCGTGACGCCTGTCACTTAGTGTGGGGGGCTAGTAGGGGTGAGCGGGCGTAGGGGGCAGGCCTTCCATGTGGCACAGGGCCGACCGGTGAAGGATAGCGGTGGGCAGCAGCTCACCAATTACAAGTCATGCTGTTTGAACCTCTCATTGTTACTGAAGGAAGTTTAATGGGTGGATGTATAAAAGGATGGGAAATTACATAAGCACCACAGTTACTATTACAGAAGATGGTCTCCTGGGTAGATAAATTAGTCAGACTCCTCCAAGGTGGAGCGTAAAGTCAAAACAGCTGTATAAGGAGAGAGAGGAGCGTCTACTGTTCAGCCTTCGTTGGTTGCCAACAGTGAGCTATCGGGATGGAAACTTCCCTAGCTCTCTCTTATAGCTTTTCTTTTTTCTCCTTTTGCACACAGAAGTCCCACCATTAGCTCCTTGTCCTCCAGAAAACTGCAGCATGGTGATTTAGCTGAGCTCAAGACTCTTGCCTCACATGGCCAGTCACATGAGAACTAACAAAATGTCTCCCCTGGGTTGCACTCGCTTCTCCACAATGTTGTTTTATTAGAGTTTTCCCCTCCTCAAATGGAAATGGACATATCTGTTAGAGACATTGAAAATAACCACTTAAACAACCTCTACACACGGAAACCCGACACTTTCCCCTTCCACTACCACTAACACCACCACCACAAACTCTTCCTCCGCTCTTTAAGAATGATGAAAATTAGAGACACTGAATTCAATCTACAGCTCCGCTCCTCTCCCATGGGGGATTTCAGCATGTTCATACAGAAGGTGGGTAGAAACCGCAAGACAAACAAGAAGAGAGAGGAGGAAAACAAACCAGAGAAGATTCAGAGAAACACAAGAAATTAAACAGTCAAGAGAGAGTGATAGAAAAAAAGTCGAACCAGGTATCTATGGACATATTGCTGGAAAATGAAGAACCACAAGGGAAATAACTTCAACCATTATAGATCCAGCGGAGACAGGAGCGCAGATGGCATTCACATGTGTTGAATGCATGTCAAAGTCCACCCAATCAGCTACCGTGGGCGGATAGAATGCTGAAAATGCAATAATACTCCTGTAAATCCTCAAAGTGTCCCTGCAGATCATCCATTTGAAATCAGCTCACTAATGCACACTCACTTCAGCACAGCTGGTGCTTTCTTCAAAACACATTTTCATTGTCATACATTGTACTTTGAATCAGGCAGATACACAAACATTCTTTCTTGCTATCTCAGAGAATTCTTCTCTAAGGGGTAGACCTACAAATGGCACCAGTCTTTCAAGGAAAGCTTTAGATAACACCACACATTAGCTGTCTCTCTCTAGTACTGTTGTGGGTATATGGAAGAGAAATTCAGATGCGGGTTACATATAGGTGTCATGAGACATGGGGGGTTATGCTTGTGTACATTGATTACAAGGCCTCCCAGTGGGCATACAATGTGATAAAGACGTATTTTACTGGTTGAAATCTGATCGGGATGTCATGCAACCAGATCACAACCAGATTACCTTAACTAGCCTGTACCCCTGCACACCCAGCATCGTCCGGGTTTGGCCGGGATAGACCGTCATTGTAAATAAGAATTAGTTAAATAAAGGCTAAATAAATAAAATAAAGCAATGGAATATTTTTTGTTTAGGTGGCAGTAGCATACCAATAGGTGAAGTCTGCCACAAAAGCTTAATAAAGAAGAAGCAGAAGTTCCAGATTGGAATCTGTGCTTCAAGCGCAGAAATAGATCTCTGCCCACAGGCAGCCTGCTCGAGCGCATCCGTCAACATTACATCCATACCACAGAGCACCCGGGAATCTACACAGCAACACAGCTGGAAAACAAAGACAGTTTTTTGAAATGTACACAAAAAATGTCAAAGATTAGACTGCTAAGTGGTAGTCCTAGATCTCCTGCATTCTTGTTACCAGCTAATTTTAGCTCGCTAGCTGGCTAACGTTAGCTCTCTGGCTAATCCTCCATGGACATGGTACATTTACATTTTTTGCTGTTGTAGGCGTTGGTTATAGCTAGCTAACTAGCATTTTGACATTTTGATTTCTGTTTAGTTAATGATAGTAAATATTTGTGTGTGTGTGTGTGTGTCTGGTGAGAGAGTGAGAGAGAGATGATCACAATAACTTTAGAAAACATTGTAATGTCAACGTTGTCATGCTAACTGTGTATTTGGGTGTATGAGAGAGAGAGAGAGAGAGAGAAGCATTGAGTGTTTGTAAGACAGCAAGCTAGGCTAATTCTTGAAACTTGCACCCCAATATGGATGTGAAGATTTTCTTGATTCATCAGAGATCCTTGTATTTATGTGTATTTTGTATTTGACAATACCATACATTTGGACTAACACACATTCTAACGTTACACCTCTCAACTGCAGTTTTCAATTCTTGATACTCTTCTAGCTTGGATTTGGAAGGATGGAGGAGGGAACAAAGGGAAGGAGTACAGAAGTTATCCAGCCTGATGACTAAGAAATAGCCTATGCTTTGCTGTCTGTCTCTCTATCCCCCTCCATCTGTCTGCCTCACTGCCAGATTGACGAAGGGCAACATAGTCAATGTACTTGCTAGGCTAAGTCTAATTTAGTGAAGACCTTAGGTAATGATTCGTCTCTGTCTTTACAGTTCCTGAAACATGTCAATGACCTGATGCATGGCCTCTATAGCAGTTCTTGGCCACCCACTCATTTACGAGTGACCTATTCTGCCATATCCCAGGGAAAGGAGAGATCAGAACCACCACTCCTTAAATCCATACTCATTGACAGTAAGTTGTGTGCAAAATGTTGATGTTGATACTCTGATTTCAATGTGTATTGATTCCTACTAACCAGCTTTGTAAGAGCTAGGTTTGTACTAGCTATGCAGATGATCATTAACATTTTTTCAGGTCTCACTGAGACTGGATTCCCCAAGAAACATGCTATTCAGCTACCCATGATTGTCTGATCTTACACTCTTAGAAAAAAAGGTGGTGTCTAGAACCGTAAAGGTTTAATTGGCTGTCCCCGTAGGAGAAACATTTGAAGATCCCCATTTGGTTCAAGGTAAAACCCTTTGGTTCCAGGTAGAACTATATTGGTTTCCATGTAGAATCCTTTCCACAGAGGGTTCTACATGGAACCTAAAAGGGTTCTACCAGGAACCAAAAATGGTTCCTATGGGGACAGCCAAAGAACCCTTTTGGAACCCTTTTTTCTAAGAGTGTAGTGTAAGTCAATACAATTGAAAGAGCACCGTTTCTAATAATATAAGATTGTAAAGCAAATCAACTCCTATTTTAACTCTGCTTTTTTTTCATCTGCAAAACCCTCTTGCCCTGATTCAACAGACACCTCCCTTGGTGAGTCATGTAAAGTTTCTCCTATTTTTCTCTTGCGCATTCTCCCTGTCGCTCACTCAAACTCACACATGTGCAGTTGCAGAGAAGAGGAAGAGATTTGCCAATTACACCCATTTCTAACACTGTTTGTTGCAGGAATGGTATGACAGACAACTTTTGAACAATACAATATTTTATTGTCTCTTTATTGCCTCTTTACACACAATTTAATATTTGCATTTAAATACATTTTTTTTAAGACTGCCACGCTGTCCTCAATTGGGGAACCTCTGTCCGGGACAATGTCCTCAGGATTATGGAGAGTGTGTTTAGAAAAAGTTGTTTGAATATTTCAACATGTATTAGGTTTAAGCTACATTTCACCATTTAGAGAGGAGTTAAACATTTTCATTATCCAACTACTGTCTTATTTTGATATCCTCTTTTTTAAAATGTTTCAGATTGAATTAATGTCCCTCTTCAATATTAAGGGACAGAGGAGCAAACATGCCTTTGCTACCACTTTCAGTAGATCCTGACTGTTAAAGATATTTTACTGTGCGTTACTGTGATGTCGTGTCCTGCATGTCCACATTATGCGTAAATGTATATTTTTTATTTTTTATCTTACAGTAAATGTCATGAAAAGCAAGACAACTCAGGAGGTTGATGTGTTGCGGGAGCTCTGGAAAGTCCTGAAATAGGCTCCTGGGCAGTATTGGAGAAGGATGCAACGTATTAATATGAGCAATTTGCTCTTTTTTTAAAGACATCTCTAAGCTGTAACTGCCACAAAATTCTTCAACTAGTACCATGGAAATACGTTTCCACTAAGTTTTTGGCCTTTTCTAGTTTGCTTATAAAATCTCAAATAGATAAAGTTGTAATGCGCTGCTTCTTTTAACTGCAGATCAGACCCATCACACGACTTTCTAAGATCATCTTTTGTGTTCAGAGGTCCGTGATGAGGATCTACGCATCACACCACTCGTATTAATCAAATAAAACAATGGGCATTTATATACTCCCAGTATTTCTATGCATGTAATTTCTGTGGGTGAATTATGAACCAATTAGTCTATGCAGATGTATAATTTTTTTTAATGTAGATTTGTTTTTGCCATTGCTTGATCTATTTTAAATGTAAGAACATGTTGCAGATTAACTTGAATTGGTTACTATGGAAACAAATAGAAATGTAATGAACAATGTTTTCAATATCCAATTTTATCCACTGCAGTACTTTTTATAGTACACTCTTAGAAAAAAAGCGTTATTTGGCTGTCCCCATAGGAGAACCCTTTGAAGAACCCTTTTGGTTTCAGGTAGAACCCTTTTCGGATCTATGTAGGACCCTTTCCACAGAGGGTTATTCTATGGGAACAGCCGAAGAACCCTTTTGGAATCCTTTTTTCTAAGAGTGTATAGGTAATAAGCTGTAGTAAGGTGGTCTTTACCAGGTTGTGATGAGGTCTTAACTATGAGTAGGCTACATAATATAGCATAATATAGCACATATTAAAGTTGTCAGAATTATGACCAGCTGGTCAGTATAGAGCTCACAATTATGACCAACTGGTTGTATGGCGGTCAGAAAAATACATAATATTCTGATCAGTAAAACATTTTCAACCAGTTTGAGACCCGAATAAGAAGTCATGAAAATACATATTTCAACCAGGTTTTGTCCTACTGGGCTGTCGGCTCCCAAGGCCTGGAGAATATGGATAAATGGAGTGGCAAATGCTCTGGGGCTGCCAATGGGAGTAAAAAGTACATATTTTCTTTAGGAATATAGAGAAGTAAAAGTTGTCAAACATATAAATAGGAAAGTAAAGTACAGATACCCCCAAAAACGACTTAAGTTGTACTTCAAAGTATTTTTACTTAGTTACTTAGTCACCACTGGCAAAAATGGTCACAACTTGCAAAGGGAAAGTTTACAGGGCCAATTTTCTATTCCAGTGTGGTCTTCCTATTCACACACATCTTATTGTGTTTGATATACTCATTGTTGAAATAGTAATTCTGTCTTTTAACTTTATTTACCTATACTACTATATTGTGTTCTTTAGTCAGTTCAAACTTAAGACCATTAAACAAAACATTAAAAAACAAATTTGTACCAAAAACAAACAGTTCCATTTCCAGTCTTTCTAGTAATATATCAAACATTGTATTTATTCTTCAATGGACACCAGTTAAAAATCTGCCAACATTTCTTTAATGAAAGGACACAAAATCAGGAGCAGCGTCTAAATATTCTAAATATAACCACTTGAGATCCATTCTATTTATATCCTTTTCTGTGGTCTTCCCAATTGCGGTGATACATATAGGGATGCTAACAAAAGAAAGGCTTTGCTTGAGTATGCACCTCTCCAAGTTCTTTTAACAGCACTGTCAAAAGCCTAGCCATTTTGGTTAAGACTCCACTGAAACCCTAAGAGTAAGCTATGCAAACAAACATTGTTTGGAGAAACTGAGGAATTCCGGACTGTCACCTGAAAGCCAATGTGATTTACTATGTATCCTCAAGTGTACTAAATCCTTAATGAAAGTTGCAAGCATACCTGTACCTAAGACAAATTCTCGGTAAATGTTGTGTCTTTAGGAGTCATACAAGTACTAATGTTTCAATTTGCTCAATGTGGCATTTAGACTGGAATTAGAGCTGAGGGCTATTGAGGTTGAGAATTTACCCAAGAAAAATTGTAGATATAATACCAAACAAAAATGTGGCAATTTCAGAGCATAAATGTAGGGTTATTATAGAGCCATTTCACCAATTTCAACATCATTCAGAAATTATGTTGTTCTACTGTATTTATATTCCTGGAATGAAATGGGTGTTTTGGCTGCTTCTGTGCAGGGTCTCTAGATGTTGAGCACAACTCTATTCTTCCCCGCTTCATTCCTGAAAGGAGTGTATGTAATGACCCACTTTTTCTCCTTGTTCCCCAGCGACTCTCAGCCGCTTGCCACGTTTGCTGTGGTCCACTACCGTTCACAGCTGCTTTAAATTTTCAGGGCACCTATGTCCAAACTTTTTCAGCTCTGGAATATACATGACTAATCGCAACAGCCATTTGAAACAACTTGAAGCCCTCTCTGGCAATAAATCATCTTGATACGAGCTACTGTGCCTGTAATAGAGCTATGTTCAGGTGTGGGTAGAACAAGGGAGCTTTGGGAGCAATTCCATCTCTTCATGGTCAGCCCACTATTGTTTGGCAAACTCAGCGACCGTGACACAGTTGTCTAAAGCATTATTTGTTTTTATGATCCTAACAAAAAATCTAAGAAAAACAACTTTATTTCTCTCCTTTCTCTTTCATTCCTCTCTTATGCTTTCTCTTCTCTACCCCCTCTGTGCCTCTTTCTTTCTCTCTCTCATCTCTCTTTTTTTCACTGACTATCTCTTTCTCTCTCTTGCTTTCTTTTTACCCTGTGATGGCCGGCGAGTGCCATTTTCCTCACGAGGAGCATATTGAATGAATCCTGTTGCTGATTTTTGGTCTAAATACATTTCCACTCTTTGAATACAGCCTACAGTCTTTGCTAAGTTGATGTAGCATGTAATGTAGCAGGAAGTATTCATCAAAGGCATTTCAGGTTATGTCGATATAGGACTCGTTTTACTGTGGATATAGATACTTTTGTACCTGTTTCCTTCAGCATCTTCACAAGGTCCTTTGCTGTTGTTCTGGGATTGATTTGCACTTTTCGCACCAAAGTACGTTCATCTCTAGGAGACAGAATGCGTCTCTTTCCTGAGTGGTATGATGGCTGTGTGGCCCCATGGTGTTTATACTTGCGTACTATTGTTTGTACAGATGAATGTGGTACCTTCAGGCATTTGGAAATTACTCCCAAGGATGAACCAGACTTGTGGAGGTCAACAAAAAAAATTCTGACGTCTTGGCTGATTTCTTTTGATTTTCCCATGATGTCAAGCAAAGAGGTACTGAGTTGGAAGGTATGCCTTGAAATACATCCACAGGTACATTGACTCAAATGATGTCAATTAGCCTATCAGAAGCTTCTAAAGCCATGACATCATTTTCTGGAATTTTCCAAGCTGTTTAAAGGCACAGTCAACTTAGTGTATGTAAACTTCTGACCCACTGGAAATGAGATACAGTGAGTTATAAGTTAAATAATCTGTCTGTAAACAATTGTTGTAAAAATGACTTGTGTCATGCACAAAGTACATATCCTAACCGACTTGCCAAAACTATAATTTGTTAACAAGAAATTTGTGGAGTGGTTGAAAAACAAGTTTTAATGACTCCAACCTAAGTGTATGTAAACTTCCGACTTCAACTGTCCATGCCACAGCCAGATGAACAGCATTAGCTGCTAAGAAGGACCAAACATTCTTACGCTCCAGAGAAGGAACTATTAATGAAGCGTTTCTGTATGGTAGCGCGAGGAGAAATCGTGAAAGATACTTCAGCAAGCAGGTTTGTAACTTTTAAGTAGGAATTTCTCCACAGGGGTAGGGGAGTTACATATATTACTCCAAAGCTTGTCAACTGCATGTGTTGCAGAGGAGCACAACGCATTACATGTGATCACAACTTGGCAATCTCAAACTTTCATAGAAACGGGATGATTATCAAAACACTGTCTTCCCAATGTCTTTCCATTGAACATCTACACCAGCTCGACTATCCATCTTTTCAGTAAATATCTCTCTCTCCTTTAAAGTTCTACAATGCTATTGATATTCTCAGCACAACAGTTCCCACAGGGCTGAGTATTTCACTACCTTCACTACTGCCTTATTACTTACATAACATGCTATCCCTTGAACAAGGTAGACTGTAGGGGACAAAACCTTAGAGACCACTGTGAGATTTACAGCCTCATAATTGTTCAAACGTTGTTCACACCGAGTTGCTGCCTTGAAGACGCAATAAAGGAAAGTCATTGTGTGCAGCAGCAGTCACGCTGTAGCCCTCCGACTGAGGCCCTGCAGGTGGTTGGTGGTGGTGATGAGGATAACTCCCTGATCTGTTGCCATGGCCCCTGGTTGCGTGGGCACAACCTGTCAGCACTAGCTTGGGCCTTCATATGGGAGAGTCTGGCATACAAGGGCCCTCAGTGGCCCTACTCTCACAGGTGCAAAGACTAACACGATTCCATGTCGACTGTGAATGGATGACATGGTTATAAGAATTGGTTTGAATAAATCTACCCACCTGATCCCAGCATTCTCAATCACCTACTGCATGTATTTCTGTAGCTTTTAATAATGCATTGAGTTTGAGTGGCTCTATACATCTGAGTGTACAATTATTCCAAATATCCCCCCCCCCCAAACAGTTGTGTCAAGTTGGCTGGACGTCCTTTGGCTGGATGTCCCATAGAATAGGTTGACATTTGATTTTATTTAGAATGGACCATTAACATGCACCTGTCTCGAAACAGGGTCAGTGGGAAAAAATACATGTCATCTATGCAAAACATGGTCACATACACATGTTTAGCAGATGTTATTGCGGGTGTAGTGAAATGCTTGTGTTTCTAGCTCCAACAGTGCAGTGATATCTAACAATTCACAACAATACACACAACACCCACAAACCTAAAAGTAAAAGAATGGAATTAAAAATTGGGATGAACAATGTCGGAGTGGCATAGATTAAATACAGTAGAATAGAATACAGTATATACATATGAGGTGAGTAAAGCAAAATGATGTAAACATTATTAAAACTGACTAGTGTTCCATTGTTGAAGTGGCCAGTGATTTAAAGTATATGTATATAGGGCAGCAGCCTCTAAGGTGCAGGGTTACTTAACCGAGTGGAAACCACCTATTGATGTCTATTTAACAATCTGATGGCCTTGAGATAGAAGCTGCTTTTCAGTCTCTCTGTCCCAGCTTTGATGCACCTGTTTTGACCTCGCCTTCTGGATGATAGCGGAGTGAACAGGCAGTGGCTCGGGTGGTTGTTGTCCTTAATTATCTTTTTGGCCTTCCTGTGACATTGGGTGCTGTAGGTGTCCTGGAGGGCAGGTAGTTTGCCCCCAGGAGTGATGCGTTGGGCAGACCGCACAACCCTCTGGAGAGCCCTGTGGTTGCGGGCTTAGCAGTTGCCGTACCAGGCGGTGATACAGCCCAACAAGATGCTTTCAATTGTGCATCTGTAAAAGTTTGTGAGGGCTTTAGGTGCCAAGCCAAATTTCTTCAGCCTCCTGAGGTTGAAGAGGCGCTGTTGCGCCTTCTTCCCCACGCTGTCTGTGTGGGTGGACCATTTTAGATCGTCAGTGATGTGTACGCCAAGGAAATTAAAGCTTTCCACCTTCTCCACTGCGGTCCTGTTGATGTGGATAGGGGTGTGCTCCCTCTGCTGTTTCAGGAAGTCCACGATCAGCTCCTTTGTTTTGTTGACATTGAGTGAGAGGTTATTTTCCTGGCACTCCCAGGGCGTGCGTGAGCAGGCAGTCAAGGGTGAACAGGGAGTACAGGAGGAGGCTGAGCACGCAACCTTGTAGGGCCCCTGTGTTGAGGATCAGCGAAGTGGAGGTGTTGTTTCCTACCTACACCACTTGGGGGCAGCCCGTCAGGAAGTCCAGGACCCAGTTACTGAGCTATAGTCAATGAACAGCATTCTTACATAGGTATTCGTCTTGTCCAGGTGGGATAGGGCAGTGTGCAGTGCGATGGCATTGTCTTTGGATCTATTGGGGCGGTAAGCAAATTTATGTGGGTCTAGTGTGGCAGGTAAGGTAGAGGTGGTATGATCCTACACTGATTGTATTCGGCCATATTCCCAGTCACCTTACCATGGTAAATGTGGTGGTTTGCGCTTTCAGGTTCTATCCACATTTTCAAGTTCTAGCCACAGTTTCTGGTTCTATCCACAGTTTCTGGTTAGGGTAGGTTTTAATAGTCACACTGGGTACAACATCTATACACTTCCTGATAAACTCAGTCACCGTATCCCTGTATTTGTCAGTTTTATTCTCAGAGGCTACCCGGAACATATCCCAGTCTGCATGATCCAAACAATCTTGAAGCATGGATTCCGGTTGGTCAGACTAGTGTTGAATAGTGCTTAGCATGGATACTTCCTGTTTGAGTTTCTACCTATAGGAAGGGAGGAGCAAAATGGAGTCATGATCAGATTTGCAGAAGGTAGGGCAGGGGAGGGCCTTGTCATTTTGAAAAATAGCGACTAGAGCTTGTCCTGTGGTTAATTTTCATGACAGCCAGGTAGGCTATACTCTTGTTGCAAAGAATAACATTGAGCTTAATATTAGGAAAGTTGAGAAATAAATAAAGTAGACCTAGCCTATAGAAAGCTCCTTCTCTTTTTAGTAGAGGCCATCGCTCAGTTTCTTCCTGCAATTGCATAGCCTGTCGAAATGTTGCGCAACATGAGCTCATGGGCTCTAATGAAGTGTTTGATTAGATTTTTGAACACATTTGTGCTCATGTCAGCGTGATTAGAGGGACAATAGAGCGCTGAGTACCAGGCAGTTAGCAGGTTTGGTAGGCTACTAATGACCATCAGCAGCATGAGAGCTTGGAGAAGCCTAATTACCGTGACTAACCAGTCACGTGGAATTTGACTGCCTTCATGACTCGTGACCGCCGGTGTGGCGGTAATGCGGTCACCGCAACAGCCCCACGCCTGGCACCTACTAACATACCCCATTCAAAGGCACTTATCTTTTGTCTTGCCCATTCAACCTCTGAATGGCACACATAAACAATCCATGTCTCAGTTGTCTCAAGGCTTAGAAATCCTTCTTTAACCTGTCTCCTCCCCTTCATCTACACTGATTGAAGTGGATTTAACAAATTACATCAATAAGGGATCATAGTTGGTCACCTAGTCAGTCTATGTCATGGAAAGGGCTGGTGTCCTTAATGTTTTGTACACACAGTGTACATCAGCATTTAACATTTTAAAGAACCGATCATGGGACTGGTTGAGGAGATTGGACACTTTTCCTTGGATGGGAGCTGTATGAACAACTTCTCAAGCTCTTAATCTTTCAAAGGCCCATGTCCCAAGAAGATAGTCTAAAATGCTCACAATTTAGAATCATATTTTATGAATCCTTGTGTGAGTCCCTAGGCTTTTCTGCCTGGATTCAAAGATAAGTGTGAAACATTAAAATAATGTGAGGTCATAATATTCCACTATGGATATATCATCTCATTTCACCTCTACAACAAGCCTTAAATTACTAGCTAGTCAACTATTAAGAGTGAACAAATTCTTGGAAATAGTAGCAGTAGATGGTCTGATTGACTTTTTCAAGATGCAAACTGGGTTCTGTTTTGCTGACTTCCAATAGTGGTTCAAAAAGTATAAAATATACATTTCAGTCAATAATGGAAAAAATATATAATTGTTGACACTGTTTGCCAAAGACTTCAGACTGGAGTTACAAGTGCGTAACTTGAACTTAATTCCCTTTTTAAGCACTTTTCTTCCTACGCACATTCTGCCCTTGAATTTATGCATGGGGAAAAGCCAGTGCCAGCAAGGTACGCATTTGGGGAGGAGATCAAAGAAATGGAGTGTGGCGGCAGTGTGTCGACAGATTCCACCACCTTTAAGCGCGAGGAAACAATGAAAAAGGTTGAGCAACCTGTTGGTTCCAAGTGGAAAACATCCACTTTGTTTTCGATAGAAATAACACCAATCTCCATGCACTGTAATTTATAAATGAAAAGGTATTGATTGATAAGATCTAGGTAAATGAGTAACCCATTTGGATAAGGGGAATGTAAATATAAATGACAATTGTTTTAGATCTATTTTACCTTATGATCGCTGGAGACAAATGTGAAAACAGTCATATTTCAGCAAAGTGATTAGCATGTCAACATGACAGGTTTTTAGGCCTAATTTCCACAGTGAAGTATAAATAGCTTTGTCTTTATTCTGAATTGTAATTGTTACCGGTACTGGACACCCAAGTGCTCGTACGCATTTTTTGTAATACTACAAAAATTACAGGGTAGCCTACATTGCTGACACTGACAAACAGATCAATAAAAACGATGTTGTCTGATCCATATAATCGTCTTACGAAAAGGGGTCGACACAAATACAATATGAAGTCCATCTAACCTGGAGGAGGAAATTATTGTCCAAAAACAAACAAAAGTGGCACTGACCCAATGATAAAGACAGTGAAAATGCACACTCACCTGGCCAATGTTCTCCGCTGTTGCCAATAAGATAGGCCATTGTTTGCTTAATTAAGTTAAGAATTTTGATAACTTAAAGACAGATTGAGTCTTTCATTGTCATCTCTTTACAGCAATAGATATTTGCTTTCCAAAAATGACTGCCTGGGACTGCTTTTCACTGACAGTCGCAACTCAACAATCAGCCATTTGGTATTTGCAAATTGTGGGCCCTTCTGACTATGGGCTATGCGATTTAAAACAATCCACAGTTTAAAAAAAATAGGCTAATGATTCTCTGTGGCCAAAGCATGCTTTCTGGTGTAGCCTATTTTGAATGATATCATTTATTTCTCTATAGACAGGAGTAAAGTAATTAGGCTATATAATTTTAGCTATTTAATTAAATTTACTTTAGGGAAAGCTTAGCTTCCCCTAGCCTTATGGACACACCGCCTATGCCTTTTAATTTACATTTACATTTAAGTCATTTAGCAGACGCTCTTATCCAGAGCGACTTACAAATTGGTGCATTCACCTTATAATATCCAGTGGAACAACCACTTTACAATAGTGCATCTAAATCTTTTAAGGGGGGGGGGTTAGAATGATTACTTTATCCTATCCTAGGTATTCCTTAAAGAGGTGGGGTTTCAGGTGTCTCCGGAAGGTGGTGATTGACTCCGCTGTCCTGGCGTCGTGAGGGAGTTTGTTCCACCATTGGGGTGCCAGAGCAGCGAACAGTTTTGACTGGGCTGAGCGGGAACTGTACTTCCTCAGAGGTAGGGAGGTAGGGAGGCGAGCAGGCCAGAGGTGGATGAACGCAGTGCCCTTGTTTGGGTGTAGGGCCTGATCAGAGCCTGAAGGTACGGAGGTGCCGTTCCCCTCACAGCTCCGTAGGCAAGCGCCATGGTCTTGTAGCGGATGCGAGCTTCAACTGGAAGCCAGTGGAGAGAGCGGAGGAGCGGGGTGACGTGAGAGAACTTGGGAAGGTAGAACACCAGACGGGCTGCAGCGTTCTGGATGAGTTGTAGGGGTTTAATGGCACAGGCAGGGAGCCCAGCCAACAGCGAGTTACAGTAATCCAGATGGGAGATGACAAGTGCCTGGATTAGGACCTGCGCCGCTTCCTGTGTGAGGCAGGGTCGTACTCTGCGAATGTTGTAGAGCATGAACCTACAGGAACGGGTCACCGCCTTGATGTTAATGTGGCATAAACACAACCAGTCATAATGCTTTCATCTGATTTTCAAAACAAACAATCACAATCACACAACAAAGGTGCTCACAAAATAATTTCAGCATCCAGACCCCAACAGTGCACTGTGCGCCCACAATTTGATGAATGGAAAGAGACATCTGTACAAAACACCTGCATGTATTGTAATTACATTCTGCGATTGTCATTAGACCTACACTTGTAGCCTGAATTGAACCATCCACTGCTCATCTCCACCTTGACAAAATGTAAGTGTTCTCCTCAAACCACAACACAATTTGGAGCGTATACCACCCGGTTTTAATGCGGCTAAGCAATAATGTTGAAAAATTGTGTAATAGACTCTAGTTTTTTGGGAATGTTGTATTAATTGTGATAGGCTGATGTTTTATAGGTATGGCATACCCCCACTATTTATTTTGCCGGAACGCCGTACTGCACCGTACCACCTTACTTTCACCCCTGCCTGTGAGGAGAACCATCCTACTGTAGCTTGCACTAGCCCTGCCGTCACTATTTGACATTGAGAAAACATATGCATTTGCCTGTTGTCTTTTCTTTGTGGGTTTTGTCTTACACAGTCTAGTGCATTTTAGAGTTGAAGGGCACCAACTGCAGATACGCATGCTTGTTAGAGCATTTCAAAGACAAAATTCAATATAGAATTAGTTTGACAAGGTTACAAACAGATTGTTTTACTATTGTAACATGTAGTGATGACAATTCTATTGTCCCCATCAGGAGCCCAGGCTTTTGCTGTAGATGGTAGTTCTCGTCTGTGGCCCACATGATCTTAAAGCCGATGTCACACGAAGCAATCTGGATGCAATTTCTATTGCTTGCAAGTAAGTTGCATCTCGCTCGCTTCGTGTGTCACTCCCCAAAAATTGCCAAGAATTGCTTGCAACTACTCCCCGCTCACTGTTCTCCCAAGAAAACTCTCCTCGTTTATTGTTACAGCCGTGTATATCCCCCCGCAAGCGGATACCAAGATGGCCATCAAGGAACTTCACTGGTCTTTATGCAAACTGGAAACCATATATCCTGAGGATGCATTTATTGTAGCTGGGGATTTTAACAAAGCTAATTTGAGAACAAGGCTACCTAAATTATATCAGCATATCAATCGCTGTACACGAGCGAGTAATACGCTCGATCATTGCTACCCTAACTTCCGCGATGATAACAAGGCCCTCCTCCATCCTCCTTTTGGCAAATCTGACCTTTACTCAATCTTGTTGCTCCCCTCCTATAGGCACAAACAGGAAGCGCCTGTGCTTAGGTCTATCCAATGCTGGTCTGACCAATCGGATTCCACGCTTCAAGATTTCTTCAATCACGTGGACTGGGATATGTTCCGGGTAGCCTCAGATAATAACATTGATGTATACGCTGACTCGGTGAGCGAGTTTATAAGGAAGTGTATAGAAGATGTTGTACCCACTGTGGCTATTAAAATCTTTCCCAACCTGAAACCGTGGATTGATGGCAGAATTCATGCAAAACTGAAATACCATAGCATTTAATCATGGCAAAGGGACTGGAAACATGGCCGAATACAAACAGCATCGTTATTCCCTCCAGGCAATCAAACAAGCAAAGTGTCAGTATAGAGACAAAGTGGAGTCGCAATTCTACGACTAGACGTATGTGAGAGGGTCTACAGACAATCACGGATTACAATATAATATTTTAGCAATGTTTTCTAATATTAATTAATTATTTTGTTGTCATGACTTGACTGCCGGTATTGGAGGGAAACGATTTCCTGAACATCAACGCCATAGTAAAACACTGTTTTTAGATATAAATATGAACTTGATAGAACTAAAAATGCATGCATTGTCTAACATAATGTCCTAGGAGTGTCATCTGATGGAGATTGTAAAAGGTTAGTGCATAATTTTAGCTGATTTTATGGTTTTGGTGACGCCTGTCTTTGAATCGACAATACACTACACACAGCTATTGTCAATGTACTCTCCTAACATAACCTAACTTTATGCTTTCCCCGTAAAACCTTTTTGAAATCGGTAAACGTGGTTAGATTAAGAAGATGTTTATCTTTCAAAGGCTGTAAGTTAGTTGTATGTTTGAGAAATTTGAATTTTGACATTTATTTGGTTTCAAATTTGCCGCTCTTGAAATGCACCTGCTGTTGATAGGGTGCGCCACGGGTGGCACGCTAACGTCCCACATAGCCCCAAGAAGTTAAGCTTGAGACCCAGGGTTTCGACCTGACGGGCCACCCCCAGGTGGTGAAGGTAGGAAACAACATCTCCACTCCACTGATCCTCAACACTGGGGCCCCACAAGGGTGCGTTCTCAGCCCCTTCCTGTACTCCCTGTTCACCCACGACTGCTTGGCCATGCATGCCTCAAACGCAATCATCAAGCTTGCAGATGACACAACAGTGGTAGGCTTAATTACCAACAACGACGAGACAGCCTACATTGAGGAGGTGAGGGCCCTTGGAGTGTGGTGTCAGGAAAATAACCTCTCACTTAATGTCAGCAAAACAAAATAGATGATCGTGGACCTCAGGAAACAGCAAAGTGAGCACCCACCTAGCCACATCGACGGGACAGCAGTGGAGAAGGTGGAAGGTTTTAAGTTCCTCGGTGTACTGTACATATCACCAACAAACTGAAATGGTCCATGCAGACTGACAGTGTGGTGAAGAAGGCTCAACAGCGCCTCGTCAACCTCAGGAGGCTGAAGAAATGTGGCTTGTCACCAAAAACTTTTACAGGTGCACAGAGCATCCTGTCGGGCTGTATCACCGCCTGGTACGGCAACTGCACTGCCATCAACCGCAAGGCTCTCCAGAGGGTGGTGCGGTCTGCACAATGCATAACTGGGGGCATACTCATCTCATATGTACAGTTGAAAACGGAAGTTTAAAAACACTTCACAAATGTCTTGTTAACAAACTATAGTTTTGGCAAGTTGGTTAGGACATCTAGTTTGTGCATGACACGTCATTTTTCCAACAATTGTGCACATACAGATTATTTCACGTATAATTCACTGTATCACAATTCCAGTGGGTCAGAAGTTTACATACACTAAGTTGACTGTGCCTTTAAACAGCTTGGAAAATTCCAGAAAATTATGTCATGGCTTTAGAAGCTTCTGATAGGCTAATTGACATCATTTGAGTCAATTGGAGGTGTACCTGTTCATGTATTTCAAGGCTTACCTTCAATCTCAGTGCCTCTTTGCTTGACATTATGGGAAAATCTAAAGAAATCAGCCAAGACCTCAGAGAAGAATTGTAGACCTCCACAAGTCTGGTTCATCTTTGGGAGTAAATTCCAAACGCCTGAAGGTACCACGTACAAAAGTATCTATATCCACAGTAAAACGAGTCCTATATCGACATAACCTGAAAGGCCGCTCAGCAAGGAAGAAACCACTGCTCCAAAACCGCCATAAAAAAGCCAGACCACGGTTTGCAACTGCACATGGGGACAAAGATCACACTTTTTGGAGAAATGACCTCTGGTCTGATGAAACAAAAATAGAACTGTTTGGCCATAATGACCAGACCATCGTTATGTTTGGAGGAAAAAGGGGGAGGCTGGCAAGCCGAAGAACACCATCCCAACCATGAAGCACGGGGATGGCAGCATCATGTTGTGGGGTTGCTTTGCTGCAGGAGGGACTGGTGCACTTCACAAAATAGATGGCATCAGGAGGGGGGGAAATGATGTGGAAATATTGAAGCAACATCTCAAGACATCAGTCAGGAAGTTAAAGGTTGGTCGCAAATGGGTCTTCCAAATGGACAATGACCCCAAGCATACTTCCAAAGTTGTGGCAAAATGGCTTAAGGACAATAAAGTAATGTTATTGGAGTGGCCATCACAAAGCCCTGTCCTCAATCCTATAGAACATTTGTGGGAAGACCTGAAAAAGCGTGTGCGAGCAAGGAGGTTTACAATCCTGACTCAGTTGCACCAGCTCTGTCAGGAGGAATGGGCCAAAATTCACCCAACTTATTGTGGGAAGCTTGTGGAAGGCTACCCGAAACAATTGACCCAAATTAAACAATTTAAAGGCAATACTACCAAATACTAATTGAGTGTATGTAAACGTCTGACCCACTGGGAATGTGTTGAAAGAAATGAAAGCTGAGAAAAGTAATTCTCTCTACTATTATTCTGACATTTCACATTCTTAAAATAAAGTGGTGATCTTAACCTCTACGGGCCACGGGGGCAGTATTGAGAATTTTGAAAAAAATATGTGCCCATTTTTAACTGCCTCCTACACCAACTCAGAAGCTAGGATATGCATATTATTAACACATTCGGATAGAAAACACTCTGAATTTTCTAAAACAGTTTGAATGATGTCTGTAAGTATAACAAAACTCATATTGCAGGCAAAAACCTGTGAAAAATAGATAAAAAAAAATGAGAATTTTGTGACTGTACTATTTAGTGTCATTGTTTTAAAGATACCACAGTGAGAAAGGATTCAGTTCGCAACTCCTACTGCTTCCACTAGATGTCAACGATCTTTAGAAAGTTGTTGGAAGCATCTGTCATGAATACAGACCGAATTAGAATGCTTACAAGTTGACACGTCATCACTTCATTTTTTGCGCCTGCGCATGAATCTGAGAAGAGTGTCTTTGTCATAATCGTTTATTCTAGACACTTGATAGGTTGTGTGAAAATATTACTGATGTTTACTGATGTTTCACGTTAAAAATGGACCAAAAGATTAATGCTAACAACGTTTGACATGTTTGAACAAACATAAATAGATTATTTACTAGGTTTTTTTTAGCTTTTCGGCGTGACTTTACACTGCCCACCTCATTTTGTGGGAGCCTACTGAACGCTAACTATTTGGACATAAATTATGAACTTTATCAAAAGAAACCACATTTGTTCTGGACCTGGGATCGCTGGCAGCGCCTTCTGATGAAGATAATCAAAGGTAAGGGGATATTTAGAATGTTATTATCGATATTAGATTATGCTAATGCTAACGGTATAGCTTAGCTTAGCTTATAGCTTAGCTTATGTTGTTAGCATAGTACCCAGTTTATAGCAAAATGTGATTTCCCAGTAAATTTATTTTGAGATCTGGCCATTCGGTAGCAATTACGAGATGATAATATATTATTCTTTGAATGACAATATTATAATTTACCAATGTTTTCGAATAGTAATTCCGTGATTTGTAATGCTGGATTCACTGGGAGCATTCGAGCCGAAAAAAATTCTGAATTTCACCGTGACTGTAAATGCTGTTTTTGGATATAAATATGAACTTGATGGAACTAAAAATGCATTTTTGTCTAACATAATGTCCTATGAGTGTCATCTGATGCAGATTGTCAAAGGTAAGTGCATAATTCTAGCTAGTTTTCTGTCTGTTGATGCCCTTCTTTGAATTGGCTAAACATTACACGCAGCTATTGTCAATGTACTCTCCTCACATAACCTAACTTTATGCATTCTCCGTAAAGCCTCTGAAAATCGGACAGCGTGGTTAGATTTAGGAGATATATCTTTCAAATGGAGGAAAATAGTTGATTATTTGATTATTTGAAATGATTACTCTTGCAGTTTTGAATTCCCCGCCATGGTCACATGACAATGAATCCCAATACCGGGATAAGATCCTGCCCCCTGGCCTCAACAGGCTAACTGACCTAAAACAGATAATTCTTACCAGGATTAAATGTCAGGAATTGTGAAAAACTGAGATTAAATGTATTTGGCTAAGGTGTATGTAAACTTCTGACTTCAACTGTATATAATGTATACTATCTATCGCATCTTAGTCGCTTTGTCACTGCTTATCCATATATTTTATACTTATATATACTTATCCCATTCCTTTACTAGATTGTGTGTATCAGGTTTTGTTATGGGATTTGTTAGATATTAGGTTTTGTTGTGGAATTGTTAGATATTACCTGTTAGATACAACAGTTGCACTGTCGGATCTAGAAGCATTAGCATATCGCTCCACTCGCAATAACATCTGCTAACCATGTGTATGTGACCAATAAAATTTGATTTGATTTCTTCAAGCCGAAAGCCTCATTGGCTACCACCACATAGAGGACAGGTGTACTCCATGATGGGAGGGCAGATGGCTGAGGGATTTTTAGGGACCTTTCCTGTAGTGCCTGGCTGAGACCCCCCATCACTCACGCTATCATTGGTGCAAACTTCCACATAGGTAAATTTGAGGTCTGCATCCGTTAGAGCCATTTGTGCAATGGAGTGGTTGCCCTTGTAATTGTGGTATTGGGATCCACTGTGTTTGCGGGGTTCGATGCTGACGTGTTTCCTGTCCAACGATTCTATGCAGTGTGGAAATTGCCAAAGCTCCTGATACTTCTTTGCAACACCCTGCCACTCCGCCTCGGTATGTGGCACTGACAGGTGCCTTTTAGCAACTTGTATAGTGTTTGGCATGTGTCCAACACTATTCCAAAAATGGCTTGCCGGCTGATTATAAACATGAAGAACAGGGAGATGAATGTCTCCCTGGTGTCCAAAAATTGCAAGGTGACAGACAATCTCTGTGCTGGGATGATTGCTTCCCTCATTACTGTGTCTTCCTTTTCAATTAGAGGTGTCACCATCCTCACTAACTCCTCACAACTCCCCAGATCGATCCGCATCCAAGATAAAAAAACAGGAGATACATGAGATATGATCATATGATAATTGTTTTATTTTGGTGATATCACTCAAGATAAAACTAGGTGGATAGATGGAGTTCAAGTAGGCTTAAAACAACCTTGGTATGTATATATATATATATATATATATTCTTTGCTATCATGCACTCAACCGTAGCTGGTTCGATCCTCCTCTTTAAGCTCCTCGTAGAAGATTATTGAAGAACCCTTTCTTATCCTGCCTTCTAAGCCAGCTCCTCACCAATTTCTTTCTTTCTTAGGTCTGTTCCCTTGCTCTTCCATAGTGTCTATTAAGATTAGTGCACTTAATGCACACTTCTTCTGCACACTCAACATTGTTAATCTCAATCCACAGCACCTGTCTGATTGCTTGTTGTAACTGATTTTAACTGTCATGGAACACTGCATATGTAATAATTCATGTGATATCAGTATACTTATTTTCATTGGAGATTGCTTGAAGTTGGTACAATTTTAATTGCAAACAAATTGCATTCAAATTGCATAGTGTAGCAGTCAAATTACATTGCAAGCAATTACATTGCAAGCAATCAAAGTTGGCAACTTGTATTGTGTCCAAATTTCTTTGTGTGACACAGGCTTAAGATTGCATTCCGCTAAGGCACTTCTCTCTATATACATCAGCTGGTGACCAGGGTGGGATCCTTTCGATACATCTATGGGGCATGGGCACACGAATGCTTCTAGAGAGAGGGGAAAATACTGAAGCATGCGTTGATGACAGTTCTACTGTCACCATTAGAGGCTCAGGCTTTTGACATAGATGGTTTAGTATGCATTTCTTGACTGCAACATTGTAAGATTGTGACCCCCCCATCACACTTCTCTCTCTTTGATTGGTAGGTTATATTTAGTTACTTCAAATACTGCCCGAGACACCTTTGCTATTTGACTTCGTACTCAATAAATGGTGAAATATTATATGTGATGGTGTTCTTTGTTCGAATGTATATGCATTAAACATACATTATAAAAAAACATGCAATAGTCATAGTTAGTAGTAGAATAATGGACTGGCAAGAATTTGGCAACGTCAACTTTTAGAAGGTTAGTTGGAAAGTTAGACTAATCATTTAAATCACCTAATATATATATGTATATTCACTGAACATTTAGTATTTGAAACTAAAACATTAATTTACCATCATTATTTTTCTATAATCCTGCAGTCTGTTCATCATTCGCAAAGCATGTAACATGATGTACACACACCATAGTACTGGGCAGCTGCTGACATTTGACAACTCCATCAAACTCTGATCATCTGATTGCAGACCACATTGTATACATTTTGCTCATCTGTTTTTAGAGAAGATTGTATTACAAGGTATGCTATATGTGCAGGATATGCTGTGTTGGCTAATATGCATATGCAGCTGTAGTCTAGTCAAACTGGAACATTGGATATCTTTCAATAAATTGGCAAAATGGCCAACGTAGTTACCTCTTCATACGATCAAGACAATTCGTATTGCAAGCTGCATATTTCAAGAGCACTCAAAAACAGATATTTATCTTATTTCAGTCTTTGGGAGCTCATAAATTATGCAATAATCAATTTAAATACATTTGTTGCCGTGATTGCTTCTGTGTATGCCGTCTGATGTTTTATTCATTTCCAGATCTGATGCTTATCTTTCAAGATGTCTACTTTGTTTTGCAAGGTGCCATACAAATGTCATACTTTGAGCTTCTGAAGCAAACTGTAGATCTTCACAAAGTTTTATTAACATTGACTGACAAAGCAACCAACATCTGGCGGGCAAAGGGGACTTTTGCACTCCACCTTTGATAAGGTACGCCACGTGAAACAACCACAGAGCATCCCGCATATGGCTTAGTCCAGTTGAGATGCTGCGTTGCATACAAATGCAGAGATGTTGACAGAGCCTGATAGGAACACAACACATAAGGCGAGACAGAGTTACTGTCAGATTTATGCAACATAAGTCTTTGTTGGCTTTGATTCTCAGTTCATATTCAATGCAAAACTCAAAAAGAATTGCTTATTCAGTTTTACTTAGTATAACCCCACAATGGAAAGCATTGTAATGAATAGAATTTCATTCCATGTCAAACTAGATTTGTCAATGTCAAGACCCTGGGCCTTTGTGACTTGTTGCAGATGTGGCAAAGCAGTAATAATACTTTGACAGTATGGAGTGTGTGCTCTTATTCCACACTTGGCTAGAAAATCCACTGTGACAGAAGCAGAGGACCAGACTCACTGGGAGAGCCAAACAAGATGTGAAAGTTCAATCAGATTCCAAATTGTAAAACAGAGAGGAGACTAAGACTGCTTGGCATTGCTCTAGTAAGAGATGGGGGAGCTTGGGGAGAGTAGGGGAGAAGGGGAAAGGAGGGAGTGAGCCTGCCAGCCTTGCCTCAGTGACTGAGTTTATAGACTGTACAATACGTCACACAAGGTGCCTGGAGATTCGGAAGTAAACTGCCATCCATTGAAATGCAAATTTCTTGGGAGAGGGAGATGCACAGACGCACATTGAAAGGCCACACGGCCTCGACGAGTGTTCCCAGCACGCTTTGTAGCAGTGTTCTCAATGCTCCCAGCAGAAGCTACAATTGAAGCGCTCCCAGTTTCCAGATGCGGGATCATGCCACAGCTGACGTCGTGCCTTCCTTCACACATCACAACACAGTCACTATCTTGGGCTCGCCGATGTGCAGGGTTTAAGGAAAATAATTTTTCCCTCCCTCCTCAACTCTCCTACCCTACCTCTGCTTTTCGCCTGATGGAAGGTATAATGCATCATCTCATGATGAGATTTGCAGGCCAGCTTGAGGAGAAGTGGACACAGGGAGGGCGTTTTAATGAATGATTGAGCTCGACATGTAAAAATCAGAAAAGATTACAGGCTGAAGGCAAGGATGTCCCAGTGTGTCCTGCCAAAAGCAGGAAGACACTGGGTCCAAGAGAACTTGGAGTGAGTGAGCATTTCTCCCATTCTTGAAAAAATTTGACCATATGATGGGTTGGTAGGATGACACTGAATACAAAACGATCGTCAAAACAGACACAGGACACGAGCGGTAAACAAACAAACTCAGGAGGGCAGTAGAAAGCCCTGCACCTGTGACCATTAGAAAGAGCAGGTGCAAGACTGTTCATTAGGCAACCCCAGCCTGACACTGAAGTCTTTAAGAGGCGATCAGGGAAGGCGAGTGAGGGACTGCCCGGGGACTGGGGCGAGACATCAAGGTGAGCAATGCAATTGGAGCGTGAATAATGGAGTGCTTCCTTTCGGCCTGACACTCCTGTGTTTCTAAGGCAATTTCACCACACCCGGCCACCAGCACCTGTGAGCTATTTGGGCTCCCCCTGGAGTCACTGGTTCACAAACGACCCTCGATTCACAATTATTCTGTGGTTAGTTGCCTTCCGAGAAGTTATTCTGCCCCCAAATTGTTTCATGCCTTGAAGAGGCTTTGGAGAGCAAAGCAATCACTTGAACAACGTGAGGCGAAAGAGAAAAATACTGCCTAAGAAGTGAGGAATTATCTGCAATAAGGCCTTCCAAAGAAATACCAGCATAATACCAAAACTGATATAATCCATTGTAATGCATAAAAAACACACATCTTTCACCACAGTTAATCCCTTGATGAGTGCAGGTGTGAAGTCATTATCACACGTACATTTTAGGAGTTGCTAATATATAACATCTATGGACATATCATTGGATATTGGTAATAACAGTATATTAGGAAGCAAAATCCCCTGCGATCTTTGGAGCCCCTGAAAAATAATGAGCACACAGGAAACATTAAGACAGAAATGTACTTGAAGCCAACAGAGGATGTAGGAAGCAGCCCAGCCTGCACACTTAAACACACACCGGCAGGGAGAACGATGGCAGGCCTCCATTGCAACATACTGTACAGTACTAGTCAAAAGTTTGGACACACCTACTCAAGGGGTTTTATTTATTTAGACAATTTTCTACATTGTAGAATAATAGTGAAGACATCAAAACTATTAAATAACACATATGGAATCATGTGGTAACCAAAGAAAGTGTTAAGCAAAACAAAATATATTTTATATTTGAGATTCTTCAAAGTAGTCGCCCTTGATGACAGCTTTGCACATTCTTGGCATTCTCTCAACCAGCTTCATGTCATGCCCTGATCTGTTTCACTTGTGCTTGTCTCCAGCCCCCTCCAGGTGTCACTCATCTTCCCCATTATCCCCTGGGTACTTATACGTGTTCACTGTTTGTCTGTTGCCAGTTCGTCTTGTTTGTCAAGTCAACCAGTGTTAGGTCTCAGCTCCTGATTTTCCCCAGTCTCTCTTTTTTCTCGCATTCCTGGTTTTGACCCTTGCCTGTCCTGACTCTGAGCCCGCCTGCCTGACCACTCTACCCCTGAGTCTGCCTAACGCCCTGTGCCTTTGCCCCCACTCTGGATTTTCGACATCTGCCTGTCTTGACCTGTTGTTTGCCTGCCCCTGTCGCTATAATAAACATTGTTACTTCAACACAGTCTGATTTTGGGTCTTACCTGAAACGTGATTCATGAGGTATTCACCTGGAATGAATTTGTTGTCCCCACAGTGACCGTACGTACATATTTAAACCAGAAGCCGTGGATTACAGGCAACATCCACATCGAGCTAAAGGCTAGAGCTGACGCTTTCAAGGAGCGGGACACTAATCCGGATGCTTAGAAGAAATCCCGCTATGCCCTCAGACGAACCATCAAACAAGCAAAGTGTCAATACAGGATTAAAATTGAATCCTACTACACCGGCTCTGACACTCGTTGGATGTGGCAGGCTTGAAAACTATTATGGACTACAAAGGGAAACCCAGACACAAGCTGCCCAGAGACACGATCCTACCAGACAAGCTAAATGCCTTTTATGCTCGCTTCGAGGCAAGCAACACTGAAGAATGCACGAGAGCAACAGCTGTTCTGGATGACTGTGTGATAACGCTCTCAGTAGCCGATGTGAGCAAGACCTTTAAAGAGGTCAACATTCACAAAGCCGCGGTGCCAGACGGATTACCAGGACGTGTACTCAAAGCATGCGCGGACCAACTGCCATGTGTTTTCACTGACATTTTCAACCTCTCCCTGACCAAATCTGTAATACCTACATGTGACAAGCAGACCACCATAGTCCCTGTGCCCAAGGAGGTGAAGGTAACCTGCCTAAATTATTACTGCCCCGTAGCACTCACGTAGGTAGCCATGAAGTGATTTGAAAGGCTGGTCATGGCTCACATCAACAGCATCCTCCCGGATACCCTAGACCCCCTCTAATTTGCATATCACCCAAACAGATCCACAGATGACACAATCTCAATCACACTCCACACTGCCCTTTCCCACCTGGACAAAAGGAACACCTATGTGAGAATGCTGTTCATTGACTACAGTACATCTCAGCGTTCAACACCATAGTCCCTCACTAAGCTAAGGACCCTGGGACTAAACACCTCCCTCTGCAACTGGATCCTGGAAATCCTGACGGGCCACTCCCAGGTGGCAACAACACATCTGCCACACTGATCCTTAACACTGGGGCCCATCAGGCTGTGTACTTAATCCCCTCCTGTACTCCCTGTTCACCCACGTTCACCCACTCCAACACCATCATTAAGTTTGCTGACGACACAACAGTGGTAGGCCTGATCACCGACATTGATGAGATGGCCTATAGGGAGGAGGTAAGAGAACTGGCAGTGTGGTGCCAGGACAACCTCTCCCTCAATGTGAGCAAGACAAAGGAGGGGATTGTGGACTACAGGAAAAGGTGGGCCGAACAGGCCCCCATTAACATCGACGGGACTGCAGTGGAGCGGGTCGAGATTTTCAAGTTCCTTGGTGTCCACATCACCAGTAAACTATCATGGTCCAAACATACCAAGACAGTCGTGAAGAAGGCACGACAAAACCTTTTCCCCCTCAGGAGATTTGGCATGGGTCCACAGATCCTCAAAAGGTTCTACAGCTGCACCATCGAGAGCATCCTGACCGGTTGCATCACGGCCTGGTATGGCAACTGCTCGGCATCTGACCGTAAGACGCAACATAGGGTAGTGCGTATGGCCCAGTACATCACTGGCAAGTGGTACCGCAACGCCAAGTCTTGGACCAAAAGGCTCCTTATCAGCTTCTACCCCCAAGCCATAAGACTGCTGAACAATTAATCAAATGGCCACCGGACTATTTACATTGTTTTGTACAGTGCTGCTGCTCACTGTTTATTATCTATGCATAGTCACTTCACCTCTACCTACATGCACAAATTACCTCAACTAACCTGTGCCCCTGCACACTGACTTGGTACTGGTACACCCTGTATATAGCCTCGTTATTGTTATTTTATTGTGTTACTTTTTATAATTTTTTACTTTAGTTTATTTGGTAAATATTTTCTTACTCTTCTTGAACTGCACTGTTGGTTAAGGGCTTGTAAGTAAGCATTTCACGGTAAGCTCTACACTTGTTGTATTCGGCACATCTGACAAATAAAGTTTGATTTGATACAGAAGATAGCCGTACTTGGTAAAAGACCAAGTCCATTTTATTTCAAGAACAGCTGAAATAAGCAAAGAGAAATGACAGTCCATCATTACTTTAAGACATGAAGGTCAGTCAAAACGGAACATTTCAAGAACTTTGAAAGTTTATTCAAGTGCAGTCGCAAAAATCATCAAGCGCTATGATGAAACTAGCTCTCATGAGGACCGCCAGCGGAGAGTAAGACCCAAAGTTACCTCTGCTGCAGAGGATAAGTTCATTAGAGTTACCAGCCTCAGAAATTGCACCCCAAATAAATGCTTCACAGAGTTCAAGTAACAGACACATCTCAACATCAACTTTTCAGAGACTGCGTGAATCAGGCCTTCATGGTCGAATTGCTGCAAAGAAACCACTATTAAAGGACATTAATAAGTCGAAGAGACTTGCTTGGGCCAAGAAACACAAGCAATGGACATTACTGGTGGAAATCTGTCCTTTGGTCTGATGAGTCCAAATTTGTGATTTTTGGTTCCAACCGCCGTGTCTTTGTGACGCAGAGTAGGTGAATGGATGATCTCAACATGTGTTGTTCCCACCATGAAGCATGGAGAAGGTAGTGTGATGATGTGGGGATGCTTTGCTTGTGACACTTTCAATGATATATTTGGAATAAAAGGCACACTTAACCAGCATGTCTACCACAGCATTCTGCAGCGATACGCAATCCCTCCTAATTTGCACTTAGTGGGACCATCATTTTTTTCAACAGGACAATGACTCAAAACACACCTCCAGGCTGTGTAAGGGCTATTTGACCACTAAGGAGAGTGATGGTGCTGCATCAGATGACCTGGCTTCCACAACCCCTGACCTCAACCCAATTGAGATGGTTTGGGATGAGTTGGACCACAGTTTGAAGGGAAAGCAGCAAACAAGTCTGTTGGATTCCTCGCGAAGCCAGTTGAGAGAATCCCAAGAGTATGTAAAGCTGTCATTAAGGCAGAGGGTGGCTACTTTTAAGAAAAAAAAATATAAAAATAAAATAAAAGACATAAAAGATAAATTGTTTAACACTCTTTTGGCTACTACATGATTCCATATGTGCTATCTCATAATTGTGATGTCTTCACTACTATTCTACAATGTAGAAAATAGTAAAAATAAAGAAAATTCTTTGAATGAGTAGGTGTGTCCAAACTTTTGACTGGTTCTGTATGTTTGCAAGTAATTAAAAGAAGTTCCCATTTGGTTACCATTTCATATTGAAATAGAATGTGCCGAACAGATGATCTTTCCATGGCAGTTTATGTAAAGCGGGGCACAGGAGACCAGTGTGTTGGAACCTCCTGCCAGAGTGGGGAGTGGCAGAGGAAATCTCCATCCCTATTTATGTATTGACTTCTAATTTATTTGTAAGGTGTTAAAGCTTTCTAGAGCAAGGTAATAATTAATGAGAGCTAACAGGGTAACAGAAAGGCAAGCTGTTCCATTTTAAAACATGATAAAAAACAAAAGAAAAAAATTACTCATCCACATAGGCAGAGGAGGTTGTGCATGAAATAGGTATTATTGTGGTTGAAATATTTATAGGGGGCTATGAAGTTGTGCCTGCTTAAATCTGTAACGGCTGCATATTTACAGGTTTTATTGTCATTGTCTGTGGAAGCTGAAACAGGTCGGTATTGTGGTGAAATTGAAGAGGAAAGACTATGTAAGTACTTTGACCTCGAAGAAATAGAGAATGAAATAAATGTTATCCTCTATTTCAATTTCTACCATGATATACAGTGCATTCGGAACGTATTCATACCACTTAACTTTTTCCACATTTTGTTACGTTACAGCCTTATTCTAAAACTGATTAAATCATTTTTTTTCCCACTCATCAATCTACACACAATAGCACATAATGACAAAGCAAAAAAAAGTTTTTAGAAAATGTAACAAAAAATATAAACACCATTTTTTTTTTAAATATCAGACCCTTTACTCAGAACTTTTTTGAAGCACCTTTGGCAGCGATCACAGCCTCAAGTCTTCTTGGGTATGATGCTACAAGCTTGGCACACATGTATTTGGGCATTTCTCCATTCTTCTCTGCAAATCCTCTCAAGCTCTATCAGGTTGGATGGGGAGCGTCGCTGCACAGCTATTAGGTCTCTCCAGAGATGTTTGATCGGGTTCAAATCCAGGCTCTTGCTGGGCAACTCAAGGATATTCAGAGACTTGTCCCGAAGCCACTCCTGCATTGTCTTGGTTGTGTGCTTAGGGTCGTTGTCCTGTTGGAAGGTGAACCATCGCCCCAGTCTGAGGTCCTGACCGCTCTGGAGCAAGTTTTCATCAAGGATCTCTGTACTTTGCTCCATTAACCTTTCTCTCAATCCTGACAAGTCTCCCAGGCCCTGCTGCTGAAAAACATAAAGGCCTGATTGGTTTAGTGCAGCAGGGTAGGTTGTCCTAATGGAAGGTTCTCCCATCTCCACAGAGGAACTCTGGAACTCTGTCAGAGTGACCATTGGGTTCGTGGTCACCTCCCTGACCAAGGCCCTTCTCCCCCGATTGCTGTTTGGCCCGGGCAGCCAGCTCAAGGAAGAGTCTTGGTGGTTCCAAACTACTTCCATTTAAGAATGATGGAGGGCACCGTGTTCTTGGGGACCTTCAATGCTGATTGTGTCTAGACACAATCCTGTCTTGGAGCTCTACAGACAATTCCTTCGACCTCAAGGCTTGGTTTTGCTCTGACATGCACTGTCAACTGTGGGACCTTATATAGACAGGTGCCTTTCCAAATAATGTCCAATCAATTGAATTTACCACATGTGGACTCCAATCAAGTTGCAGAACATCTCAAGGAAGATCAATGGAAACAGGATGCACCTGAGCTCAAATTCGATATTCAAAGCAGTGTCTGAATACTGAAGTAAATAAGCTATTTCTGTTTTTAAATGTGTATAAATGTGCTAAAATTTCTTAACCTGTTTTCACTTTGTCATTATAGGGTATTGTGTGTAGATTGATGAGGAAAATAATTAATTTAATCAATTTTAGAATAAAGCTGTAACGTAACAAAATGTGGAAAAAGTGAAGGGGTCTGAATACTTTCCAAATGCACTGTATACGCTTGTACTTGTTTTTTTGTCCATTGATTATTTCCATTTGGGGAATTTGTAGACTGGAATAAAATAAAGGGCGACCTATAATTAAATTATACATTTTTATTTATCTACAGATATGTAGCAAAAGGCATGAATGTATATAGATTGTGTGTTGGCCTGTCTCACACTTGAATCTTCTCTTTGTGTCAGACAGGGTTCAAACGCCTTCCATTTCATTTATTTGCTTTTATATTATTTTTACTGCTCTAGGGTCATTATTATTGCTTGAATAATCTTATTTACTATTATGTATTGATTTATTTTTCATTCTTTATGCGGTGCGCACTGCACAGAACACCGGAAGAATGACTAAATTATCAATGTAAATTATTGTAATGTTTATTTATGTATCAATTAATCCCGTAAGGGATCAGTTGCCAGCTGGCAATTTGACACGAAAATAACCTTTGATTAATTATTTAACTCTCTCTCTCTCTCACACACGCACACACACGTTCCCATCCTCTGTGCAAACTCTCCTTCAGGACCCAGATGGGCTTGGCGAGGATACAATTCGGTGTATTTTACTGCTGTGTGTCTAAGGGGGCTTCCCATCAGGCAGACAGACAGGTAATTGGGCTTTGAAGTGGCTCCATCTTTCTCACTGAGGCCAGAGAACGAGGCCTCCCCCTCAAGACCCCATTGAAGGGGAACTGAGGGCCCACAGGTTTGATGTCCAATGACTGGGCAGCCTCTGCCATCAACATGTTGGTTGCGTCCCAAAAGGCACCCTATTCACCTTATAGTGTGCTACTTTTGACCAAGGCCCTTAGGGCTCTGGTCAAAAGTAGTGCACTATATATGGGATAGGGTGCAATTTGGGATTGAGGTATTATGTGCCATGTGAGAGTGATCACAGTTTACTAAAGTGGAAATAATGACTCCTCCACCTCCGGCATGAAATACTTAACAAGGACAAAGAAGACGGACCCAAAGGTGATTTATATCTGGTGAGCAGGGAGGAAGAGAAGGTGGACTTCCATACAAAAAGTTTTGCTGTACCTTGATTAGCCTGTGCTCTGTAACCTTCCAGTACTATCCCTCAAGTGAAGTTAAAAGGCCCATTTTGATGCACATAGGAATTCTTGACTTACTTAAAAATATATATATTTCACCTTTATTTAACCAGGTAGGCTAGTTGAGAACAAGTTCTCATTTACAACTGCGACCTGGCCAAGAATAAAGCAAAGCAGTTCGACACATACAACACAGACTTACACATGGTATAAACAAACACACAGTCAATAATACATTAGGAACAAAAGTCTAAATACAGTGTGTGTAAATGAGGTAAGAAAAGGGAGGTAAGGCAATAAATAGGCCATGGTGGCGAAGTAATTACAGTATACCAATTAAACACTGGAGTGAATGATGTGCAGAATATGAATGTGCAAGTAGAGATACTGGGGTGCAAAGGACAAGATTCGCCCCCGTGGAGTATTTTCATTCGGCTGTTTAGCTAATTGCAGATTCCCGGTCGGAATATTATCGCTTTTCTACGAGATAAATTGCATAAAAATTGATTTTAAACAGCGGTTGACATGCTTCGAAGTACGGTAATGGAATATTTAGAATTTTTTTGTCACGTTCTGCGCCATGCGCACGACCGTGATTTAGCATTCTGATAGTGTCTAGAACGCACGAACAAAACGCCGCTGTTTGGATATAACGATGGATTATTTGGGACCAAACCTACATTTGTTATTGAAGTAGTAGTCCTGGGAGTGCATTCTGACGAAGAACAGGAAAGGTAAGACCATTTTTCTTATAGGAAATGTGATTTTGGTGAAGGCTGAACTGGGTGGGTGTCTAAATAGCTAGCCCGTGATGGCTGGGCTATGTACTTAGAATATTGCAAAATGTGCTTCATCCGAAAAGCTATTTTAAAATCGGACATATCGAGTGCATAGAGGAGTAATGTATCTATAATTCTTAAAATAATTGTTATGCTTTTTGTGAACGTTTATCGTGAGTAATTTAGCAAATTGTTAGTAAATTCCCCGGAAGTTTGCGGGGGTATGCTTTTTCTGAACGTCACATGCTAATGTAAAAAGCTGTTTTTTTATATAAATATGAACTTGATTGAACAGACATGCATGTATTGTATAACATAATGTCCTAGGTGTGTCATCTGATGAAGATCATAAAAGGTTAGTGCTGCATTTAGCTGTGGTTTGGGTTTTTGTGACATTATATGCTAGCTTGAAAAATGGGTGTCTGATTATTTCTGGCTGGGCACTCTCCTGACATAATCTAATGTTTTGCTTTCGTTGTAAAGCCTTTTTGAAATCGGACAGTGTGGTTAGATTAACGAGAGTCTTGTCTTTAAATAGCTGTAAAATAGTCATATGTTTGAGAAATTGAAGTAATAGTATTTCAAACGTTTTAAAAATCGCGCCACTGGATTCAACTGGCTGTTACGTAGGTGGGACGAATTTGTCCCACCTAGCCCAGAGAGGTTAAAGCTAGTGAGGGAGATATGAGTCTCCAGCTTCAGCGATTTTTGCAGTTCGTTTCAGTAATTGGCAGCAGAGAACTGGAAGGAAAGGCGGCCAAAGGAGGAATTGGCTTTGGGGGTGACTAGTGAGATATACCTGCTGGAGGGCATGCGGGTGGGTGCTGCTATGGTGACCAGTGAGCTGAGATAAGGCGCGGCTTTACCAAGCAGAGACTTGTAGATGACCTGGAGCCAGTGGGTTTGGCGACGAGTATGAAGCGAGGGCCAGCCAACGAGAGTGTACAGGTCGCAATGGTGGGTAGTATATCAAAACGAATGGCACTGTGATAGACTGCATCCAATTTGTTGAGCAGAGTGTTGGAGGCTATTTTGTAAATGACATCGCCGAAGTTGAGGATCGGCAGGATGGTCAGTTTTACCAGGGTACGTTTGGCAGCATAAGTGAAGGATGCTTTGTTGCGAAATAGGAAGCGGATTCTAGATTTAATTTTGGATTGGAGATGCTTAATAGGAGTCTGGAAGGAGAGTTTACAGTCCAGACACCTAGGTATATATAGTTGTCTACATATTCTAAGTCAGAACCGTCCAGAGTAGTGATGCAGGTGCGGGCAGCGATCGGTTGAAGAGCATGCATTTAGTTTTACTTGCAATTAAGAGCAGTTAGAGGCAACGGAAGGAGAGTTGTATGGCATTGAAGCTCGTCTGGAGGTTAGTTAACACAGTGTCCAAACAAAGGCCAGAAGTATACAGAAGTATACAGAAGAGGGTCGGCCCAACAATTGAACCCTGTGGCACCCTCATAGAGACTGCCAGAGGTCCGGACAACAGGCCCTCTGATTTGACACACTGAACTCTATCAGAAAAGTAGTTGGTGAACCAGGTCAGGCAGTTATTTGAGATACCAAGGCTGTTTAGTCTGCCGATAAGAAAATGGTGGTTGACAGAGTCAAAAGCCTTAGCCAGGTCGATGAATACGGCTGCACAGTAATGTCTCTTATCGATGGCGGTTATGATATCGTTTAGGATCTTGAGCATGGCTGAGGTGCACCCATGACCAGCTGTGAAACCAGATTGCATAACGGAGAAGGTACGGTGGGATTCGAAATTGTCGGTAATCTGTTTGTTAACTTGTCTTTCAAAGACCTTAGAAAGGCAGTGTAGGATAGATATACACTGCTCAAAAAAATAAAGGGAACACTTAAACAACACAATGTAACTTCAAGTCAATCACTTACTTCTGTGAAATCACACTGTCCACTTAGGAAGCAACACTGATTGACAATAAATTTCACATGCTGTTGTGCAAATGGAATAGACAACAGGTGGAAATTATAGGCAATTAGCAAGACACCCCCAATAAAGGAGTGGTTCTGCAGGTGGTGACCACAGACCACTTCTCAGTTACTATGCTTCCTGGCTGATGTTTTGGTCACTTTTGAATGCTGGCGGTGCTTACACTCTAGTGGTAGCATGAGACGGAGTCTACAACCCACACAAGTGGCTCAGGTAGCGCAGCTCATCCAGGATGGCACATCAATGTGAGCTGTGGCAAGAAGGTTTGCTGTGTCTGTCAGCATAGTGTCCAGAGCAAGGAGGCACTACCAGGAGACAGGCCAGTACATCAGGAGACGTGGAGGAGGCCGTAGGAGGGCAACAACCCAGCAGCAGGACCGCTACCTCCGCCTTTGTGCAAGGAGAAGCAGGAGGAGCACTGCCAGAGCCCTGCAAAATGACCTCCAGCAGGCCACAAATGTGCATGTGTCTGCTCAAACGGTCAGAAACAGACTCCATGAGGGTGGTATGAGGGCCCGACGTCCACAGGTGGGGGTTGTGCTTACAGCCCAAAACCGTGCAGAATGTTTGGCATTTGCCAGAGAACACCAAGATTGGCAAATTCGCCACTGGCGCCCTGTGCTCTTCACAGATGAAAGCAGGTTCACACTGAGCACATGTGACAGACGTGACAGAGTCTGGAGACGCCGTGGAGAACGTTCCGCTGCCTGCAACATCCTCCAGCATGACCGGTTTGGCGGTGGGTCAGTCATGGTGTGGGGTGGCATTTCTTTGGGGGGCCGCACAGCCCTCCATGTGCTCGCCAGAGGTAGCCTGACTGCCATTAGGTACCGAGATTAGATCCTCAGACCCCTTCTGAGACCATATGCTGGTGCGGTTGGCCCTGGGTTCCTCCTAATGCAAGACAATGCTAGACCTCATGTGGCTGGAATGTGTCAGCAGTTCCTGCAAGAGGAAGGCATTGATGCTATGGACTGGCCCGCCCGTTCCCCAGACCTGAATCCAATTGAGCACATCTGGGACATCATGTCTCGCTCCATCCACCAACGCCACGTTGCACCACAGACTGTCCAGGAGTTGGCGGATGCTTTAGTCCAGGTCTGGGAGGAGATCCCTCAGGAGACCATATGCCACCTCATCAGGAGCATGCCCAGGCGTTGTAGGGAGGTCATACAGGCACGTGGAGGCCACACACACACTACTGAGCCTCATTTTGACTTGTTTAAAGGACATTACATCAAAGTTGGATCAGCCTGTAGTGTGGTTTTCCACTTTAATTTTGAGTGTGACTCCAAATCCAGACCTCCATGGGTTGATAAATTGGATTTCCATTGATTATTTTTGTGTGATTTTGTTGTCCGCACATTCAACTATGTAAAGAAAAAAGTATTTAATAAGATTATTTCATTCATTCAGATCTAGGATGTGTTATTTTAGTGTTCCCTTTATTTTTTTGAGCAGTGTAGGTCTGTAGCAGTTTAGGTCTAGAGTGTCTCCGCCTTTGAAGAAGGGGATGATCGCGGCAACTTTCCAATCTTTGGGAATCTCAGACAATACGAAAGAGAGGTTGAACGGGCTAGTAATAGTGGTTGCAACAATTTTAGAAAGAGAGGGTCCAGATTGTGTAGCCCGGCTGATTTGTAGGGGTCCAGATTTTGTGAGTTTTACATGTGCTACTGTAACAGTATAGCTTCCGTCCCTCTCCTCGCCCCAACCTGGGCTCGAACTAGGGACCCTCTGCACACGTCAACAACTGACACCCACAAAGCATCGTTACCCATTGCGCCACAAAAGCCATGCAGAGCAAGGGGAACAACTACTTCAAGGTCTCAGAGCGAGTGACGTCACCGATTGAAACGATGATTGGAAGAAGGTGCTCTGGTCTGATGAGACCAAAATTGAACGTTTTGGTCAGATACAGCATCGGCATGTTTGGCGTCTAAACAGAGATACATACAAGGATAGGCAACTCATACTCACGGTGAAATATGGTGGTGGGTCAGTGATATTTTGGGGCTGTTTTAATTCCAGAGGTCCAGGGGCACTGGTTAAGACTGATGGCATAATGAATTCCACCAAGTACCAGGCAATTTTGGCTGACAATCTGGTTGCCTCTGCCAGAAGGCTGGAACTTGGCCGTATGTGGACTTTCCAACAAGACAATGACCCAAGACATACCTCAAGATCCACACAGAAATGGTTCTGTGACAACAAAATCAATGCTCTGCCATGGCCATCTCAGTCGCCGGACCTCAATCCAATCGAAAACCTATGGGCTGAGTTGAAGAGGGCAGTTGATAAGCGCAAATCCAAGAATGTGAAGGATCTTGAAAGGATCTGCATAGAAGAATGGTCCAAAATCCCTCCAAATGTGTTCCTTAACCTTGTCAAACATTACAGGAAAAGACCATGCTGTTATCCTTGCCAGAGGTGGTGGCACTAAGTACTAAATGAGGAGTGCCAATAATTATGAAACCTTGATTTTGGTGAAATGTATTTTGTATTAAATAATTGTATGATTTTGGTGGGTTCCATTGAAACATTAAAAAAGTACAGTATTTGAGTTTCTCTCTATAATTATATTGTTTAGATTTTTTTAAGTATAGTTTGTGCATTGCCAGTCAGGGGTGCCAGTAATTTTGGAGCCCACTGTATTTGTATAACATCATGTTACAGTGCGACACCATCCAGGAAAGAAGAGACAGTGTAATCCGTGGCCTGATCATATACCTCGGCGAGAGGGTTGAAGACCTTATCACAGAATACAAGGTAAAGGTTTTTATTTTTGTATCCTTATTTATCTCTAAATGAGGTATCTTCCTTTCTTTCCCTCTCTCCTCTCAAGTTGCACAATTAATCTAGTGGCCTAGTCTATTTCTTATTTTTTTCACTCAGGATGCTGACGACACCATGATCCGAGAGGACCTCGTTCAGCATGTGATGAATGTGTTCACTGTGAAGGATCTGCACCAGAATATAGAGCATGGGATCTGCGTTGAAGGAGCAGAGGTCCTGGCTGGTATTCCCTGTGTTACACAGTCATGTACCTTGCTTATGGGCCTCATCTATGGCTTATATCTAAGGTACCCCAAAGAACTGAAATATACATTTGAGATGTTCCAAAAAGTATTCTTGGAAGTTGATGATCTCAGGACCTTCCCACAGATCCAAGCTCTAAAGATGAAGTTACTTGCTTTCAGAGATATCTAAAGATATCTATGAGAACTTTCAAAGGGCCACCCACAAACTGTGGTCTAAACCCTACTCAGTCAACTGAAAAGCTAGTTGCTAGGTGGTATAGGAGCTACAGTTTATATGATGCTCTTTGTCAGGTGAAGTCATAAGAGACATTGTCCATTCCTGTTTAAGAAACAGCTTTGTTTTAAACTTACTCCATATGCACTGGTGGATATCTGATATTAGTTGTCAGGTGTAAACTATCTGGATGTAATTTTACCTAAGGAGGCAAGGTGGAGTTATACCCAGAATGCTTATACCTGTCAAAACAATATGTCCATATGTTCTTGACTAGTGCATATGGAATCAGGTTTGAGGGACAATTTGGCATATATTTTGTAACAAATGTGCAATGAATGTTTTAAAAACCCATGTTTTGATTAATCTAAGACAGTTTAAATGAGGTTGTACTTGAGCTAAAGTTCATATTGTGCTTTGTGTAAAGTCTATTAAGACAAATTGTTAATTTACATTTCTATTAAAATATTGCTTTGTTGTTAAGGGGCACACAGACCACCAGAAAATTCTTGCCAAACTGTACACGATGTGAGGTCAAAGTGCTAATCCCAAACTATCACCTAGACTTTATGCAGTTGAGAAGATCTAAAAGTATTTGTAGTCAGGTGCAAGCTATCTGGATGTAACTTTACCTAAGGAGGCAAGGTGGAGCTATACCCAGAATGCTTACAGATTACAAAATATGAATGCCTAAGGAGTAGGGTTTAAGGGGCATTTTGAGATTGAAGTTTGAAGAAATTATAAAATTATAAAATTTATTTTATTCAAAATAAAGGTGTGGAAGTTTGAAGTTGAACACCGTTGTTTATTTTTGCATATTCCCTTGTATAGAAATAATAATTTTTTGTAAATTATCCCAAGTATATTGAGGTAACTATTTGTATCAGCTTTTTAAGTATAGTTGTGAGTATATATTTGAGTAGTAGGAACCCAATTTAAATACATTTGACTAACCTGAGTACCATAAGTAACTGAGAAAAAAACATTTGTAGATAAAACATAGAACATCAATTACGATACTGAATAAATTCAGCAAATTAAACGTACAATATTAGTTCTGTAACTGATTACATTATCAAACTTATAACATTAGTTCTGGGACTTGAAGAATTTAAGCAGGTCAAACAACAACCTGAAAATTAAGTTGAATAGAAGGAATTTTTGAGATCCAGTTAGTTGTTTGCACTTCATATATTTGAGTTTGTAACACACTAAAAGCGAAGCATGTTATACTTAAAAGATCCTCCTTGTTGGATTTACTTAAAAAGCTGATGCAAATAGTTACCTTCATTTTTTAAAGTAAAAGGGGCACAATATTTTTTACAGTGTGGTAGTAGTCGTGGTATGTCAAATTGTTGTTTTATCGCTAATTGAAGCGATAAATATACAAAATATACATTTTACGAACATTTTCCCCACCCTTCAGCTACCCTCAAACCCTTCCCATCTATCTCTGAAAACCATCCAGTGTTGATATCTGCTTTGCCATATATTTTTCATCTGTGTTGTGATGTTTCAAAAACGTTTTTAACCTTTCTATTCTCATAGTTCCTACAGATTGTAAATTAAATAAGACGTTTTTTTGTAAGAGTATTGTTATATTATTGATCAAATGACTATGGCTTTTCAAATCACCCAGCAGTGCTATTTGCAGAGTTATCTTTAAGTAAATGTTGTGATTTTTCAGCCATTGCTGAACTTGCTACCAAAACAATGGGCAGTACCAAAACAAGTGATCTAAAGATTCTGTCTCCTCGCAGCAAAATCTGCAGGGCTGCAGTGGTTGTATCCCCCATATACATAACATTCTATTGGTTACAATATTATGTATTATATTTTAAATTGAAAAACTCAGTTTTGAATTCGGTGTTGTTTTGTAAATCAGTTCATTAACTATGTGCCATGGAATCGGTACACCGAAAATCTCTACCCAACTATTTTGCAACCTGTATGGCGCAGCTGTCAATTTTTTGCTCCTTAAAAATAACTGGTATACTTTTTTATTAATCACACATTTCTTTCAACCAATTTTGGTCTTTAATGCAAGGCAGACAGACAAGTTCCTTAGCTTCTCCCCCTTCCACTTTTCTCCTACATTTTTTTGTGGTAATGCTGCAATCAGTTGGTTGTAGTTTTTGGTAGAGCAGACATTTCAATATATTTTGGTTAGCTGCATGTGTGACATACAGTGCATTCGGAAAATATTCAGACCGATTTACTTTTTCCACATTCGTTAGGTAACAGCCTTATTCTAAAATTGATTAAATCGTTTTTTCCTGCTTCATAAATCTACACACAATACCACATAATGACAAAGCAAAAACAGGTTTTTGAAATGTTCATTGTTTTATTAAAAATAAAAAACTGAAATCTCACATTTACATAAGTATTCAGACCCATTACTCAGTACTTTGTTGAAGCACCTTTGTCAGTGATTACAGCCTCGAGTCTTCTTGGCTATGATGCTACAAGCTTGGCACATCTGTATTTGGGGAGTTTCTCCCATTCTTCTCTGCAGATCCTCTCAAGCTCTGTCAGGTTGGATGGGGAGCGTCGCTGCACAGCTATTAGGTCCCTCCAGAGATGTTCGATCGGGTTCAAATCCGGGCTATGGCTGGGCCACTCAAGGATATTCAGAGACTTGTCCCGAAGCCACTCCTGCATTGTCTTGGTTGTGTGCTTAGAGTCGTTGTCCTTTTGGAAGGTGAACCTTCGCCCCAGTCTGAGGTCCTGACCGCTCTGGAGCAAGTTTTCATCAAGGATCTCTCTGTACTATGCTTCGTTCATCTTTCCCTCGATCCTGACTTATCTCAGTCCCTGCCACTGAAATACATGCCCACAGCATGATGCTGCCACCACCATGCTTCACCGTAGGAATGGTGCCAGGTTTCCTTCATACATAATGCTTGACATTCAGGCCAAATAGTTCAATGTTGGTTTCAATCCAGAGAATCTTCTTTCTCATGGTCTGAGAGTCTTTAGGTGTCTTTTGGCAAACTCCAAGAGGTTTTTCATGTGCCTTTTACTGATGAGTGGCTTCCATCTGGCCGCTCTACCATAAAGGCCTGATTAGTGGAGTGCTGCAGAGATGGTTGTGCTTCTGGAAGTTTCCCATCTCCACAAAAATAACTCTGGAACTCTGTCAGAGGCTCTTATCCCCTGATTACTCAGTTTGGCCGGGTGACGAGCTCCAGTAAAAGTCTTGGTGGTTCCTTCGACCACAAGGCTTGGTTTTTGATATGACATGCACTGTCAACTGTAGGACCTTATATAGACAGGTGTGTGCCTTTCCAAATCATGTCCAATCAATAGAAATTTCCACAGGAGACTACAATGAAGTTGTAGAAACATCTCAAGAATGATCAATGGAAACAGGGTGCACCTGAGCTCAATTTCGAGTATCATAGCAAAGGATCTGAATGCTTATGTAAATAAGGTAAAGTTGAAGTCGGAAGTTTACATACACTTAGGTTGGAGTCATTAAAACTCGTTTTTCAACCACTCCACAAATTTCTTGTTAAGAAACTATAGTTTTGGCAAGTTGGTTACGACATCTACTTTGTGCATGACACAAGTAATTTTCCCAACAATTGTTTGCAGACAGATTATTTCACTTATAATTCACTGTATCACAATTCCAGTGGGTCAGAAGTTTACATACACTAAGTTGACTGTGCCTTTAAACAGCTTGGAAAATTCCCGAAAATGATGTCATGGCTTTAGAAGCTTCTGATAGGCTAATTGACATCATTTCAGTCAATTGGAGGTGTACCTGTGGTGTACCTTTGCTTGACAACATGGGAAAATCAAAATAAACCAGCCAAGACCTCAGAAAAAACATTGTACACCTCCAAAAGTCTGGTTCATCCTTGGGAGCAATTTCCAAATGCCTGAAGGTACCACGTTCATCTGTACAAACAATAGTACGCGAGTATAAACACCATGGGACCACGCAGCCGTCATACCGCTCAGGAAGGAGACACTTTCTGTCTCCTAGAGATGAACATACTCTGGTGCGAAAAGTGCAAATCGATCCCAGAAAAACAGCAAAATACCTTGTGAAGATGCTGGAGGAAACAGGTACAAAAGTATCTATATCCACAGTAAAACGAGTCCTATATCGACAGAACTGAAAGAGTGTGTGCGAGCAAGGAGGCCTACAAACCTGACTCACTTACACCAGCTATGTCAGGAGGAATTTGCCAAAATTCATCCAACTTATTGTTGGAAGCTTTTGGAAGGCTACCTGAAACGTTTGACCCAAGTTAAACAATTTAAAGGCAATACTACCAAATACTAATTGAGTATATGTAAACTTCTGACCCACTGGGAATGTGATGAAAGAAATAAAAGCTGAAATAATTCATTCTCTCTACCATTATTCTGACATTTCACATTCTTAAAATAAATTGGTGATCCTAACTGACCTAAGACATGGAATTTTTACTAGGATTAAATGTCAGGAATTGTGAAAAACTGAGTTTAAATGAATTTGGCTAAGGTGTATGTAATCTTTAACTGTATTTCTGTTTCTTATTTGTAATGTCTTTTTTTATCAATGTCTCTGTCAGCTTGGCACATCTAGCCACCGGGATTTTTTGCCCATTCTTCAAAGCAAAGCTGCTCCAGCTCCTTCAAGTTGGATGGGTTCCGCTGGTCTACAGCAATCTTTAAGTCATACCACAGAATCTCAATTGGATTGAGGTCTGGGCTTTAACTAGGCGATTCCAAGACATTTAAATGTTTCCCCTTAAACCACTCAAGTGTTGCTTTAGCAGTATGCTTAGGGTCATTGTTCTGCTGGAAGGTGAACCTCTGTCCCAGTCTCAAATCTCTGGAAGACTGAAACAGGTTTCCCTCAAGAATTTCCATGTACTTAGGGCAGTGCTTCTCAATTATTTTCTGTTACGCCCCCCCTAGGAAGAAGTAAACATTTCGTGCCCCCCAACTCTCCGCCGCGACTGTAAATAGTATCATTTGTCTATAAAATTGTTATAAGTACACCTCTGCATAACATTGTATCCTTATTAACATTAAAGAAAACAAAAAAAGAAAAAAGAAAGAAATATAGATCAACTTACAACAAAGAATAACTTTATTAACATTGTTTTTTAGTCTGTAACAGAAAAGACTTAAAATGCATCAATTTGCCTGAAATTAAAAAAGAAATTCAAACCTTATTTAAACTGTAAACATTTTTTGACCATTTGATACTGAAAAATCAAATTAAATATAATCAATAAATAATAATAAATTCAAATTGATCAGCAACATTAACTCAGGAGCAAAATATATGAAACACTTTGACCCATAAAAAAATGAATAAAACAATTTGTGCTGATTTTTTTAAATCAAAATGAGGAAGTCAGGATTAATGGCTACAATGAGCACGTTTTGCAGAACACAGCTTTTCGAAGCGGGGTTTGAAGCATGATACTGCAACTCTCAGCTCCTGCTCAATGTTTAGCTGGGACCTGTACTTGGTCTTCAGTGCAGCAACAGCAGAGAAGCCAGTCTCACAAAGATAAGATGTTGCAAAAGGAAGAAGAATGCCCATGGCCCTCTGCCCTAAGAGTGGATACTGCCTCTCTACACTCAGCCAGAATTCACTCAGTGTCTGTGATGTGAACCTCAGTCTCAATGTGGAGTCAGACGTCATATCAATGAACTGGTCCTCCTCTGCAGAGCTGAAACCAGTGGGAGCTGGTGCATTGAAAGGAGTTCTCACCCAGTCATATTGGAAACTGTTTTCAGGGAAGTACTTTTTAAAGAATCCCATCAGTGATGAAATATGCTCCTTAATATATGGAATCACTGAGGTGGCATCATAGTCAGTAGTGTCAACAAATTCATGCAGGTTCTCGAATGAATCAGTATTTCCTTCATCAAGTCACCTGCCCCACATTGCAAGCTTTCGAGTGAAAAAGCTGATCTTGTCTGTGACCTGAGGGAGGTGTTTATCTTTCCCTTGAAGCTGTAGATTTAGTTCATTTAGCTTTCCAAATATGTCACTCAGGTAGGCCAGTTTTGCCAGGAAGTTCTCATCACTAAATTTTTCTGCGAGGTCATACTTGTGCTCCTGCTCCGAAAACATTCTTATCTGCTCTCTGAGCTCAAAAACTCGGGACAAGACTTTTCCTCGTGACAGCCACCTTGCTTCACTGTGAAACAGCACAGCTTGATGTTCAGCTCCCATCTCCTCACAGATAGCAGAGAAGACTCTTGTTTTCAGTGGTCTGGTCTTTATAAAATTGACTACTCCTACAATGTCAGTCATAACCTCACTTAATTCAGAGGAAAGGTGCCTTGATGCCAGTGCTTCTCTGTGTATAACACAGTGTGTCCACTCAGCATTAGGTGAGGCCTTCTTGATGAGTGCCGAAGTCCTTTTCTCATCCCTGCCATGGTCACTGCAAACACCAATGCAGTTCTCCCACTTTAGCCCATTCTCAGTCAGGAAGCAGTCCAGCATTTTGAATAGCTCTTTAGCTGTGGCTCTGTCTCTGACATATTTACAAAAAAGTAGATCCTCACACAGGGAGTTTGTCATGTTAAAACGTACATAAGCAATAAACAAACAGTCTTTGTTGCTGTCAGTTGCTTCAACGAACTGTAAGGCAAAACGTTTGTCTTTGAGTTTATCTACCAGCTGTTCTTTAAGATCGTTAGCAATGTCATTTATACGTCTGGCGACAGTGTCATTGGACAGAGGGATAGTTTTTATTTTTGCAGCACTTGCGTCATCCAGCACGACAGAGACCATGTCTAATGCTGCAGGCAGTATCAGCTCCTCTGTTATGGAGTGGGGTTTTTTGCACTGAGCAATTTGGTACGCCACCTTATATGATGCTAACAGTGCTCGCTGGTTTACTGAAGTAGCATTCACAAAGCGGGATGATTGTTGGCAATATTCGGCACGTTTTCGCTGAAAAAACTCAAGCGGCTTATCAGCGTGATTGGGGTGTAATGTCTTTAAGTGACGCCTTAATTTATTTGGCTTCATGCTGTCCGCTGCCAACATTTTTAGACACAGTAAACATACCGGTCTTTCCTCGTCTCCCACCGTAGTCACAGTGAAGCCAAGCGCTACATACGCTTAGTCATATTTCCTTGTCTTAGCTTTCGGGAGGCTTACGTTTGTCTCATTATCTCCGTCTCTTTCTGCCTTTCTTTTCATCCCTGTTAAATATTTTTCCATGGTGTCTCTTAAGGGTTTGTTATCTGCACTTCATATCTCCTGCTCTGTGCTGTGTGCTCTTGTTCGGTGCAAAAAACCCTACTCCCTGCGGCAAAAAAAGCATGTTCCACGGGGGGGGCACGCCCCACTATTTGAGAAGGACTGACTTAGGGCCATCCATCATTCCTTCAATTCTGACCAGTTTCCCAGTCCCTGCCGATGAAAAATATCCCCACAGCATGATGCTGCCACCACCATGCTGGGTGGGTTGGGTTTGCGCCAGACATAGCGTTTTCTTTCATGGCCAAAAAGCTCAATTTTAGTCTCATCTGAACAGAGTACCTTCTTCCATATGTTTTGGAATCTCCCACATGCCTTTTAGCGAACACCAAACGTGTTTGCTTATTTTTTTCTTTAAGCAATGGCTTTTTTCTGGCCACTCTTCTGTAAAGCCCAGCTCTGTGGAGTGTACGGCTAAAAGTGTTCCAATGGACAGGTACTCCAATCTCCGCTGTGGAGCTTTGCAGCTCCTTCAGGGTTATCTTTGACATAGAATTATCTGTAAGGTTCCTCAGTCAAGAAGTGAATTTCAAAAACAGATTCAACCACACTGACCAGGGAGGTTTTCCAATGCCTTTCAAAGAAGGGGACCTATTGGTAGATGGGTGAAAAAAAGCAGACATTGAATATCCCTTTGAGCATGGTGAAGTTATTAATTACACTTTGGATGGTGTACCAATACACCCAGTCACTACACATACACAGGCGTCCTTCCTAACTCAGTTGCTGGAAAGGAAGGAAACACAACATTTATCTAAAATTAACCCTACAAATAGCATTAATGTGAGATTTGGGCAACCATAGTCAATCCATCAACAATATAATAATACTTTTAATAACAAATGTGTCTTTAACTTAGAATCTGTAGATACTTTGCTATTAGACAGGTTCAGAATTTATGTAAACCATCACAGCAGTTGAAAAATATATGGCACATGGAAATCATAAGAGGGTGGTTTACTGAGAGTAGCTGAGAGGTGGGTTTAAAAACTCATGTTCTATAATAGTTAAGCCTGAAAACACGATTTGTCATGTATATGTACTATCTAGATGTAATGTACAGTACTGTGCTAAAGTTTTAGGCAGGTGTGATAAAATGCTGTAAAGTAAGAATGCTTAAAAAATAGACATGTTAATAGATTATATTTATCAATGAACAAAATGCAAAGTGAGTGAACAGAAGAAAAATGTACATCAAATCAATATTTGGTGTGACCACCCTTTGCCTTTAACCTCTTACATCTAGATGTTCCGCTAGCGGAACGTCTGCTCCAATATCCAATGATGGGCGTGGCGCGAAATACAAATTCCTCTAAAATCCGAAAACATTTTTCAAACATATGACTATTTTACAGCTATTTAAAGACAAGACTCTCGTTAATCTAACCACACTGTCCGATTTCAAAAAGGCTTTACAGCGAAAGAAAAACATTAGATTATGTCAACAGAGTACCCAGCCAGAAATAATCAGACACCCATTTTTCAAGCTAGCATATAATGTCACAAAAACTCAGAAGACAGCTAAATGCAGCACTAACCTTTGATGATCTTCATCAGATGACACACCTAGGACATTATGTTATACAATACATGCATGTCTGTTCAATCAAGTTCATATTTATATCAAAAAACAGCTTTTTACATTAGCATGTGACGTTCAGAACTAGCATACCCCCCGCAAACTTCCGGGGAATTTACTAACAATTTGCTAAATTACTCACGATAAATGTTCACAAAAAGCATAACAATTATTTTAAGAATTATAGATACAGAACTCCTCTATGCACTCGATATGTCCGATTTTAAAATAGCTTTTCGGATGAAGCACATTTTGCAATATTCTAAGTACATAGCCCAGCCATCACGGGCTAGCTATTTAGACACCCGGCAAGTTTAGCCTTCACCAAAATCAGATTTACTATAAGAAAAATGGTCTTACCTTTCCTGTTCTTCGTCAGAATGCACTCCCAGGAATTCTACTTCAATAACAAATGTAGGTTTGGTCCCAAATAATCCATCATTATGTTCCATCAGCGACGTTTTGTTCGTGAGTTCTAGACACTATCAGAATGGTAAATCACGGTCGCGCGCATGGCGCAGAACGTGACAAAAAATGTCTAAATATTCCATTACCGTACTTCGAAGCATGTCAACCGCTGTTTAAAATCAATTTTTATGCAATTTATCTCGTAGAAAAGCGTTAATATTCCGACCGGGAATCTGCGTGTCTGTAAACAGAGGGAAAAACAGAAAGGCGGGGCCGACCAGTGCCCACGCCTAAGCCCTTTGTCCTCTGATACACCACTTAGCAAAAGCGCTCGTGTGTTTCAGCCAGGTCTTTGAATTACGTCATTCAGGTTTTTCCCGGGCTCTGAGAGCCCATTGGAGCCGTAGGAAGTGTCACGTAACAGCAGAGATCCTTTGTAATAGATAGAGATGACAAAGAAGGGGAAGAAATGGCCAGACAGGGTACTTCCTGTACAGAATCTTCTCACGTTTTGGCCTGCCAAATGAGTTCTGTTATACTCACAGACACCATTCAAACAGTTTTAGAAACTTTGGAGTGTTTTCTATCCAAAGCTAATAATTATATGCATATTCTAGTTTCTGGGCAGGACTAATAATCAGATTAAATCGGGTACGTTTTTTATCCAGCCGTGAAAATACTGCCCCCTAGCCATAAGAGGTTAAAATAGCATCAATTCTTCTAAAGGTACACTTGCACACAGTTTTTAAAGGAACTCGGCAGGTAGGTTGGCCTAAACATCTTGGAGAACTAACCACAGTTCTTCTGTGGATTTAGGCAGCCTCAGGTGCTTCTCTCTCGTCATGTAATCCCAGTCAGACTCGATGATGTTGAGATCAGGGCTCTGTGGGGGCCATACCATCACTTCCAGGACTCCTTGTTCTTCTTTACGCTGAAGATGGCTCTTAATGACTTTCGCTGTATGTTTGGGGTCGTTGTCATGCTGCAGAATACATTTGGGGCCAATCAGATGCCTCCCTGATGGTATCGCATGATGGATAAGTCTGCATGTACTTCTCAGCATTGAGGAGACCATTCATTCTGACCAAATCTCCAACTCCATCTGCAGAAATGCAGCCCCAAACTTGCAAGGAACCTCCACCATGCTTCACTGTTGCCTGCACACTCATTTGTGTACCACTCTCCAGCCCTTCAGCGAACAAACTGCCTTCTGCTATAGTCAAATATTTACAAAATTTGACTAATCAGTCCAGAGCACCTGCTGCCATTTTTCTGCACCCCAGTTCCTGTGTTTTCGTGCATAGTTGAGTCGCTTGGCCTTGTTTCCACGTCGGAGGTATGGCTTTTTGGCCGGAAGTCTTCCATGAAGGCCACTTTTGACCAGACTTCTCCGGACAGTAGACGGGTGTACCAGGGTCCTGCTGTTTTCTGCCAATTCTGAGCTGATGGCACTGACAGACATCTTCCGATTGCAAAAGGGAGTAAGCATGCTGTGTCTTTCATCTATTGCAGTCAGTTTCCTTGGCCAAACACTGCGTCTACGGTCCTCAACGTTGCCCGTTTCTTTGTGCTTCTTCAAAAGAGCTTGGACAGCACATCTGAAAACTCCTTCCTGACTTGAAATTTCTGCCTGGGTGAGACCTTGCTGATGCAGTATAACTAACTTGTGTCTTGCTGTGCTCAGTCTTGCCATGGTGTATGACTTTTGATAGTAAACTGTCTTCAGCAACCTCACATTGTTAGCTGAGTTCGGCTGTTCCTCACCCAGTTGTATTCCTCCTACACAGCTGTTTTTGTTTCAGTTAACCTGTTAGTGATCCCTTCGCGCGGGATCGATTTGACAACATCCAGTGAAATTGGACAGCGCTAAATTCAAACTACATAAATATCAATATTCAAGATTCACGAAAATATAAGTGTAATACATCAAAATAAAGCTTAACTTCTTGTTAATCCAGCCGCAGTGTCAGATTTCAAAAAGGCTTTACGGCGAATGCAGACAATGCAATTATCTGAGGACAGCGCCACGCATACAAACACATGAAAATCATTTTCAACCAGGCAGGTGGCAACACAAAAGTCAGAAATAACGATATAATAAATGCATTACCTTTAAAGATCTTCTTTTTGCAATCCCAAATGTCTCAGTGACACAATGAATGGTCGTTTTGTTCGATAAATTCCTTGTTTATATCCCCAAAATGGCCATTTATTTGGCGCGTTTCATTCAGAAATACACCGGTTCCAACTCGCCCAACATGACTACAAATGATCTAATAAGTTACCTGTAAACTTGGTCCAAACATTTCAAACAACGTTCCTAATCCAACCTCAGGTATCCTAAAATGTAAATAATCGATAAAATGTAACCTTTCTGGGAAGGGGGTTCCACTAGCAGAACACCTGGCCTACAGCCAGTGAAATTGCAGGGCGCCAAATTCAAACAACAGAAATCTCATAATTAAAATTCCTCAAACATACAAGTATTATACACCATTTTAAAGATAAACTTCTCGTTAATCCAACCACAGTGTCCGATTTCAAAAAGGCTTTACGGTGAAAGCACACCATGCGATTATGTTAGGTCAGCGCCTAGCCAAAAAAAACCATACAGCCATTTTCCAAAGGAGAGGTGTCACAAAAGTCAGAAAGTGTTAAAATGAATCACTAACCTTTGATGAACTTCATCTGGTGGCACTCCCAGGACTCCATGTTAGACAATACATGTTTGTTTTGTTCGATAAAGTTAATCTTTATGTCCAAAAACCTCATTTGAAATTGGGGTGTTATGTTCAGAAATGCATTGTCTCAAACAAACATCCGGTGAAAATGCAGAGAGCCACATCAAATTACAGAAATACTCATCATAAACATCTACTTCCGGTCCGGAGCGAGCAGTCGCACTTCGCTTCGCTCCACAGGTAATATTACACTTCATTACATTACAACGGTTTGGTTTGTTTGATCTGAGCAATTTTTCTTAGCTATCAAAGATAATTGTGTAGTTTAGAGTAATTAGAGTAATTATCGAGGCTAGCTATTTTTTCGTCCTCCTAACGTAGTCAACACTGCTAGCTAGCTAGTCAACACTGCTAGCTAGCCAACCTCTACCGACTAGCAGCACTGTAGAAACTATTACATTACAACGGAACGACTTGATTAGTGTAGTGTTAGTGTTAGTTAGCTAGCTACATAGTTGTCTTTGCTGTCTTTGTATCTAAGATAATTGTGTAGTTTAGAGTAATTATCGAGGTTAGCTAGCCAGCCGCGACGCGACGCCTTGTCCAGACTCCAGACTTAGTCAACACACCTAGTCATCAAACCCACTGCTAGCTAGTGGGTTTGCTAGCTAGCCAACCATTACCGACTAGCAGCGCTGTAGATACTAATACATTACAACGGAACGATTTGACTAGTGCAGTGTTAGCTAGCTAGCTACATAGTTGTCTTTGTCATAGCTTGATAATTGTGTAGTTTAGTAATTATCGAGGTTAGCTAGCCAGCTATTTCCGTCCCCCGCGACGCCATTGTTCCATACCTAGCCAACTATTACCGACGAGCAGCATTGTAGAAACTAAATACATTACAAAGGAACGTCTTGATTAGTGTTATGTTAGCTAGCTACAAAGTTGCTTTTGTATCATGACAAGGTGTAGTACTGAAACTATCGAGGTTACCTAGCCAGCTACACGTTCAAACAAAGTCAACAACGCAGCCACTGCTAGCTAGCCTACTCCACCAGCCAGCAGTACTGTATCATTTGTCATTTTAGTCAATAAGATTTTCGCAACGTAAGCCTAACTTTCTGAACATTCGAGACGTGTAGTCCACTTGTCATTCCAATCTCCTTTGCATTAGCGTAGCCTCTTCTGTAGCTTGTCAACTATGTGTCTGTCTATCCCTGTTCTCTCCCCTCTGCACAGGCCATACAAACGCTTCACACCGCGTGGCCGCTGCCACTCTAACCTGGTGGTCCCAGCGCGCACGACCCACGTGGAGTTCCAGGTCTCCGGCAGCCTCTGGAACTGCCGGTCTGCGGCCACCAAGGCTGAGTTCATCTCAGCCTATGCTACCCTCCAGTCCCTAGACTTCCTGGCGCTGACGGAAACATGGATTACCACAGATAACACTGCTACTCCTACTGCTCTCTCCTCGTCTGCCCACGTGTTCTCGCATACCCCTAGAGCATCGAGCCAGCGGGGTGGTGGCACTGGAATCCTCATCTCTCCCAAGTGGACATTCTCTCTTTCTCCCCTGACCCATCTGTCTATGTCCTCATTTGAATTCCATGCTGTCACAGTTACCAGCCCTTTCAAGCTTAACCTGTTAGGGTATAGGGGGCAGTATTTTCACGGCTGGATAAAGAAATGTACCCGATTTAATCTGGTTACTAATCCTACCCAGTAACTACAATATGCATATACTTATTATATATGGATAGAAAACACCCTAAAGTCTCTAAAACAGTTTGAATGGTGTCTGTGAGTATAACAGAACTCATTTGGCAGGCAAAACCCTGAGACAGATTCTGACAGGAAGTGGATACCTGATGTGTTGAATTGACTTTAAGCCTATACCATTGAAAAACAAAGGGGCTGAGGAATGTTTTGGCACTTCCTATTGCTTCCACAAGATGTCCCCAGCCTTTACAAAGTGTTTTGAGTCTTCTACAGTGAAATCTGACCGAAGAAGAGCCTTGGAACGGTGATGGCCCATTAGACACCTGGCGTGCGAGTTGATGGTGGGTACTCTCATTCCGAAACATTTTAAAAGAGAACCCAATGGTCCGCCTTGAATTTTATTCATGTTCTGGTTAAAAAAGGCCCTAATGATTTATGCGATACAACGTTTGACATGTTTGAACGAACGTAAATATATTTTTTCCGTTCGTGAAGTGAAGTGAAGTCCGGCTGGCTTAGATCATGTGCTAACAACACGGAGGTTTTTGGACATAAATGATGAGCTTTTTTGAACAAAACTACATTCGTTATGGACCTGGGATTCTTTGGAAGTGACATCTGATGAAGAGAATCAAAGGTAATGGATTATTTACATAGTATTTTCGATTTTAGATCTCTCCAACATGGCGGTTAGTCTGTATCGCAATGCGTATTTTTCTGGGCGCAGTGCTCAGATTATTGCAAAGTGTGATTTCCCAGTAAGGTTAATTTTAAATCTGGCAAGTCCATTGCGTTCAAGAGATGTAAATCTATAATTCTTTGAATGACAATATAATATTTTACCAATGTTTTCTAATATTAATTAATTATTTTGTTGTCATGACTTGACTGCCGGTATTGGAGGGAAACGATTTCCTGAACATCAACGCCATAGTAAAACGCTGTTTTTAGATATAAATATGAACTTGATAGAACTAAAAATGCATGCATTGTCTAACATAATGTCCTAGGAGTGTCATCTGATGGAGATTGTAAAAGGTTAGTGCATAATTTTAGCTGATTTTATGGTTTTGGTGACGCCTGTCTTTGAATCGACAATACATTACACACAGCTATTGTCAATGTACTCTCCTAACATAACCTAACTTTATGCTTTCCCCGTAAAACCTTTTTGAAATCGGACAACGTGGTTAGATTAAGGAGATGTTTATCTTTCAAAGGGTGTAAGTTAGTTGTATGTTTGAGAAATTTGAATTTTGACATTTATTTGGTTTCAAATTTGCCGCTCTTGAAATGCACCTGCTGTTGATAGGGTGCGCCACGGGTGGCACGCTAACGTCCCACATAGCCCCAAGAAGTCCTTATCATTTATCACCCTCCAGGTTCCCTTGGAGAGTTCATCAATGAGCTTGACGCCTTGATAAGTTCCTTTCCTGAGGATGGCTCACCTCTCACAGTTCTGGGTGACTAACCTCTTATGGCTAGGGGGCAGTATTTTCACGGCTGGATAAAAAACGTACCCGATTTAATCTGATTATTAGTCCTGCCCAGAAACTAGAATATGCATATAATTATTAGCTTTGGATAGAAAACACTCCAAAGTTTCTAAAACTGTTTGAATGGTGTCTGTGAGTATAACAGAACTCCTATGGCAGGCAAAAACCTGAGAAGGTTCTGTTCAGGAAGTACCCTGTCTGAACATTTCTTGCCCTTGTTGATTCTCTCTATCTATTACAAGGGATCTTTGCTGTTACGTGACACTTCCCACGTCTCCAATGGGGTCTCAGAGCCCGGGAAAAACAGGAATGACGTAATTCAAAGCCCTGGCTGAAACACACGAGAGCAAAAGCTAAGTGGTCTATCAGTGGAGAAATGCTTAGGCTCGTGACCTGCCCCGCCCCCGTCTTTCGGTTTTTCCCTCAGTTTACAGAAATGCAGATTCCCGGTCGGAATATTATCGCTTTTCTACGAAATAAATTGCATAAATTTTTTTGTCACGTTCTGCACCATGCGCAGGACCGCGATTTACCATTGGGATAGTGTCTAGAACGCAAGAAACAAAACGTCGTTGATGGAACATAACGATGGATTATTTGGGACCAAACCAATATTTGTTATTGATGTAGAAGTCCTGGGAGTGCATTCTGACGAAGAACAGGAAAGGCAAGACCATTTTTCTTATAGGAAATGTGATTTTGGTGAAGGCTAAACTGGTTGGGTGTCTAAATAGCTAGCCCTGTGATGCCGGGCTATGTACTTAGAATATTGCAAAATGTGCTTCATCCGAAAAGCTATTTTAAAATCGGACATATCGAGTGCATAGAGGAGTTCTGTATCTATAATTCTTAAAATAATTGTTATGCTTTTTGTGAACGTTTATCGTGAGTAATTTACTAAATTCACCGGAAGTGTTCGGTGGGAATGCTAGTTCTGAACGTCACATGCTAATGTAAAAAGCTGGTTTTTGATATAAATATGAAGTTGATTGAACAGACATGCATGTATTGTATAACATACATGCATGTCTGTTCAAGATAATCAAAGGTTAGTGCTGCATTTAGCTGTGGTTTTGTTTTTTGTGACATTATATGCTAGCTTGAAATATGGGTGTCTGATTATTTCTGGCTGGGTACTCTGCTGACATAATCTAATGTTTTGCTTTCGCTGTAAAGCCTTTTTGAAATCGGACAGTGTGGTTAGATTAATGAGAGTCTTGTCTTTAAATCGCTGTAAAATAGTCATATGTTTGAAAAGTGGAAGTTTTCGGATTTTAGAGGAGTTTGTATTTCGCGCCCCGCCCATCATTGGATATTGGAGCAGACGTTCCGCTAGCAGAACATCTAGATGTAAGAGGTTTTAACCTCCCCACGTCTACCTTTGACTCATTCCTCTCTGCCTCCTCCTTTCCACTCCTCTCCTCTTTTGACCTCACCCTCTCACCTTCCCCCCCTACTCACAAGGCAGGCAATACGCTTGACCTCATCTTTACTAGATGCTGTTCTTCCACTAATCTCATTGCAACTCCCCTCCAAGTCTCCGACCACTACCTTGTATGCTTTTCCCTCTCGCTCTCATCCAACACTTCTCACTCTGCCCCTACTCGGATGGTATTGCGCCGTCCCAACCTTCGCTCTCTCTCTCCCGCTACTCTCTCCTCTTCCATCCTATCATCTCTTCCCTCTGCTCAAACCTTCTCCAACCTATCTCCTGATTCTGCCTCCTCAACCCTCCTCTCCTCCCTTTCTGCATCCTTTGATTTTCTCTGTCCCCTATCCTCCAGGCCGGCTCAGTCCTCCCCTCCTGCTCCGTGGCTCGACGACTCACTGCGAGCTCACAGAACAGGGCTCCGGCCAGCCTAGCGGAAATGGAGGAAAACTCGCCTCCCTGCGGACCTGGCATCCTTTCACTCCCTCCTCTCTACATTTTCCTCTTCTGTCTCTGCTGCTAAAGCCACTTTCTACCACTCTAAATTCCAAGCATCTGCCTCTAACCCTAGGAAGCTCTTTGCTACCTTCTCCTCCCTCCTGAATCCTCCTCCCCCTCCCCCCCCCCTCCTCCCTCTCTGCGGATGACTTCGTCAACCATTTTGAAAAGAAGGTTGATGACATCCGATCCTCGTTTGCTAAGTCAAGCGACACCGCTGGTCCTGCTCACACTGCCCTACCCTGTGCTTTGACCGGCCGCCCAACAACCTGCCCACTTGACCCTATCCCCTCCTCTCTTCTCCAGACCATTTCCGGAGACCTTCTCCCCTACCTCACCTCGCTCATCAACTCATCCTTGACCGCTGGCTACGTCCCTTCCGTCTTCAAGAGAGCGAGAGTTGCACCCCTTCTGAAAAAACCTACACTCGATCCCTCCGATGTCAACAACTACAGACCAGTATCCCTTCTTTCTTTTCTCTCCAAAACTCTTGAACGTGCCGTCCTTGGCCAGCTCTCCTGCTATCTCTCTCAGAATGACCTTCTTGATCCTAATCAGTCAGGTTTCAAGACTGGGCATTCAACTGAGACTGCTCTTCTCTGTGTCACGGAGGCTCTCCGCACTGCTAAAGCTAACTCTCTCTCCTCTGCTCTCATCCTTCTAGACCTATCTGCTGCCTTTGATACTGTGAACCATCAGATCCTCCTCTCCACCCTCTCCGAGCTGGGCATCTCCGGCGCGGCCCATGCTTGGATTGCGTCCTACCTGACAGGTCGCTCCTACCAGGTGGCATGGCGAGAATCTGTCTCCGCACCACGTGCTCTCACCACTGGTGTCCCCCAGGGCTCTGTTCTAGGCCCTCTCCTATTCTCACTATACACCAAGTCACTTGGCTCTGTCATATCCTCACATGGTCTCTCCTATCATTGCTATGCAGACGACACACAATTAATCTTCTCCTTTCCCCCTTCTGATAACCAGGTGGCGAATCGCATCTCTGCATGTCTGGCAGACATATCAGTGTGGATGACGGATCACCACCTCAAGCTGAACCTCGGCAAGACGGAGCTGCTCTTCCTCCCGGGGAAGGACTGCCCGTTCCATGATCTCGCCATCACCGTTGACAACTCCCTTGTGTCCTCCTCCCAGAGTGCTAAGAACCTTGGCGTGACCCTGGACAACACCCTGTCGTTCTCCACTAACATCAAGGCGGTGACCCGATCCTGTAGGTTCATGCTCTACAACATTCGCAGAGTACGACCCTGCCTCACACAGGAAGCGGCGCAGGTCCTAGTCCAGGCACTTGTCATCTCCCGTCTGGATTACTGCAACTCGCTGTTGGCTGGGCTCCCTGCCTGTGCCATTAAACCCCTACAACTCATCCAGAACGCCGCAGCCCGTCTGGTGTTCAACCTTCCCAAGTTCTCTCACGTCACCCCGCTCCTCCGCTCTCTCCACTGGCTTCCAGTTGAAGCTCGCATCCGCTACAAGTCCATGGTGCTTGCCTACGGAGCTGTGAGGGGAACGGCACCTCCGTACCTTCAGGCTCTGATCAGGCCCTACACCCAAACAAGGGCACTGCGTTCATCCACCTCTGGCCTGCTCGCCTCCCTACCTCTGAGGAAGCACAGTTTCCGCTCAGCCCAGTCAAAACTGTTCGCTGCTCTGGCACCCCAATGGTGGAACAAGCTCCCTCACGACACCAGGACAGCGGAGTCAATCACCACCTTCCGGAGACACCTGAAACCCCACCTCTTTAAGGAATACCTGGGATAGGATAAAGTATCCTTCTAACCCCCCCCCTAAAAGATTTAGATGCACTATTGTAAAGTGGTTGTTCCACTGGATATCATAAGGTGAATGCACCAATCTGTAAGTCGCTCTGGATAAGAGCGTCTGCTAAATGACTTAAATGTAAATGTAAATATAATAAACATCGATATAAGATACATACGATTAAAGATACACTTCTTGTTAATCCAGCCGCTATGTGCGATTTCGAACAGGCTTTACGGTGAAAGCACACCATGCGATTATGTTAAGTCAGCGCCTTGCCACTAAAACCATACAGCCATTTTCCAACCAAGGAGAGGTGTCACAAAAGTCAGAAATAGCATTAAAATTAATCACTTACCTTTGATGATCTTCATCTGATGGCACTCCCAGGTCTCCATGTTAGACAATAAATGTTCGTTTTGTTTGATAAAGTTCATCTTTATGTCCAAATACCTCCTTTTTGTTTGCGCGTTTAGTCCAGTAATGCAAATGCACTAAACACAGGCACAAAGTCTAGACGAAAAGTAAAAAAAGTTCAATTTGAGTTCGTAGAAACATGTCAAACGATGTTTCTAATCAATCCTTAGGGTGTGTTTTTATCATAAATATTCAATAACGTTTCAACCGGACAATACTGTTTTCATTAGAAAGGAAAGGGAACGGAGCTCGCGTTCAAGGCCACACGCGTGACTAAACTAAAGGCTTTCACCTGTGCCATCTGCATAGAGTGCTCTTTTTCGCTCCCCATTCACAATAGAAGCCTGAAACAACCTCTAAAGACTATTAACATCTAGTGGAAGCCTTAGGAAGTGCAATCTGACCCCACAGACACTGGATACTCAATAGGCATTCACTTGAAAACTACAAACCTCAGAATTCCCACTTCCTGGTTGGATTCTTCTCATGTTTTCACCTACCATATGAGTTCTGTTATACTCACAGACATTATTTTAACAGTTTTGGAAACTTTAGAGTGTTTTCTATCCAAATCTACAAATTATACGCATATCCTAGCTTCTGGGCCGAAGTAACAGGCAGTTTACTCTGGGCACGCTTTTCATCCGGACGTGAAAATACTGCCCCCTATCCCTAAGAAGTTTTAATGATTGTGTTTCAACCTACATATTGAATTGATGATCATTAGCACCTGTTAGGTATAATTGTTTAATCATACACCTGACAAAATCTCTGACTTTGTGCAAGTGTACCTACAACAATTTATGCTGTTTTGAAGGCAAAGGGTGGTCACACCAAATATGGATTTGAGCATTTTTTCACACCTGCCTAAAACTTTTGCACAGTACTGTATATTAAAATATTATATGAATTTATTGTTATGTAGCTACTGTAAAAAAGAAAAAGAAAAAAAGTGCCATGTATGTAAAATGTGTGTACAATATAAATGTACAAATGAGAGTTTATTTTTATCCTCCGAAGAGGGTGGGAGTGGATGCCCCCATCACATTTTTTTTATGTCCTTGAGTGGCTTGAAAATATATGACACAACAAAAAAATGGCTGTCTAGCAATGATCAACAACAAACTTGACAGACCTTGAATAATTTTTTAAAACATAATGTGCAAATATTGTACAATCCAGGTAAGAAAACCTCTTAGAGACTTACCCAGAAAGATTCACAGCTGTAATCGCTGTCAAAGGTGATTCTAACATGTATTGACTCAGGGGTGTAAATACTTATGTAAATGAGCTATTTCTGTTTGTCATTTTCAAGAAATGATTAAACATTTCTAAAAACATATTTTCACTTGTTGTATGTAGCGTAGATGGGTGGGATTTATTTTTTATTTTTTATTATTTTGAATTCAGGCTGTAACACAACAAAATATGCAATAAGTGAAGGGGTATGAATGCTTTCTGTAGGCACTGGAAATACATAATAAATAAAAAAATTGTATTGAATTGCATGGCGTCTAAAGAAACATTTGAAAGTGTCCCATACAAAAAGGGGATCTGCTGCACCCATGTTATGTAGGGTAAAGCAGTGGTGCAAAGTACTTAAGTAAAAAATACTTAAGTACTACTTAAGTGGTTTTTGAAAGGTATTTACATTTTTGACAACTTTTACTCCACTACATTCATAAAGAAAATAATATACTTTTTACTCCTTACATTTTCCTGACATCCAAAAGTACTCGTTACATTTTGAATGCTTAGCAGGACAGGAAAATGATCCAATTCACGTCCCTATCAAAAGAAACATTCCTTGTCATCCCTACTGCCACTGATCTGGTGGACTTACTAAAAACAAATGCTTTGTTTGTAAATTATATCTCAATGTTGGTTTGTGCCTCTAGCTATCCATAAATTTAAAAAAAATAGAAAACCGTGCCATCTGGTTTGCTTAATATAAGGAATTTTAAATGATTTATAGTTTTACTTTTGATACTTAAGTATATTCAAAACCAAAACTCTGGTGAGAGAGAGTGAGCGAGAGGGAGGAGGGGGGGCGAGCTGATCTGGCGCCTATGATCCTCACCCAAGAGAGAGTTATGATATTTCCAATATCATCGCTTATGTGGAGATGCCGTAAGAGTAATGTGTATACCAATTATTTGATCCGACCGCATTCTGTCCCATATTAATTAACAACTTTTGGTGCCAGCGACAATGATATAAGAAAGTAGCCAAGACGACTGACCTGATGGAGCGTCCACCATGTATATCTCACTTGATCGAGACAAATATATTTATGGTCCAATAGCACACTTAAAATGATCCACCTTCCTTGCGGATCTGTTTGGACAGTGTGCACATTCGGATCAACATTTTTGTTAATTAATATCATCACCCCTTTTGAGTTACTTTGTCCATGGGAGAAGTATATTTCACCCCCCCTGTCCTTTTTCCACATAACTACATCAAAGAATGTAGAATGAGTTTCCTGTAAACATTAGATATTATATTCCTTCTCTTTTAGCCAGGTAAAGACTTACCATCTTTTCTTAGCTAAGCCATGTCATATTTTAACTAGCTATACTTATTTCACCACTTACCGTAATGAGATACAAGTTTCAATTGCAGTTACCATAATATACATTTGTAAACTTACCATTAAAAATACCATGATGATTTAGTGTCCATATAGATGTACCATGATATTTGCAATGTTAAGCATACTGTAGCTACGACTGAGTAAAACTCAAATTGTCCTCCAATATTCCACCCACTAAAACCTCTCCCCATCCCTAGTGGGATTGTCGTCCCCATGACTGGCAGACCACTCCTGCACACATAGACCCTAGGGCTTCCCAGAGATTGGGACCCAACCTTTGAAAAGAGCACAAAGTGCCACCTACAGAACAGAACCAGATTAGCAGCCAACAGCATTTCTAACGCTATCGCCTCAGTTGTACTGTACAGTGCTTTCAGAAAGTATTCAGACCCCTTCCCTTTTTCCACATTTTCTTACGTTACAGCCTTATTATAAAATTGATTAAATCGTTTTTTCCCCCCTCATCAATCTACACACAATGTCCAATAACGACAAAGCAAAACAGCTTTTTAGAATTTTTTGCAAATGTATTACAAATATCACATTTACTGCAGGGGGTTAACAACTCTCTCCCTGTTGTAAATCAAGGACAGGACATTCTGTTCTCCCTTTCCAAATTCACCCAAGGAATGTGCTTTGTTTCAAGAATATTTTTTCCCGTCCAAACTCTAACACATTCACGATTATACTACAAGAACAATATTTCCAACGTAGAACGTGGGGAATGGTCAGAGGTGATCTACAGTACACTAATGTCGTTTTGTTTGTTTTTGAGAAAATATAAGAGATAATTATTTTACATAAGCTTTACACAGTGACAAGTCACTTCCCTGAGTGAGGTCAGAGAGTATGGCAGTCTGACGGAACCGCCCATTTTGAACAAACTGCATAAAATGATGGGTTAAGAATGAACGTATCAGACCAGGGAGACGTAGAGCTGCAGCTTTACATTTAAAGTGGTTTGAATCTCAACACGAGGTAGAGACGATAAACTCACCTCCCGGACAATCACTGTCCTAAGTAAAGTATCTAGAAAAGTGAATTGAGTGGGACCATTCAACTGCTCTGCTCAATCCATCATATTACTCTACTCTCATCACCCCACTGGAAACCATCGACACTGCTGGCTAGCCTATCTTCAAAGAGGCATCTTTCAGAGTGAATGGAAGGAAAATCAACTCTGTAGTTCTGTTCAGGACTACACGACAAGTCATTGGATACCAGACAACTGCAGAGAATAACAACAGTAGAAGACTTGTTGGGACCATTTTTGGTCCATCAGAGCCTTACAAGTGTGCCGCGAAAAGGCCCAACCACCTTTCCAAGAGGGCCCGGTTTCGACGGAGATACACGGCGAACCAAGGAATTTCACGAAAATCATTTCATGATTTCTTACTACAAGCGGGTGGGGTTAGGGTGCAAAGTATTGGAGTTCTATAAATGAGAGTAGTTTCTAAATGTACCAATGTTAAGTGTCTCTGTCCATCTCTCTCTCGCTCTCTCGCACTCTCCATGTCTTTTGTAACAAGCAACCATATTGTTGTCAGTCTGCTAGGGACCTGTTCTTAACATATTAAGTGTGTATGTTAATCCTGTATTACCATTTAATTAGCAAGTAAATAAATAATTAAACAAATTTGCTGATGCAAGGGGGTATTCGACTGTTCAGAATTATGATATGATACGAGGTCATGATTAATAAGTTGACTGTTTATACATGAGATAGGTAAAGACCTTTTAGAGTTTAATTCAGGAGATGGTAACTCTTTAAAGAACCGCTGTCGTGGTGCCCCATATCATAATGAGTTAATTGTTACAGTCAGTTGATGAGATAAATAACAGTTCTCAGATTAATGTTCAAGTCAAGTCACGACAAGATGTTTCTATAAGTTGATTGGAGTCCAGCTGTGGTAAATTCAATTGATTGGACATGATTTGGAAAGGCACACACCTGTCTATATAAGGTCCCACAGTTGACAGTGCATGTCAGAGCAAAACCAAGCCAAGAGGTCGAAGGAATTTTCCGTAGAGCTCTGAGACAGGGTTGTGTCGAGGCACTTTTCTGCAGCATTGAAGGTCCCCAAGAACACAGTGGCCTCCATCATTCTTCAATGGAAGAAGTTTGGAACAACCAAGACTCTTCCTAGAATTGGCCACCCAGCCAAACTGAGCAATCGGGGGAGAAGGGCCTTGGTCAGGGTGGTGACCAAGAACCCGATGGTTACTCTGACAGAGCTCCAGAGTTCCTCTGTGGAGATGGGAAAACCTTCCAGAAGGACAACCATCTCTGCAGTACTCCACCAATCAGGCCTTTATGGCAGAGTGGCCAGACAGAAGCCACTCCTCAGTAAAAGGCACATGACAGTCCGCTTGGAGTTTGGTAAAAGGCACCTAAAGGACTCTCAGACCATGAGAAACAAGATTCTCTGGTCTGATGAAAACAAGATTGAACTCTTTGGCCTGAATGCCAAGCGTCACGTATGGAGAAAACCTGGCACCATCCCTACGGTGAAGCATGGTGGTGGCGGCATTATGCTGTAGGGATGTTTTTCAGCGGCAGGGACTGGTAGACTAGTCAGGATCGAGGGAAAGATGAATGGAGCAAAGTACAGAGATCCTTGATGAAAACATGCCATCTCTATCCAAAACAGAGTATCTCTGCTGTAACGTGACACTTCCATAATTGTGTAGTTTAGAGTAATTATCGAGGTTAGCTAGCCAGCCGCGACGCGACGCCTTGTCCAGACTCCAGACTTAGTCAACACACCTAGTCATCAAACCCACTGCTAGCTAGTGGGTTTGCTAGCTAGCCAACCATTACCGACTAGCAGCGCTGTAGATACTAATACATTACAACGGAACGATTTGACTAGTGCAGTGTTAGCTAGCTAGCTACATAGTTGTCTTTGTCATAGCTTGATAATTGTGTAGTTTAGTAATTATCGAGGTTAGCTAGCCAGCTATTTCCGTCCCCCGCGACGCCATTGTTCCATACCTAGCCAACTATTACCGACGAGCAGCATTGTAGAAACTAAATACATTACAAAGGAACGTCTTGATTAGTGTTATGTTAGCTAGCTACAAAGTTGCTTTTGTATCATGACAAGGTGTAGTACTGAAACTATCGAGGTTACCTAGCCAGCTACACGTTCAAACAAAGTCAACAACGCAGCCACTGCTAGCTAGCCTACTCCACCAGCCAGCAGTACTGTATCATTTGTCATTTTAGTCAATAAGATTTTCGCAACGTAAGCCTAACTTTCTGAACATTCGAGACGTGTAGTCCACTTGTCATTCCAATCTCCTTTGCATTAGCGTAGCCTCTTCTGTAGCTTGTCAACTATGTGTCTGTCTATCCCTGTTCTCTCCCCTCTGCACAGGCCATACAAACGCTTCACACCGCGTGGCCGCTGCCACTCTAACCTGGTGGTCCCAGCGCGCACGACCCACGTGGAGTTCCAGGTCTCCGGCAGCCTCTGGAACTGCCGGTCTGCGGCCACCAAGGCTGAGTTCATCTCAGCCTATGCTACCCTCCAGTCCCTAGACTTCCTGGCGCTGACGGAAACATGGATTACCACAGATAACACTGCTACTCCTACTGCTCTCTCCTCGTCTGCCCACGTGTTCTCGCATACCCCTAGAGCATCGAGCCAGCGGGGTGGTGGCACTGGAATCCTCATCTCTCCCAAGTGGACATTCTCTCTTTCTCCCCTGACCCATCTGTCTATGTCCTCATTTGAATTCCATGCTGTCACAGTTACCAGCCCTTTCAAGCTTAACCTGTTAGGGTATAGGGGGCAGTATTTTCACGGCTGGATAAAGAAATGTACCCGATTTAATCTGGTTACTAATCCTACCCAGTAACTACAATATGCATATACTTATTATATATGGATAGAAAACACCCTAAAGTCTCTAAAACAGTTTGAATGGTGTCTGTGAGTATAACAGAACTCATTTGGCAGGCAAAACCCTGAGACAGATTCTGACAGGAAGTGGATACCTGATGTGTTGAATTGACTTTAAGCCTATACCATTGAAAAACAAAGGGGCTGAGGAATGTTTTGGCACTTCCTATTGCTTCCACAAGATGTCCCCAGCCTTTACAAAGTGTTTTGAGTCTTCTACAGTGAAATCTGACCGAAGAAGAGCCTTGGAACGGTGATGGCCCATTAGACACCTGGCGTGCGAGTTGATGGTGGGTACTCTCATTCCGAAACATTTTAAAAGAGAACCCAATGGTCCGCCTTGAATTTTATTCATGTTCTGGTTAAAAAAGGCCCTAATGATTTATGCGATACAACGTTTGACATGTTTGAACGAACGTAAATATATTTTTTCCGTTCGTGAAGTGAAGTGAAGTCCGGCTGGCTTAGATCATGTGCTAACAACACGGAGGTTTTTGGACATAAATGATGAGCTTTTTTGAACAAAACTACATTCGTTATGGACCTGGGATTCTTTGGAAGTGACATCTGATGAAGAGAATCAAAGGTAATGGATTATTTACATAGTATTTTCGATTTTAGATCTCTCCAACATGGCGGTTAGTCTGTATCGCAATGCGTATTTTTCTGGGCGCAGTGCTCAGATTATTGCAAAGTGTGATTTCCCAGTAAGGTTAATTTTAAATCTGGCAAGTCCATTGCGTTCAAGAGATGTAAATCTATAATTCTTTGAATGACAATATAATATTTTACCAATGTTTTCTAATATTAATTAATTATTTTGTTGTCATGACTTGACTGCCGGTATTGGAGGGAAACGATTTCCTGAACATCAACGCCATAGTAAAACGCTGTTTTTAGATATAAATATGAACTTGATAGAACTAAAAATGCATGCATTGTCTAACATAATGTCCTAGGAGTGTCATCTGATGGAGATTGTAAAAGGTTAGTGCATAATTTTAGCTGATTTTATGGTTTTGGTGACGCCTGTCTTTGAATCGACAATACATTACACACAGCTATTGTCAATGTACTCTCCTAACATAACCTAACTTTATGCTTTCCCCGTAAAACCTTTTTGAAATCGGACAACGTGGTTAGATTAAGGAGATGTTTATCTTTCAAAGGGTGTAAGTTAGTTGTATGTTTGAGAAATTTGAATTTTGACATTTATTTGGTTTCAAATTTGCCGCTCTTGAAATGCACCTGCTGTTGATAGGGTGCGCCACGGGTGGCACGCTAACGTCCCACATAGCCCCAAGAAGTCCTTATCATTTATCACCCTCCAGGTTCCCTTGGAGAGTTCATCAATGAGCTTGACGCCTTGATAAGTTCCTTTCCTGAGGATGGCTCACCTCTCACAGTTCTGGGTGACTAACCTCTTATGGCTAGGGGGCAGTATTTTCACGGCTGGATAAAAAACGTACCCGATTTAATCTGATTATTAGTCCTGCCCAGAAACTAGAATATGCATATAATTATTAGCTTTGGATAGAAAACACTCCAAAGTTTCTAAAACTGTTTGAATGGTGTCTGTGAGTATAACAGAACTCCTATGGCAGGCAAAAACCTGAGAAGGTTCTGTTCAGGAAGTACCCTGTCTGAACATTTCTTGCCCTTGTTGATTCTCTCTATCTATTACAAGGGATCTTTGCTGTTACGTGACACTTCCCACGTCTCCAATGGGGTCTCAGAGCCCGGGAAAAACAGGAATGACGTAATTCAAAGCCCTGGCTGAAACACACGAGAGCAAAAGCTAAGTGGTCTATCAGTGGAGAAATGCTTAGGCTCGTGACCTGCCCCGCCCCCGTCTTTCGGTTTTTCCCTCAGTTTACAGAAATGCAGATTCCCGGTCGGAATATTATCGCTTTTCTACGAAATAAATTGCATAAAATTTTTTGTCACGTTCTGCACCATGCGCAGGACCGCGATTTACCATTGGGATAGTGTCTAGAACGCAAGAAACAAAACGTCGTTGATGGAACATAACGATGGATTATTTGGGACCAAACCAATATTTGTTATTGATGTAGAAGTCCTGGGAGTGCATTCTGACGAAGAACAGGAAAGGCAAGACCATTTTTCTTATAGGAAATGTGATTTTGGTGAAGGCTAAACTGGTTGGGTGTCTAAATAGCTAGCCCTGTGATGCCGGGCTATGTACTTAGAATATTGCAAAATGTGCTTCATCCGAAAAGCTATTTTAAAATCGGACATATCGAGTGCATAGAGGAGTTCTGTATCTATAATTCTTAAAATAATTGTTATGCTTTTTGTGAACGTTTATCGTGAGTAATTTACTAAATTCACCGGAAGTGTTCGGTGGGAATGCTAGTTCTGAACGTCACATGCTAATGTAAAAAGCTGGTTTTTGATATAAATATGAAGTTGATTGAACAGACATGCATGTATTGTATAACATACATGCATGTCTGTTCAAGATAATCAAAGGTTAGTGCTGCATTTAGCTGTGGTTTTGTTTTTTGTGACATTATATGCTAGCTTGAAATATGGGTGTCTGATTATTTCTGGCTGGGTACTCTGCTGACATAATCTAATGTTTTGCTTTCGCTGTAAAGCCTTTTTGAAATCGGACAGTGTGGTTAGATTAATGAGAGTCTTGTCTTTAAATCGCTGTAAAATAGTCATATGTTTGAAAAGTGGAAGTTTTCGGATTTTAGAGGAGTTTGTATTTCGCGCCCCGCCCATCATTGGATATTGGAGCAGACGTTCCGCTAGCAGAACATCTAGATGTAAGAGGTTTTAACCTCCCCACGTCTACCTTTGACTCATTCCTCTCTGCCTCCTCCTTTCCACTCCTCTCCTCTTTTGACCTCACCCTCTCACCTTCCCCCCCTACTCACAAGGCAGGCAATACGCTTGACCTCATCTTTACTAGATGCTGTTCTTCCACTAATCTCATTGCAACTCCCCTCCAAGTCTCCGACCACTACCTTGTATGCTTTTCCCTCTCGCTCTCATCCAACACTTCTCACTCTGCCCCTACTCGGATGGTATTGCGCCGTCCCAACCTTCGCTCTCTCTCTCCCGCTACTCTCTCCTCTTCCATCCTATCATCTCTTCCCTCTGCTCAAACCTTCTCCAACCTATCTCCTGATTCTGCCTCCTCAACCCTCCTCTCCTCCCTTTCTGCATCCTTTGATTTTCTCTGTCCCCTATCCTCCAGGCCGGCTCAGTCCTCCCCTCCTGCTCCGTGGCTCGACGACTCACTGCGAGCTCACAGAACAGGGCTCCGGCCAGCCTAGCGGAAATGGAGGAAAACTCGCCTCCCTGCGGACCTGGCATCCTTTCACTCCCTCCTCTCTACATTTTCCTCTTCTGTCTCTGCTGCTAAAGCCACTTTCTACCACTCTAAATTCCAAGCATCTGCCTCTAACCCTAGGAAGCTCTTTGCTACCTTCTCCTCCCTCCTGAATCCTCCTCCCCCTCCCCCCCTCCTCCCTCTCTGCGGATGACTTCGTCAACCATTTTGAAAAGAAGGTTGATGACATCCGATCCTCGTTTGCTAAGTCAAGCGACACCGCTGGTCCTGCTCACACTGCCCTACCCTGTGCTTTGACCGGCCGCCCAACAACCTGCCCACTTGACCCTATCCCCTCCTCTCTTCTCCAGACCATTTCCGGAGACCTTCTCCCCTACCTCACCTCGCTCATCAACTCATCCTTGACCGCTGGCTACGTCCCTTCCGTCTTCAAGAGAGCGAGAGTTGCACCCCTTCTGAAAAAACCTACACTCGATCCCTCCGATGTCAACAACTACAGACCAGTATCCCTTCTTTCTTTTCTCTCCAAAACTCTTGAACGTGCCGTCCTTGGCCAGCTCTCCTGCTATCTCTCTCAGAATGACCTTCTTGATCCTAATCAGTCAGGTTTCAAGACTGGGCATTCAACTGAGACTGCTCTTCTCTGTGTCACGGAGGCTCTCCGCACTGCTAAAGCTAACTCTCTCTCCTCTGCTCTCATCCTTCTAGACCTATCTGCTGCCTTTGATACTGTGAACCATCAGATCCTCCTCTCCACCCTCTCCGAGCTGGGCATCTCCGGCGCGGCCCATGCTTGGATTGCGTCCTACCTGACAGGTCGCTCCTACCAGGTGGCATGGCGAGAATCTGTCTCCGCACCACGTGCTCTCACCACTGGTGTCCCCCAGGGCTCTGTTCTAGGCCCTCTCCTATTCTCACTATACACCAAGTCACTTGGCTCTGTCATATCCTCACATGGTCTCTCCTATCATTGCTATGCAGACGACACACAATTAATCTTCTCCTTTCCCCCTTCTGATAACCAGGTGGCGAATCGCATCTCTGCATGTCTGGCAGACATATCAGTGTGGATGACGGATCACCACCTCAAGCTGAACCTCGGCAAGACGGAGCTGCTCTTCCTCCCGGGGAAGGACTGCCCGTTCCATGATCTCGCCATCACCGTTGACAACTCCCTTGTGTCCTCCTCCCAGAGTGCTAAGAACCTTGGCGTGACCCTGGACAACACCCTGTCGTTCTCCACTAACATCAAGGCGGTGACCCGATCCTGTAGGTTCATGCTCTACAACATTCGCAGAGTACGACCCTGCCTCACACAGGAAGCGGCGCAGGTCCTAGTCCAGGCACTTGTCATCTCCCGTCTGGATTACTGCAACTCGCTGTTGGCTGGGCTCCCTGCCTGTGCCATTAAACCCCTACAACTCATCCAGAACGCCGCAGCCCGTCTGGTGTTCAACCTTCCCAAGTTCTCTCACGTCACCCCGCTCCTCCGCTCTCTCCACTGGCTTCCAGTTGAAGCTCGCATCCGCTACAAGTCCATGGTGCTTGCCTACGGAGCTGTGAGGGGAACAGCACCTCCGTACCTTCAGGCTCTGATCAGGCCCTACACCCAAACAAGGGCACTGCGTTCATCCACCTCTGGCCTGCTCGCCTCCCTACCTCTGAGGAAGCACAGTTTCCGCTCAGCCCAGTCAAAACTGTTCGCTGCTCTGGCACCCCAATGGTGGAACAAGCTCCCTCACGACACCAGGACAGCGGAGTCAATCACCACCTTCCGGAGACACCTGAAACCCCACCTCTTTAAGGAATACCTGGGATAGGATAAAGTATCCTTCTAACCCCCCCCCTAAAAGATTTAGATGCACTATTGTAAAGTGGTTGTTCCACTGGATATCATAAGGTGAATGCACCAATCTGTAAGTCGCTCTGGATAAGAGCGTCTGCTAAATGACTTAAATGTAAATGTAAATATAATAAACATCGATATAAGATACATACGATTAAAGATACACTTCTTGTTAATCCAGCCGCTATGTGCGATTTCGAACAGGCTTTACGGTGAAAGCACACCATGCGATTATGTTAAGTCAGCGCCTTGCCACTAAAACCATACAGCCATTTTCCAACCAAGGAGAGGTGTCACAAAAGTCAGAAATAGCATTAAAATTAATCACTTACCTTTGATGATCTTCATCTGATGGCACTCCCAGGTCTCCATGTTAGACAATAAATGTTCGTTTTGTTTGATAAAGTTCATCTTTATGTCCAAATACCTCCTTTTTGTTTGCGCGTTTAGTCCAGTAATGCAAATGCACTAAACACAGGCACAAAGTCTAGACGAAAAGTAAAAAAAGTTCAATTTGAGTTCGTAGAAACATGTCAAACGATGTTTCTAATCAATCCTTAGGGTGTGTTTTTATCATAAATATTCAATAACGTTTCAACCGGACAATACTGTTTTCATTAGAAAGGAAAGGGAACGGAGCTCGCGTTCAAGGCCACACGCGTGACTAAACTAAAGGCTTTCACCTGTGCCATCTGCATAGAGTGCTCTTTTTCGCTCCCCATTCACAATAGAAGCCTGAAACAACCTCTAAAGACTATTAACATCTAGTGGAAGCCTTAGGAAGTGCAATCTGACCCCACAGACACTGGATACTCAATAGGCATTCACTTGAAAACTACAAACCTCAGAATTCCCACTTCCTGGTTGGATTCTTCTCATGTTTTCACCTACCATATGAGTTCTGTTATACTCACAGACATTATTTTAACAGTTTTGGAAACTTTAGAGTGTTTTCTATCCAAATCTACAAATTATACGCATATCCTAGCTTCTGGGCCGAAGTAACAGGCAGTTTACTCTGGGCACGCTTTTCATCCGGACGTGAAAATACTGCCCCCTATCCCTAAGAAGTTTTAATGATTGTGTTTCAACCTACATATTGAATTGATGATCATTAGCACCTGTTAGGTATAATTGTTTAATCATACACCTGACAAAATCTCTGACTTTGTGCAAGTGTACCTACAACAATTTATGCTGTTTTGAAGGCAAAGGGTGGTCACACCAAATATGGATTTGAGCATTTTTTCACACCTGCCTAAAACTTTTGCACAGTACTGTATATTAAAATATTATATGAATTTATTGTTATGTAGCTACTGTAAAAAAGAAAAAGAAAAAAAGTGCCATGTATGTAAAATGTGTGTACAATATAAATGTACAAATGAGAGTTTATTTTTATCCTCCGAAGAGGGTGGGAGTGGATGCCCCCATCACATTTTTTTTATGTCCTTGAGTGGCTTGAAAATATATGACACAACAAAAAAATGGCTGTCTAGCAATGATCAACAACAAACTTGACAGACCTTGAATAATTTTTTAAAACATAATGTGCAAATATTGTACAATCCAGGTAAGAAAACCTCTTAGAGACTTACCCAGAAAGATTCACAGCTGTAATCGCTGTCAAAGGTGATTCTAACATGTATTGACTCAGGGGTGTAAATACTTATGTAAATGAGCTATTTCTGTTTGTCATTTTCAAGAAATGATTAAACATTTCTAAAAACATATTTTCACTTGTTGTATGTAGCGTAGATGGGTGGGATTTATTTTTTATTTTTTATTATTTTGAATTCAGGCTGTAACACAACAAAATATGCAATAAGTGAAGGGGTATGAATGCTTTCTGTAGGCACTGGAAATACATAATAAATAAAAAAATTGTATTGAATTGCATGGCGTCTAAAGAAACATTTGAAAGTGTCCCATACAAAAAGGGGATCTGCTGCACCCATGTTATGTAGGGTAAAGCAGTGGTGCAAAGTACTTAAGTAAAAAATACTTAAGTACTACTTAAGTGGTTTTTGAAAGGTATTTACATTTTTGACAACTTTTACTCCACTACATTCATAAAGAAAATAATATACTTTTTACTCCTTACATTTTCCTGACATCCAAAAGTACTCGTTACATTTTGAATGCTTAGCAGGACAGGAAAATGATCCAATTCACGTCCCTATCAAAAGAAACATTCCTTGTCATCCCTACTGCCACTGATCTGGTGGACTTACTAAAAACAAATGCTTTGTTTGTAAATTATATCTCAATGTTGGTTTGTGCCTCTAGCTATCCATAAATTTAAAAAAAATAGAAAACCGTGCCATCTGGTTTGCTTAATATAAGGAATTTTAAATGATTTATAGTTTTACTTTTGATACTTAAGTATATTCAAAACCAAAACTCTGGTGAGAGAGAGTGAGCGAGAGGGAGGAGGGGGGGCGAGCTGATCTGGCGCCTATGATCCTCACCCAAGAGAGAGTTATGATATTTCCAATATCATCGCTTATGTGGAGATGCCATAAGAGTAATGTGTATACCAATTATTTGATCCGACCGCATTCTGTCCCATATTAATTAACAACTTTTGGTGCCAGCGACAATGATATAAGAAAGTAGCCAAGACGACTGACCTGATGGAGCGTCCACCATGTATATCTCACTTGATCGAGACAAATATATTTATGGTCCAATAGCACACTTAAAATGATCCACCTTCCTTGCGGATCTGTTTGGACAGTGTGCACATTCGGATCAACATTTTTGTTAATTAATATCATCACCCCTTTTGAGTTACTTTGTCCATGGGAGAAGTATATTTCACCCCCCCTGTCCTTTTTCCACATAACTACATCAAAGAATGTAGAATGAGTTTCCTGTAAACATTAGATATTATATTCCTTCTCTTTTAGCCAGGTAAAGACTTACCATCTTTTCTTAGCTAAGCCATGTCATATTTTAACTAGCTATACTTATTTCACCACTTACCGTAATGAGATACAAGTTTCAATTGCAGTTACCATAATATACATTTGTAAACTTACCATTAAAAATACCATGATGATTTAGTGTCCATATAGATGTACCATGATATTTGCAATGTTAAGCATACTGTAGCTACGACTGAGTAAAACTCAAATTGTCCTCCAATATTCCACCCACTAAAACCTCTCCCCATCCCTAGTGGGATTGTCGTCCCCATGACTGGCAGACCACTCCTGCACACATAGACCCTAGGGCTTCCCAGAGATTGGGACCCAACCTTTGAAAAGAGCACAAAGTGCCACCTACAGAACAGAACCAGATTAGCAGCCAACAGCATTTCTAACGCTATCGCCTCAGTTGTACTGTACAGTGCTTTCAGAAAGTATTCAGACCCCTTCCCTTTTTCCACATTTTCTTACGTTACAGCCTTATTATAAAATTGATTAAATCGTTTTTTCCCCCCTCATCAATCTACACACAATGTCCAATAACGACAAAGCAAAACAGCTTTTTAGAATTTTTTGCAAATGTATTACAAATATCACATTTACTGCAGGGGGTTAACAACTCTCTCCCTGTTGTAAATCAAGGACAGGACATTCTGTTCTCCCTTTCCAAATTCACCCAAGGAATGTGCTTTGTTTCAAGAATATTTTTTCCCGTCCAAACTCTAACACATTCACGATTATACTACAAGAACAATATTTCCAACGTAGAACGTGGGGAATGGTCAGAGGTGATCTACAGTACACTAATGTCGTTTTGTTTGTTTTTGAGAAAATATAAGAGATAATTATTTTACATAAGCTTTACACAGTGACAAGTCACTTCCCTGAGTGAGGTCAGAGAGTATGGCAGTCTGACGGAACCGCCCATTTTGAACAAACTGCATAAAATGATGGGTTAAGAATGAACGTATCAGACCAGGGAGACGTAGAGCTGCAGCTTTACATTTAAAGTGGTTTGAATCTCAACACGAGGTAGAGACGATAAACTCACCTCCCGGACAATCACTGTCCTAAGTAAAGTATCTAGAAAAGTGAATTGAGTGGGACCATTCAACTGCTCTGCTCAATCCATCATATTACTCTACTCTCATCACCCCACTGGAAACCATCGACACTGCTGGCTAGCCTATCTTCAAAGAGGCATCTTTCAGAGTGAATGGAAGGAAAATCAACTCTGTAGTTCTGTTCAGGACTACACGACAAGTCATTGGATACCAGACAACTGCAGAGAATAACAACAGTAGAAGACTTGTTGGGACCATTTTTGGTCCATCAGAGCCTTACAAGTGTGCCGCGAAAAGGCCCAACCACCTTTCCAAGAGGGCCCGGTTTCGACGGAGATACACGGCGAACCAAGGAATTTCACGAAAATCATTTCATGATTTCTTACTACAAGCGGGTGGGGTTAGGGTGCAAAGTATTGGAGTTCTATAAATGAGAGTAGTTTCTAAATGTACCAATGTTAAGTGTCTCTGTCCATCTCTCTCTCGCTCTCTCGCACTCTCCATGTCTTTTGTAACAAGCAACCATATTGTTGTCAGTCTGCTAGGGACCTGTTCTTAACATATTAAGTGTGTATGTTAATCCTGTATTACCATTTAATTAGCAAGTAAATAAATAATTAAACAAATTTGCTGATGCAAGGGGGTATTCGACTGTTCAGAATTATGATATGATACGAGGTCATGATTAATAAGTTGACTGTTTATACATGAGATAGGTAAAGACCTTTTAGAGTTTAATTCAGGAGATGGTAACTCTTTAAAGAACCGCTGTCGTGGTGCCCCATATCATAATGAGTTAATTGTTACAGTCAGTTGATGAGATAAATAACAGTTCTCAGATTAATGTTCAAGTCAAGTCACGACAAGATGTTTCTATAAGTTGATTGGAGTCCAGCTGTGGTAAATTCAATTGATTGGACATGATTTGGAAAGGCACACACCTGTCTATATAAGGTCCCACAGTTGACAGTGCATGTCAGAGCAAAACCAAGCCAAGAGGTCGAAGGAATTTTCCGTAGAGCTCTGAGACAGGGTTGTGTCGAGGCACTTTTCTGCAGCATTGAAGGTCCCCAAGAACACAGTGGCCTCCATCATTCTTCAATGGAAGAAGTTTGGAACAACCAAGACTCTTCCTAGAATTGGCCACCCAGCCAAACTGAGCAATCGGGGGAGAAGGGCCTTGGTCAGGGTGGTGACCAAGAACCCGATGGTTACTCTGACAGAGCTCCAGAGTTCCTCTGTGGAGATGGGAAAACCTTCCAGAAGGACAACCATCTCTGCAGTACTCCACCAATCAGGCCTTTATGGCAGAGTGGCCAGACAGAAGCCACTCCTCAGTAAAAGGCACATGACAGTCCGCTTGGAGTTTGGTAAAAGGCACCTAAAGGACTCTCAGACCATGAGAAACAAGATTCTCTGGTCTGATGAAAACAAGATTGAACTCTTTGGCCTGAATGCCAAGCGTCACGTATGGAGAAAACCTGGCACCATCCCTACGGTGAAGCATGGTGGTGGCGGCATTATGCTGTAGGGATGTTTTTCAGCGGCAGGGACTGGTAGACTAGTCAGGATCGAGGGAAAGATGAATGGAGCAAAGTACAGAGATCCTTGATGAAAACATGCTCCAGAGCATTCAGGACCTCAGACTGGGGCCAAGGTTCACCTTCCAACAAGACAACAATCCTAGGGACACAACCAAGACTATGCAGGAGTCGTCTTGAATGTCCTTGAGTGGCCCAGCCAGAGCCTGGACTTTAACCCGATCTAACATCTCTGGAGAGACCTAAAAATAGCTGTGCAGCAATGCTCCCCATCCAATCTGACAGAGTTTGAGAGGATCTGCAGAGAAGAATGGGAGAAATTCCACAAATACAGGTGTGCCAAGCTTGTAGCGTAATACCCATGAAGATTGAAAGCTGTTATCGCTGCCAAAGATGTTTCAACAAAGCACGGAGTAAAAGGTCTGAATACTTATGTAACACCTTCCTAATATTGAGTTGCATCCCCCCTTTCATCCTCAGAACAGACTCAATTCATGAGGGCATGGACTCTACAAGGTGCCGAAAACGTTCTACTGGCATTCCGGCCCATGTTGACTCCAATGCGTCCCACAGTTGTGTCAAGTTTGCTGGTTGTCCTTTAGGTGGTGGACCATTCTTGATACCCCACTGGAATTCCCAACAGCAAGGTATGAAGTCGTCAAGGTTCTCATTAGCAGCTTTGAGAAAATCCTTGTATATTATGCTCAGACTCTTGAGGGGACTGAGCTGCTTTAGTGGATCTCTGACCGCGTACATCTTTCTGTCTTGGCTGCATAGGCTACTTGCGGTAGGCCTATAATTGTGTAGGTAAGGACTTCTCCAAAGTGAGAGGGTCACAGAGGTGGATGTCTTCTGTAGGTAGGGTTGGGCACCGATCCATCATGATAGGACAAAAATAAATAAACATATATCCCATATTTGCACAAAAGTGGAGACTCTCGCTCTGTCACAACTTCTGCTCACAGACACAAATGGGTTCCGACATTTGCAACTACTTTCTTTGCTCACTCACTTTCAACTCATCACACTTTTCCAATCACACAAACTCTCAGGCACCCCATTGTCAAACACACCTGTACACCCCCCCACATATACTCACTCACATACCGTATTGCCTATGTCCTCTGTTTGTTTTGTTTCTATTGCCACATTGATTCCTGACTCATTTTAGGCCTTTTAGTACTTTTGTGTTCCAGTTCCTTGTATTTGGGGATTTATTATTGCATTAGTTGTCCCTTCCTATAATGCTGTCTGTTTTATATTTGTAAATACTATAAATAAAAATGGAATACATATGAATTATTTGATGACATTCCCGAACTTGAGTAATATAGCATATAGGTAGTTTGATTATCAGTCTCTTATTCTTATTATTACTCTTATTCACAGTAGCGCCTGGAACAAAAATACTGGATAATTGTCCTTGAAATTATTTATGTATTTTTTGGGGCATAGTCTTGAGTAAATTAGCTTCTACCCCCCTTGGGTAATCTGGAGGAAAGATGCAGAGTGAAAATGCTCTCCATCAAAAGTGAGTGAATTGGATTTTTACAAGATGAATGGCTCGGACAAGAGTTTACTCCAATTATATCATGAAGAGGCTTGAGTTCTAGTGCTGCCAATGTGGTCAACAGCAATTAAGGTTGTTTGGACAGAGGTATCAGGAACACGAATTGCTTAAACATATTTACACTGCTTGTAGAGAGAAGCTAATAGACAAAATGATAAATGACACTGCAGTCAACCAGAGAACTCATCGTTTAACACAAAGGCTTCTTGAAATTACATACTTGACAGCCAAGACATTGAAATAATCATTTCAAAATGGCTGTCTTTTCGATGGCCAATAGAGCTTTTAATTCAGTGTATTATTATACTGAGGCTTTCTTTGGCTCTTTGTGTGACCATCTCTTTCCATTTCTTACACATTTTCCATGAAAGTCATAGATATGATTTGGTCAGGAAAAGCTTCAGTGGGTCTTTTATCCAGAGTTCTAGCAATTCAAATGTTCCATTAAAAGCTGGGCCATAGAGCATTGTAGCAGGACATCGATATAGCTTTTTTCATGAGCAGGTAGAGAAGAATGAGCCGATGTGTAACTGTTAACCTGTTTCAAGGTCGGACATGAGCTTGTTTAATAAGAGCGATGGAAACCTAGTCTACTGGTTGATTGTGAAGCAATATGAAGAGTCATCATGACTAGGGCTGTTGCGATGACCATATTACCGCCACACCGGCGGTCAGGAGTCAAATTGAAGGCAGTCAAATTCCACGTGACTGGTTAGTCACGGTAATTAGGATTCTCTAAGCTCTGATGCTGCTCATGGTCATTAATAGTCTACCAAACTTGCTAACTGCCTGCTACTTAGCACTCTATTGTCTCTCTAATCACTCTGACATCAATGCAAATGTAATCGAAAATCAAATCAAATACTCATGAGAGCCCATGAGCTCATGTTGCATTACATTTCTATAGGCTATGCAATTGCGTGAGAAAACAGAGTGATGGCCTCCACTAAAAAGAGGAAGATCCCATCAGCTTTCTATTAGGTTAACCTGCTATATTTATTTCTCAACTTGCCTCAAATTAATCATATTGCTTATCTTTACAACAGGAGTATAGCCTATCTGTCACGAAGTCTACCGAAGGTGGCTCTTCTCCCTGTTCGGGCGGCGCTCGGCGGTAATTGTCACCGGCCTACTAGCTGCCACCGATCCCCTTTTCCTTTTCGTTTGGTTTTGTCTGGTTATGTGTTACACCTGTTTTGAGTTAGGTAATTAGTGGGGTATTCAGTCTTGCTGTCTAGGTTTTTGTGCGGGATTGTTCGTTGTTGCCTGTCGTGGGGTTTTGGGGTTGTTTTTGTTTTCCTGTTTCATTTTGTGGAAGAACGTTATTTTTGTTTCTGGACTGTTTTCCGACCCTGTTTAGGTGGACATTTGTATTTTTGTCTGTTGGATTGAAGCATTTCCTGATTGGATTTGTTGGAATTAGGAAATAAAACACCCTACTATGCATTTTTGGTCTCCTGCGCCTGACTTCACCCCATCACTCTAGTGAGCCTTGACACTACCTGGCTGGCATGAAAATGAATCACGGGAAAAGCGTCCTCTATTCGCTATTTAAGTGCATAGATGACGTATTTTTTCCGACCGCCCCAATTTCAAGACAGGTGCATGATAATGGTCCATTCTAAATTAAAATACATTTTACACACATATTATTTAGTATTTGTAAAGACAAGATAAAATCAAGAATAGTCTGATGAATGACAATATTAGCCTATCCCTTGTGAATGATGCCCAGCAATAAGAAACCTTTTCGAATAATAGTCGCACATCTCATGTAGCCTAGGCCATAGGCCTATATGTTTTGATAAGGTTTGTATCACAGCTAAAGTGGCCAAATAACTTCTTAAAATTGATGCACATTAACCCGCTTTACAAGGGGTGTAGAAAATAACTGGCATACATAAGCAGCGCGTGAGTTTCAATTTTGGGGAAGATAAGTTTCACCATAAAAATACACCTTTATAATAAAAGCATTACATGCATAATCGCATTTGCGGTCACTTTTGAAAATGGTGTTTTCCCGCGAATTGAACATTTCCGCTTATAGCCTACTGCCATGTGCCCATTGCTGCGCTTATAATGTGAAGAAATAGCCTAATAGTTTATCAACATTTTAAGCTAAATGTTCTGATCTGTTGTGTCAGCCACATTGCTTAAACATTTTTTATGCTAGTGGTTGTATTAATTTGGGATCTATTGCAACCCACAACTGTCCCAGACTGTGGATGGAATATTTATTTCTCCCATAGAATAGAATAGGTTGACAATGGTACTATGGGGAATAGTAGATTGACATAGGCTAGTGCTTTTGCTAATCGTTAGGCCTACTCATCTTGTTGGCTGACGAAAAGTAAATGTGGACAGTTCATCCAATAAGGACATGCGCAGTTGCATCCCCGATGTGTCTGTCTTCACTTGTAGCCTTTGAGAAAGACCCGATCACGTGATGGAGAGCACGCAACACTCAGGGAGAAGGGCACAACAAAGACATGGATTAGTTTTAGGGTGCCTTACAGCCACAAAGGGGACGTCGCCGTCAAATTCGAGGCATTATCAAGTGCATGTCAAATTGTGAATGAGACTAATGAAGTGTGTATAGCCTGCACAAAAAAACAAAGCAGAGCTCATGCCTTTCAAGCAACTTTTTACAAATCATAATTAGAGTCGCATCATGCAGCCTTAAAATGTATTCATTTATTAAAACATATAGCCCAACATTTGTAGAACAACTAGTTACATTAATAGCTATATATTAATAGGAGTATATGAGAGTACCTATTTATTTGTTAAATGCTCAACACAGAATAGTCACATGTTCACACTCCCTCAAACCATTTGGAGAAAATATTTATATTTTATTCAGCTTTGTTCAATTGTATTATTCATACAATAAAATATTATAAAATAATGCCACGGATTTGTAAGGAAATCTTGTCTGCTAAATGAACTAGTGTAGCCCAAAGCCATTTGGCATAGCCACATCAGGACAACTCGGAGTGTGCTATTCTGTTCTTCTGAAATAGACTACATTTTCTTCATATCATGCTTCTTTAGACCTGTCTAAAATAAATAATAGATTTGTTGTGAAGGTGTAGGCTATATTACATGGATTCATTAGACTTTTAAAAATGTAGATTTTCCCAAGGTCTGCGTCAGTGGTTTGTAGGCTGTGTGTGAAAGCCAGGAGATGCTAAATGTGTTTCTGTTAATTAATGCTCAATTACTGTGAGACCTACAGTTATTTACTTGACAAACACTGGCTGACGAAATTTCGTCACCACCACAGCCCTAATCATAACATTCCACAGTTATTGACATAAGACAGGCCTTACCCTCCCCATGCCCAGACTAAATGTTTACCATGACTCTAGTCTACTGGTTGATCGTGAAGCAATATGATCAGTCATGACAGCCCCCTGTTATTGACACTTACCCTCCCTAGACTAAACCTTTACAGTGACTCTAGTTTACTAGTTGATTGTGAAGCAATACTGCTGTTACTTAGCCAGGCCTTACCTTCCCCAGACTTGGGCTCCAGAGGTGTCTAAGGCTGAAGATGCCCAGGGTCAACACCAGGAAAACCAGCCCCAGAATCAGGGCTCCTCGCTGGTAGCTCCGGTACATGGTCTTCTCTTTCCCTACCTCCACCTAAGGAGAACATATTAATTGGGAAGCATTTTTAATCCATTCACACTTCAGAGTGGTTCATGTACATATCATACTGTCCTTGAAGTAACTATAATGACTTTAACATTTTCACTACAGCTGCACTGAGAAATTTGCTATTCTAATGGTATTAGCAATGATATACATTGTAATAACCTCATAACATGACATAAGTGAAATAATGTCTGACAATCATTAGCTGCAAGATTCCTAATGTTTTATGGGTTTATGGGTTTTATGGGTTTCACCTCCATCACTCGGTCGCATCAAGCCATTGATATTAACGTTCTCAAGATGCTCTCAGCCATAGTGGTGCCCAAAAGTCAAATGGTGTCCAGTCACTCTGAATGAGTGCAAATGATTGTTTCTTCTAAATTACACTATAGTGGCTTGGAAAATCAATAATTAGTAGGAAACAATTTTGTCATCATTATGTCGTCAAATTTACTTTAGATAGATGGACATGTTGTCATTAGCAAGCAAAGTTTGTCAAAAATACGTTAGCTAACTAACTTTCGGCACTCTCTCCTCACTCTTAGCTAGCTAGATGATGTTATACTACATCTAAAGTCAATCAGACTACATCACAATGATGACAAAAGGTTTTCCTATTAATTATTTTCCTCCTTTAGAAATGTCATTGTGTTTCCAAGTCACTATAACACACTTTAGAGTAAATCTTCTTCAGTGCCAATTGAGAAAGCATTAGGTAGAACATTCAGTCGGCCACCAGTCCTCAAGAGAACCTTCAAAACAATATTGTGACAAACGTGCAACCCGTGAATACTCTATTCATAGTGTGAACTGTCAAACTATATAAAGTTGCATAAATGCTGGGAGGATTATATTAACAATACCCACACATTCACTTTTTTATTATCAGTATTTCTGCTATTCATCATAACATTGTGAACCTTCTACAACATTACAGGCCTTTCGAGAAGTTCCAGAAGGCATCTGCTAGATAAATTGGAGATTGAAATATTCATATATGCAAACTTGACACCTGTATAAATGCTCACAGTCTGCAATAACTGTTGCTGAAAGGTGTTAAAATCGAGCACATAGCCATGTAATCTCCATAGACAAACATTGGTGGTAGAACGGCCTTACTGAAGAGCTTAGTGACTTTCAAAGTGTTACCGTCATAGGATGCCACATTTCCAACATGTAATTTCCAAGCAATGTCAGCACTGTTAGTTTGGAGCTTCATGAAATGGGTTTCCATGGCTGAGCAGTTGCACACAAGCCTAAGATCACCATGCGCAATGCCAAGCACTGGCTGGAGTGGTGTAGAGCTCACCGCCATTGGACACTGGAGCAGTGGAAACGTGTTATCTGAATGATGAATCCCGCTTCACCATCTGGCAGTCCGACAGATGAATCTGGGTTTGCCGGATGCCAGGACAACGTTACCTGCCCCAATTCACAGTGCCAACTGTAAAGTTTGGTGAAGGAGGAATAATGATCTGGGGCTGAAGGCAAATCTTAATGCTACAGCATACAATGACATTCTAGACAATTCTGTGCTTCCAACTGTGTGGCAACAGTTTGGGGAAGGCCCTTTCCTGTTTCAGCATAACAATGCCCCGTGCACAAAGCGAGGTCCATACAGAAATGGTTTGTCGAGATCGGTGTGGAAGAACTGGACTGAACAGAGTTTAACCTAAACCCAATTGAACACCTTTGGGATGAATTGGAACCCCTACTGCGAGCCAGGCCTAATCGCCCAACATCAGTGCCCGACCTCACTAATGCTCTTGTGGCTGAATGGATGCAAGTCCCCACAGCAATGTTCCAACATCTAGTGGAAAGCCTTCACAGAAAAGTAGATGCTGTTATAGCATTAAAGGTGGCACCAACTCCATATTAACGCCCATGATTTTGGAATGAGATCTTCGAAGAGCAGGTGTCCACATACTTTTGGTTATGTAGTGTACTTGCCTGCACAAAGTAAATAATCATTATTTTGAAAATCTGCAGAACTGCAGATACACTAAAAGGTCATGTTTATTTTACTTTTCTTCAAATTAAAACTCAATTTCCTGGGCTCAAGGCCACACATTATTAAAAAAGGGCTTTTGTTCCCCCACAAAGCTCCAGTGGTGAGGGAATGAAATGTTCTGATTCACACTGCTGCTATCGAAAGTCTCCGAGGACCATGAAAAGAAGATATCGGAGTAAAGTTCAATTAGCGAAGTTGTTCTTTAAAAATAATCGGGCCATCTTCTTGCATGCAAGGCGATGGTAAATCAGCTTTGTTGTCTCTATTGTGATTGTAATTATTACAGTGGATTGGGTAAGGTTTGACAAAATGAGGGTGCCCTTACTCTGTTCCCCACTGCTGCGTTGATTGTCTTTTTTCTTTGTTGACTTGTTTGCTGTCGCTGTTCTTGTCTCGTTCCATGTCTGTTATTTATTAAATGTTTTACTCCTCGTACCTGCTTCGTCTCTCCAGCATCATCCATGTGACAACAGATGTGCCTTGTTGCAACTCATTAATTTAATGAACTTATACTGTACATTAATACAATTTCCTCTTCATTTTAATGTGTAAAAACGTTAAGCTAACCTTAGCAAAATCATTTAATTATCAAGCTCAATGTTTTTATTTTGAAAGTAAATCATAGCTACTTTTCACTTTTACTTTAGTCATTTCTTTACACCGGCAGTAATTTTACATTTTCATTAAAGTAACAAAACTTCTAATTGAGTAGGCTATTTCAGTACTCTTTCCACTCTTTTTTAGTATGCACATATAATGCATATGTACAGTGCCTTCGGAAAGTATTCAGACCACTTGACTTTTTCCACATTTTGTTACGTTACAGCCTTATTCTAAAATGGATTTAAAAAAAAATCATCAGCAATCTACACAGAATAATGACAAAGCAGAAACAGGCTAAGACATTTTACATAAGTATTCAGATCCTTTGCTATGAGACTCGAAATTGAGCTCAATGATCATCCTTGAGATGTTTTTACAACTTGATTGGAGTCCAGCTGTGGTAAATTAAATTGATTGGACATGATTTTGAAAGGCACACACCTGTCTATATAAGGTCCCACAGTTGACAGTGCATATCAGAGCAAAAATCAAGCCATGAGGTCGAAGGAATTGTCCGTAGACCTCCGAGACAGGATTGTGTCGAGGAACAGGTCTGGGGAAGGGTACCAAAACATTACTGCGGTCTCCATAACACAGTGGCCTCCATCATTCATCAATGGAACATTTTTGGAACCGCCAAGACTCTTCCTAGAGCTGGTCGCCCTGACAAATCTAGCAATCGGGGGGGCCTTGATCAGGAAGATGACCAAGAACCTGACGGTCACTCTGACAGAAATCTAGATTTCCTCTGTGGAGATGGGAGAACCTTCCAGAAGGACAACCATCTCTGCAGTACTCCACCAATCAGGCCTTATGGTAGAGTGGCCAGACGGAAGCAACTGCTCAGTAAAAAGGAACATGACAGCACGCTTGGAGTTTGCCAAAAGGCACCTAATGACTCTCAGACCATGAGAAAAGATTCTCTGGTCTGATGAAACCAAGATTGAACTCTTTGACCTGAATGCCAAGCGTCACATCTGGAGGAAACCTGGCACCATCCCTACGGTGAAGCATGGTGGTGGCAGCATTATGCTGTGTGGATGTTTGTCAGCGGCAGGGACTGGAGTCGGGATTGAGGCAAAGATGAACGGAGCAAAGTACAGAGAGATCCTTGATGAAAACCTACTACATAGCACTCAGGATCTCAGACTGGGGTGAAGGTTCACCTTCCAACAGGACAACAACCTTAAGCACACAGCCAGACAATGCAGGAGTGGCTTTGGGACAAGTCACTGAATGTCCTTGACAGAGCTTGAAAGGATCTGCAGAGAAGAATGGGAGAAACTCCCCAAATACAGACGTGCCAAGCTTGTAGTGTCATTCCCAAAAATAATCAATGCTGTAATCGCTGCCAAAGGTGCTTCAACAAAGTACTGATTAAAGGGTCTGAATACTTATGTAAATGTGATATTTCTGTTTTCTCTGTTTAATGAATTAGCAAAAATGTCTGTTTTTCCTTTGTTATTATGGGGTATTGTGTGTAGATTGACGAGGGGGAAAAAACAATTAAATAAATGTTTGAATAAGGATGTAACGTAAAAGTGTGGAAAAAGTTAAGGGGTCTGAATACTTTCCGAAGGCATTGTATGTGATTAACTATAACAGTAGCAATACACATCCAAGGCTCTAGCTCTCCTCACAATGAGGATAGGAAACAGAAGGCCTTATAATCATAAAAATGTGGCCGAAGTCTACTCTCTCCTCCAACAGCTTGCATACAGTATGTAGTGGAAACTTCACTTGACGACAAAGCTCTGTCTGCACAGAATATAAATTGTTCAAAGAAAGACAGAGGGATAGGGGGTGGGGGAGGCGGAGGCAGAGGCGAAGAGAGTGAAAGGAATAGAGAGTGTGCACACAGACAACTGCCAGTCGACCAGTGTTAAACGGGTTTAAGGGTTGACAATCAGGCAGGTAGTTTGTGCCTCTATGGCAGGACTCATCTGTGATGATAGGAGCCTGAAGCCCCTTGTTATTCTGAGGGAGACAAAAGAAAAAAGAAAACACTGCAAGAGCTAATGTACTGTACATCCAATGTGATTGACATTTTTGCTTAAGGTAACACACATGAACACAAAATTGTAATTAATCCACAAGACTAGTTTAAGTTATTGCACAAAACTGGACTAAGAGTGGTCCACTTTGCATTCAATACACACTTTTCTATTATTGGATATTTTCCTCAGAAATGTAATGCCACAGGTGGTTTTTGAATCATAACAATTCCCTCAGTGAGTCTGTTGTAACAATTGACACAATTTTCACATGAGATTCTTTGGGGGACTGTGTTTTCCCATTTATGAATGTGTAATTCAATGTGCTTCTATGGGTTATAGTAGTAAAGGCCAAATTCAATATTTTATCCCTCCCAAAAATGTACCTATAAGGCTACTAAAATTCAAAATCAAATAGCTAAATGATTAAAAAATATATATTGAGGAATTTAGCAAGTCCCATAGCTCAGGTGAACTTGTACAACTTGAGTGTACGGAAGATAGGCAAGGTAGAGAGGAAAGATGAGGAAAATAGTATACTCTAAGCACTCAGTCAGACACCAATATCAAGTCCCAATCAAATCATGATTCCAAAGTGCAAACATTTGGTCACTGTGTTATGTCAGATATAACTCTAGGAATTTGAAATACTGATGTATTTTATTTATCTTAACACCTCATAATGATCTTTTAGCCAATCAAACCACCTTAAACTCACAATATACCAATTGCAATTGTTATTTTGTCTGTAAAGGATGTTTTTGCCCAATATGCATGACAAAATACTGACATTTGTTGTCGTTTTAATTGCATTCATTATCTTTTCATCACCCAATAATATAACACCCAATGACCCCAGGTTACATCACTGATTGTGTCCATAAGCATGAAGATATTGAATTAATTGGCACTTATTACCAACATCTCCTAATCCTAACCATATTCTAACGTCGGTAGAGGATGAACAATTTGTACAAAATAATGCAATTAAAACTCACATCTTTCCATAGAGCCTGCTGACTGCTGGATTGAGAGCTATTTTCCATAATGCAAGCCCAGAGAAAAATGTCTTCAGATTCACTTGTCCTAGCTGGTAAAACTACTGAGGCTCTAGAAGTAAGAGTCCAAACTTCATTCCACTGGTAATTTGAGAGTGCACTGAAAGGGGAGGGATGGGATGGAATTACTTAAACACTTCTGATTTCCATTATAAGAAAAGCAGATGTATCCAGGCGAAGTCTGCTCGAAATTCAAAGGATTGAATATCTGAGGTAGATGTTTAACTCAGAGATACAGCACTACAGCCAGGATAGTTATTCTAATTTTACTTTCAATTATCTGCCTCTAGGGGGACGAGCAAACTTTTGAAAGTGTATGAGAAAATACAAATAATTATTTTTATTTTCAATGATCTTTTATGAGGAAGAGAAGGCTTGAACATTTTAGCATTTGTGCTCCAGCCTGGCTAACAGCTCTTTCAAGTGAATGCAACCGTCAGCAAACACAGCAAATACACAAATAGAAACAACACTCAGGATGGTGCTCCCACACAAATCAACAGAAAATAGTTTAATTTCCTGGTTCTCTGTTCCATGAAGAACTTACTTTAACACACTATGACACACTTTGAAACACTATTATACATTGACACACTATGCTGTTCGATACCTTTACAGTCTAAGGCCACTGTGACACTGTGCAAACAGTTAAGCTATCGAACATCTGGCGAAATTTGTCAGATTTCCAACCTTTCAGGCAAAAGGAGGACCTGAAGTTGTGTGGGAGTTAAAGGGAACGTTGATATTCTGGTATTTTTTTAATTAGTCCATTGTTGATACAGTCTCAAAATGTTTTGCATGTCAGCAGTCAAATTATTTTGCCTTTGCATCATCGTGCTGATGTGGCCGGTGACACTTTCTTCTTCAAAGTCCAATATCTTGAGAACTTGGCTGCTGACATGGAAAACATTTTAGGATTGTATCAACAGTGGACTAATGTAGAAAATACCAAAATATAATTTTTGAGTGGAGTTTCTCTTAAAGGCTATGCTTGGTAACTCCTACAGCAATGCCTTTAAAGAATGTCAAAACCTCTTAAGATCGCACATCGATGGAATTGTTGCGGTGTTTCCCGTGTTGTTTTACTAGAATGTAAACACTCACATAAACCAAGGTTGCATAAGGAAGAGGAATGATGACTAAGGTCAGTACAACGGAGATCATTTGGACTAAACCTGGTCAAGCAGGACTTTAGTGTGGCAGGCAACATTCCGACACACATTGTCTGTCAGATCTGATAGCCGTGCGGCTTAGTCAGCTTTTTCCTATTGATATAAATCTTTACAATTACTGTAACATTTTGCAGCAGCTCTTTCAGAAATAGTGTCGTGTCAGCACTGTAGTCGAGCATCCACAGACCCCCATCCCCCATGCAGCATTCAGGGCGAAACTCGGGCTTCTATACCCATAGAAAATAATCAAATGTATTTGTCAAGTACACGCCAGTTAACTACAGATTAGAGGCGGGCTGATGGGAGCAGCTAGAGCAGACCTGGAAGAATTTGAAAAATAAACATTTGCTCTTTCCCCCTTTGCTCCATTTGCTCCATCGCTGACTAACATTTGATAGGAACTTGATGAACTCTTCAGCGATATGTTGTCTGCTTGTTGGCTTCTTAGACGCAGCAATGGCATACAATGAACCAAGGTGAGGCATATGAAAGTTCAAAATAAGTGAAAGTTAGTACAGTTGCAAACAGGGAAAGTATAACTTTTTTTCATGTATTTCCCATCTTCTTCCCATTTAAATTGGTTACTGTGTCTACGTTGAGTGTTATTTTCAACATTGCATGGATTTTTCAACCATTTCCACGTGGCAGAGTGGAATGATGACATCCACAGCTTTTTATTTTTCATTTCACCTTTATTTAACCAGGTAGGCTAGTTGAGAACAGGTTCTCATTTGCAACTGCGACCTGGCCAAGATAAAGCAAAGCAGTTCGACACACACAACAACACATAAGAAAAAGTCTATATACAGCATGTGCAAATGAGGTAGGATAAGGGAGGTAAGGCAATAAATAGGCCATGGTGGTGAAGTAATTACAATATAGCAATTAAAACACTGGAATGGTAGAATGTGCAGAAGATGAATGTGCAAGTAGAGATACTGGGGTGCAAAGGAGCAAGATAAATAAATAAATACAGTATGGGGATGAGGTAGATTGGATGGGCTATTTGCAGATGGGCTATGTACAGGTGCAGTGACTTGTGAGCTGCTCTGACAGCTGGTGCTTAAAGCTTGTTAGGGAGATAAGAGTCTCCAGCTTTAGGGATTTTTGCAGTTTGTTCCAGTCATTGGCAGCAGAGAACTGGAAGGAGAGGCGGCCAAAGGAAGAATTGGCTTTGGGGGTGAGCAGTGAGATATACCTGCTGGAGCGCGTGCAATGGGTGGGTGCTGCTATGGTGACCAGCGAGTTGAGATAAGGCTGGGCTTTACCTAGCAGAGACTTGTAGATGACCTGGAGCCAGTGGGTTTGGCGACGAGTATGAAGAGAGGGCCAGCCAACGAGAGTGTACAGGATACAATGGTGGGTAGTATATGGGGCTTTGGTGACAAAACGGATGGCACTGTGATCGGCTGCATCCAATTTGTTGAGTAGTGTTGGAGTCTATTTTGTAAATGACATCGTCGAGGATCGGTAGGATGATCAGTTTTACGAGGGTATGTTTGGCAGCATGAGTGAAGGATGTTTTGTTGAGAAATAGGAAGCCGATTCTAGATTTCATTTTGGATTGGAGATGCTTAATGTGAGTCTGGAAGGAGAGTTTACAGTCTTACCAGACACCTAGGTATTTGTTGTTGTCCACATATTCTAAGTCAGAACCGTCCAGAGTTGTGATGCTGGACGGGCGGGTGGGAGTGTGCAGCGATCGGTTGAAGAGCATGCATTTAGTTTTACTTGCATTTAAGAGCAGTTAGAGGCCACGGAAGGAGAGTTGTATGGCATTGAAGCTTGTCTGGAGGTTAGTTAACACAGTGTCCAAAGAAGTGCCAGAGGCATGCAGAATGGTGTCATCTGCGTAGAGGTGGATCAAAGAATCACCAGCAGCAAGAGCGACATCATTGATGTATACAGAGAAGAGAGTTGGCCTGAGAATTGAACCCTGTGGCACCCCCATAGAGGCTGCCAGAGGTCCGGACAACAGGCCCTTCGATTTGACACACTGAACTCTATCAGAGAAGTAGTTGGTGAACCAGGCGAGGCAATCACTTGAGAAACCAAGGCTGTCGAGTCTGCCAATAAGAATGTTGTGCTTGACAGAGTCGAAAGCCTTAGCCAGGTCGATGAATACGGCTGCACAGTAATGTCTTTTGTCGATGGCGGTTATGATAACGTTTAGGACCTTGAGCGTGGCTGAGGTGCACCCATGACCAGCTCTGAAACCAGATTGCATATCGGAGAAGGTACGGTGGGATTCGAAGTGGTCGGTAATCTGTTTGTTAACTTGGCTTTCGAAGACCTTAGAAAGGTAGGGTAGGATAGATATAGGTCTGTAGCAGTTTGGGTCTAGAGTGTCTCCCCCTTTGAAAAGGGGGATGACCGCGGCAGCTTTCCAATCTATGGGAATCTCAGACGATACGAATTGGCATGCTTTGATGGCATGCATGCTGCGTTTTTCCACTGTTAAGATCTTTTAATCTTTTTTCAAAGTGATATTGTAGTGTGACTTTATCATACTTGTTAATTAACACAAACATTTTTTTTCTGCTCCAGACAACAGGATATAATTGAATTCTGACTGGTAACTGTGGCCTGTAGATATTGACAATTTATTGTGTCTGGTAAAAAATAAAACCCCATTAAATTAATTGATTAAAGGCCTTGCTAAAAAGATGTTCATTAACTACAGATCAGCCTTCAACACCATAGTACACTCCAAGGTCATCATTAAGCTCAGGGCCCTGCGTCTGAACCCTGCCTTGTGCAACTGGGTCCTGGACTTCCTGACAGGCCGCCCCCAGGTGGTGAAGCTAGGAAACAACACCCACACTGATCCTCAACACATGAGCCCCACAAGGATGCATGCCCAGCCCACTCCTGTACTCCCTGTTCATCCATGACTCCGTGCCCACACATGCCTCCAACTCAATCATCAAGTTTTCAGATGACACAACAGTAGTAGGCCTGATTACCAACAATAACGATACAGCCTACAGGGAGGAGGTGAGGGCACTGGCAGAGTGGTGCCAGGAAAAAAACCTCTCCCTCAACGTCAAAAAAATGAAGGACTTCAGGAGACAGAAGAGGGAGCAGGCCCCCATCCACATCGACATTGAGATTCTTCAAAGTAGCCACCCTTTGCCTTGATGACAGCTTTACACACACTTGACATTCAAAGGGTGGCATCTTGAATCAATTTGAATAGAAAAGGCGGATTATCACATTGCAAATCTCTCCAAGATGCTGGATTTCCTTAAAGCTCACCTCGATGGGATTTTCTCAATTTCTTGCTTGGCGGGACAGGTGTATTTACTTTGGTAATTATATTCTTCATCCAGTTCATAATGTGATACAGAATACAATTCAGAGTTCGAGTAGAGGCAAATTATCTTGGCTGCAATATTGCGGAATCGCTTTGTGCACTCTGCAACTTTTTCCATAACCTTAAAGGGAAAGGAAAATATTCAAAGGGAAATCATCCGTAATGCAGCTTGCATAAAAAAAGTGTGCAGAAGTGTGTAAGTAAAAAAGGGTGTCAAAGTGAACAATAAAAATATTGTGATCTCCATTCAAATTGACTTGGATTTGTTTAGCTTCTGGCAAAGCTTCCTGAGCCAAGCTCAAGTTAAGTGGCATATTCATAGCAACCCACTGGGCAAAAACTGGTTGTACCAACATTGTTTCCACGTCATTTCAACAAAATAATTAAATGTGATGATGTTGAATAAATGTGAAAAAGTCTTTGAACCTAAATTGAACCTTTGAACCTACATTGAACCTAAATTCAATGACTTGGTGGTATCTACACCAGGCAGAGTATGAGGAAGGCCTGAAAGACCGTCAAGGACTCCAGTCATCCGAGCCATGGACTGTTACCATCTGGCAAGCAGTATCAGAGTATAGGGTCTCGGACCAACAGCCTCCAAGACAGCTTCTACCACCATGCCATCAGACTGCTAAAAAGCTGCAACTTAGAGACTATTTCCACCGGAGAGACTAAATGCACCTTAGAAATTATTTGCACTGACTAGCCACACATCCAACGCTTACACAAACACCCATAAACACACACACACAAGCACACATAGTCAATGCTGCTGTTCTATGCTATTGATTCCACTACTCACATTATATTTGTACATTTTACTGACGATCTAAAATGGTCCACCCACACAGACAGTGTGGTGAAGAAGGTGCCTCTTCAACCTTAGGAGGCTGAAGAAATTTGGCTTGGCACCTAAAACACTCAATCTTCTACAGATGCACAATTGAGAGCGTCCTGTTGGGCTGTATTACTGCCTGGTACGGCAACTGCACCGCGCAAATCCGCAGGGCTCTCCAGAGGGTGTTGCGGTCTGCCCAACACATCACCGGGGGCAAACTACCTTTCCTACAGGACACCTACAGCACCCGATGTCACATGAAGGCCAAAAAGATAATCAAGGACAATAACCACCCGAGCCACTGCATGTTCACCCCACTCTTATCCAGAAGGCGAGGTCAGTACAGATGCATCAAAGCTGGGACCGAGAGACTGAAAAACAGCTTCTATCTCAAGGCCATCAGACTGTTAAATAGCCATCACTAGGCGGCTTCCACTCGGTTACATAACCCTGCACCTTAGAGGCTGATTTCCTATACACATAGACTTGAAATAACTGGCCACTTTAATAATGTTTACATATTTTTGCTTTACTAATTTCATATGTATATAGTGTATTCTATTCTACTGTATTTTAGTCTATGCCACTCCGACATTGCTCATCCTAATATTAATATTTATATTCCTTAATTCCATTCTTTTACTTTTAGGTTTGTGTGTATTGTGTGTATTGTTGTGAATTGTTAGATATTACTGCACTGTTGGAACTAGAAACACAAGCATTTCACTACACCCACAATAACATCTGCTAAACATGTGTATGTGACCAATAGCATTTGATTTGATTTGCAGTGTAAATACAGACACTTCCTGTTGAATGTGGAATGAGAGAGAGAGTTTAGTTTGTTTTTTTGGAAAGTTTTGAAAGTCTATTGAAAAGTTTGGTTACTAGCTAGCTGCCTTTTGAGTTTGGATCCCGTGATGCGGTTGGCATCACTTGATGGAACCGCTACTATCTGTCCAGTGATCCTGCCGACCAAGGCCGGGTCTGAGGAGTTATTTGGTGCAGCAGCTGGTCTAGCTTCTAGCTAGTTGCCTATCAAGCTAGTGGGGTTTTCTTGAGGGCTTGAACGCAGCCCATGATGCGGTTAGCCATTGTGGAAGGGACCACTGATTGTCCCGGGCTTGTGGCTGTCTAGACACTTGCTGTTTGTTATCTTCCCTGTGACCTACCCTGGAGACTGTTGGTGTCTCTTTATTACAGGCTTTGTGAAACAAACATGAAATAAGACAAAAAATGGAAAACTTGACAGAGCATAACTATTCACCACCACAAAGTCAATACTTTGTTGAGACACCTTTTGCTGCAAGTTTCTTGGGGTATGTCTCTGTAAACTTGGCACATCTATCCACTGGGATTTTTTCCCATTCTTCAAGGCAAAGCTGCTCCAGCTCCTTCAAGTTGGATGGGTTCCGCTGGTGTACAGCAATCTTTAAGTCATAACACAGATTCTCAATTGGATTGAGGACGGGGCTTTGACTAGGCCATTCCAAGACGGTTAAATGTTTCCCCTTAAACCACTCGAGTGTTGCTTTAGCAGTATGCTTAGGGTCATTGTCCTGCTGGAAGGTGAACCTCTGTCCCAGTTTCAAATCTCTGGGAGACTGAAACAGGTTTCCCTGAAGAATTTCCCTGTATTTAGCGCCATCCTTCATTCCTATCCCCGGATTCCTACCGCAAACTTTGAACCTTTTCATCTGGACCATCGCAGCTAGCTAACCGCAACCCGGGTTGACTACTCCTGGCTAACGTTTCCATCCCGGAGCAAGCACCAATTAGCCTGGAGCTAGCCCATGCTAGGCCAATCTCCTGGCGAGGGCTCATGGGCTACTCCTGAAGCCCACTCCTTGGCTACAATATCCGGACCCCTTCTACTGCCGGTACGGGGCACGGAACCCTGCCGATCCTTCACGACTGGAATACCGACATAATCTGCCCGAGGATTCCAACAGGCCCCTCAGGCGTGACGTCCCCTGATGGCCCATTCTGCTAGCAATCTAGAGCATATTGGACTGTTAGCTGATCTATCGGCCAGTTTCTTGGACCACTATACCCATTTTGCCAATTAGACTTAGACCCCTCTGCTACTTGGAACCCTACTAATTCCATGACTGGTCTATCGACGTCACCGCACGAGGAGGCAAAAACAGACTTTCCCCCATCGCGACTTCCCTCTAAGGCCCTTCTGCTAACTTGCTAGCCCCGGCCTTCTAACTGTCTGAATCGCCGTGTTCCCAGCCAGCCCAACCACTCACTGGACCCATACGATTCACTTGGATGCGCATGCCCCTCCCTAATATCAATATGCCTTGCCCATTACTGTCCTGGTTAGTGATTACTGTTTTATTTCACTGTAGAGCCTCTAGCCCAGCTCAATATGCCTTAACCAACCATGTTGTTCCACCTCCCACATATGCGATGACATCACCTGGTTTAAACGTCTCTAGAGACTATATCTCTCTTATCATTACTCAATGCCTAGGTTTACCTCCAATGTACTCTCTTCCTACCATACCTTTGTCTGTACATTATGCCTTGAATCTATGCTATTGTGCCCAGAAACCTGCTCCTTTTACTCTCTTTTCCGAACGTGCTAGACGGCCAGTTCTTATAGCCTTTAGCCGTACCCTTATCCTACTTCTCCTCTGTTCCTCTGGTGATGTACAGGTTAATCCAGGACCTGCAGTGCCTTGCTCCACTCCTACTCCCCAGGTGCTCTCATTTGTTCGCTTCTGTAACCTTAAAAGCCTTGGTTTCATGCATGTTACCATTAGAAGCCTACTCCCTAAGTTTGCTTTATTCACTGCTTTAGCACATTCTGCCAACCTGGATGTCTTAGCCGTGTCTGAATCCTGGCTTAGGAAAACCACCAAAAACCCTGAAATTTCCATTCCTAACTATAACATTTTCTGCCAAGATAGAACTGCCAAAGGGGGTGGAGTTGCAATCTACTGCAGAGAGAGCCTGCAGAGTTCTGTCTTACTATCCAGGTCTGTACTAAAACATTTCGAGCTTCTACTTCTAAAAATTCACCTTTCCAGAAACAAGTCTCTCACCGTTGCAGCTTGCTATAGACCACCCTCTGCCCCCAGCTGTGCTCTGGACACCATATGTGAATTGATTGCCCCACATCTATCTTTTGAGCTTGTGCTGCTAGGTGACCTGAACTGGGATATGCTTAACACCCCGGCCATCCTACAATCTAAGCTTGATGCCCTTAATCTCACACAAATTATCAATGAACCTACCAGGTACAAGCCCAAATCCGTAAACACGGGCACACTCATAGATATCATCCTAACTCGCCCTCCAAATACACCTCTGCTGTTTTCAACCAAGATCTCAGCGATCACTGCCTCATTGCCTGCATCCGTAATGGGTCTGCGGTAAAATGACCACCCCTCATCACTGTCAAACGCTCCCTAAAACACTTCAGCGAACAGGCCTTTCTAATCGACCTGGCCGGGGTATCCTGGAATGACATTGACCTCATCCCGTCAGTAAAGGATGCCTGGTTATTCTTTAAAAGTGCCTTCCTCACCATCTTAAATAAGCATGCTCCATTCAAAAAAAATTGAACCAGGAACAGATATAGCCCTTGGTTCACTCCAGACCTGTCTGCCCTTGACCAGCACAAAAACATCCTGTGATGTTCTGCATTAGCATTGAATAACCCCAATGATATGCAATTTTTCAGGGAAGTTAGGAACCAATATACACAGGCAGTTAGGAAAGCTAAGACTAGCTTTTTCAAAATAGAAACTTGCATCCTGTAGTACAAACTCAAAAAGTTCTGGGACACTGTAAAGTCTATGGAGAATAAGAGCACCTCCTCACCGGTGCCCACTGCACTGAGGCTAGGAAACACTGTTACCACCGATAAATCCACTATAATTGAGAATTTCTCTACGGCTGGCCATGCTTTCCATCTGGCTACCCCTAACCCTGGTCAACAGCCCTGCGCTCCCCACAGCAACTCTCCCAAACCTCCCCCACTTCTCCTTCACCCAAATCCAGATAACTGATGTTCTGAAAGAGCTGCAAAATATGGACCCCTACAAATCAGCCGGGCTAGAAAATCTGGACCTTCTCTTTCTAAAATTATCTGCCGAAATTGTTGCAACCCCTATTACTAGCCTGTTCAAACTCTCTTTCGTATCATCTGAGATTCCCAAAGATTGGAAAGCTGCCGCGGTCATCCCCCTCTTCAAAGAGGGAGACACTCTAGACCCAAACTGCTACAGATCTATATTTATTCTACCCTGCCTTTCTAAGGTCTTTGAAAGCCAAGTTAACAAACAGATTACCGACCACTTCGAATCTCACCGTACCTTCTCCGCTATGAAATCTGGTTTCAGAGCTGGTCATGGGTGCACCTCAGCCACGCTCAAGGTCTTAAATGATATCATAACTGCCATCGATAAGAGACATTAAAGTGCAGCCGTATTCATCGTCCTGGCTAAGACTTTCGACCCTGTCAATCACAACATTCTTATTGGCAGACTCAACAGCCTTGGTTTCTCAAATGATTGCCTCACTTGGTTCACCAACTACTTCTCCGATAAAGTTCAGTGTGTCAAATCGGAGGGGCTGTTGTCCGGACCTCTGGCAGTCTCTATGGGGGTGCCACAGGGTTCAGTTCTCGGGCCAACTCTCTTCTCTGTATACATCAATGATGTTGCTCTTGCTGCTGGGGATTCTTTGATCCACTTCTACGCAGATGACCATTCTGTATACCTCTGGCCCTTCTTTGGACACTGTGTTAACTAACCTCCAGATGAGCTTAATGCCATACAACTCTCCTTCCGTGGACTCCAACTGCTCTTAAATGCAAGTAAAACTAAATGCATGCTCTTCAACCGTTCGCTGCCCGCACCTGCCCGCCCGTCCAGCATCACTACTCTGAATGGTTCTGACTTAGGTATTTGTAGTTGTTCACATATTCTAGTTGTCTGGTAAGACTGTAAACTCTCCTTCCAGACTCACATTAAACATCTCCAATCCAAAATTAAATCTAGAATCGGCTTCCTATTTCGCAACAAAGCATCCTTCACTCATGCTGCCAAACATACCCTTGTAAAACTGACCATCCTACCGATCCTCGACATCGGCGATGTCATTTACAAAATAGCCTCCAACACTCTCCTCAACAAATTGGATGCAGTCTATCACAGTGCCATTCATTTTGTCACCAAAGCCCCATATACTACCCACCATTGCGACCTGTACACTCTCGTTGGCTGGCCCTCGCTTCATACTCGTCGCCAAACCCACTGGCTCCAGGTCATCTACAAGCCTCTGCTAGGTAAAGCCCCGCCTTATCTCAACTCACTGGTCACTATAGCAGCACCCACCTGTAGCACGCGCTCCAGCAGGTGTATCTCACTGGTCACCCCCAAAGCCAATTCTTCTTCTGGCCGCCTCTCCTTCCAGTTCTCTGCCGCCAATGACGGGAACAAACTGCAAAAATCTCTGAAGCTGGAGAGTCTTACCTCCCTCACTAGCTTTAAGTACCAGCTGTCAGAGCAGCTCACAGATTACTGCACCTGTACATAGCTCATCTGTAAATAGCCCATCCAATCTACCTCATCCCCATACTGTATTTATTTATTTATCTTGCTCCTTTGCACCCCAGTATCTCTACTTGCACATTCATCTTCTGCACACCCTACCATTCCAGTGTTTAATTGCTATATTGTAATTACTTCGCCACCATGGCCTATTTAAATAAAGGTGAAATAAAAAAATAAAAAAAATATGGACAGATACTCCAATCTCCGCTGTGGAGCTTTGCAGCTCCTTCAGGGTTATCTTTGTTCTCTTTAAAGAAATATATATATATATATATATATATTTTTTTTTGCATTTTCCAGTTAAGAACATTCAAAACAAAAGTGAAAAGATATTAGACAACAATAGGACAAAGTGACAGTAACAGAGGAGCATAACAAAAATAAAAAAAATGATATATACAAACATACAATAAATAAGTCATAATAAAGAGTAAAATATAATAATGAGACATTGGATCATATGGTCACCTGCCGTAAGCTACATATTATACATTACGTGTGAAACATTATATAAGGATTATATAGAGATTCAATCAATGTGATGTGGGGGGATTTTCTCCATATAGTCAATAAAAGGTTGCCAAATTCTGTAAAATGTCTTTAACCTATTCCTCAAGCAGTAAGTGATTTTCTCCAGTGGGATACAACTATTAACTTCCGATAGCCACATTGCAACTGGCAAGGAGGAATCCAACTTCCATTTCAAGGCAATACATTTCTTGGGAATCGCTAGCAATATTTCTGTTAGCTTTATAGTATGGCTTTGCCTAAGATTGGTGTTAGTAAAGTTACCCAATAGACAGACCTCCGGGTCTAAAGGGAATGCAACCCCGTGAATTGAGGATATGGTATCGCATACCCCCTGCCAGAAACCATGTAGTTTTGTACACTGCCAAGTGGAATGGAGGAATGTTCCTTCATCTGAGCCACATCTAAACATAGGGAGGAGATATTGGGTTGAACTTGTGCAGTCTAGATGGGGTGATATAGAGCTGATGGAGGAAATGAAACTGGATCAGTCTGTATCTGGAGTTCAATGTGGATGTAACACCATCCCTGCATAGGTCACTCCATAGACCCTCATCAAGATCAACACCCAGATCTTTTCCCCCATCTAAGTCGGGGTTTATGTAGCTCAGGCAGTGTTAGTCCTGACATAAGAGCATCGTAAACACAGGAAATGGTCTTGAACAGTGGTTGGTCTGCGTGGCAGAGTTGTTCAATAGGTGACATCTTAGGTAGGTTCCATTGTCCCTTGAGAGCCACCCTAATAAAGTTTCGTAGTTGTAGGTAGCTAAAGAAGTCCCTGTTAGGCAAGTGGTATTTCTGTTTCAGCTGATCAAAAGACATAAGAACTCCCTCCTCATAACAATGTTCAAGAAGAGTGATCCCCTTATCAGACCATGGTCTAAAGTTACTATTCTGGAAAAACATAGGGATCAATCTATTGTTCCATAAAGGGGTTTTAGGGGAAAGGAATCCCCCTCGTCTGAACAGCTCATGCAGTTTGCACCATGCCAGGACAGAATATATGATTAAAGGGTTGTCTGTGATGGTTTTATAGATTCTCTGTCCCATTTGTAAAACAATTCTGCCCCAGTGTCATCATTTACCTCAAGCTTTTCAATGTTCAACCATGAGGGAGAGGGACCATTGTCAAACCTTTGAGCCAAAAACCTAGACTGTGCAGCCCATGAGTACATTCTAAAATTGGGGAGGTTTAAGCCCTCTTGACCAAAATCAAGGGTCAGTTTATCCAGGCCAACCCTAGGGGTTTTGCCGTGCCAGATAAACCGTCTGGTCAGCTTGTCGAGAGAGGAAATGAATGCTGCAGGAACAGGGATAGGGAGAGATTGAAACAAATATAGAAATCTGGGCAGGACATTCAATCTTTGGTCTCTTTGTTGCCTCTCTGATTAATGCCCTCCTTGCCTGGTCTGTGAGTTTTGGTGGGTGGCCCTCTCTTGGCAGGTTTGTTGTGGTGCCGTATACTTTCCATTTTTTAATAATGGATTTAATGGTGCTCCGTGGGATGTTCAAAGTTTCTGATATTTTTTTATAACCAAACCCTGATCTGTACTTCTCCACAACTTTGTCCCTGACCTTTTTGGAGAGCTCATTGGTCTTCATGGTGCTGCTTGCTTGGTGGTGCCCCTTTCTTAGTGGTGTTGCAGACTCTGGGGCCTTTCAGAACAGGTGTATATATTCTGAGATCATGTGACAGATCATGTGACACCTAGATTGCACACAGGTGGACTTTAATTAACTTATTATGTGACTTCTGACGGTAATTGGTTGCACCAGATCTTATTTAGGGGCTTCATAGAAAAGGGGGTGAACACATATGCATGTACCACTTTTCCGTTTTTTATTAATTTTTTTAATTTCTTTAACTTTTTTATGGATAGGGGGCAGTATTTTCACGGCCGGATAAAAAACGTACCCGATTTAATCTGGTTATTACTCCTGCCCAGAAACTAGAATATGCATATAATTATTAGCTTTGGATAGAAAACACTCCAAAGTTTCTAAAACTGTTTGAATGGTGTCTGTGAGTATAACAGAACTCAAATGGCAGGCCAAAACCTGAGAAGATTCTGTACAGGAAGTACCCTGTCTGACCATTTCTTGGCCTTCTTTGCCATCTCTATCCAAAACAGAGTATCTCTGCTGTAACGTGACACTTCCTGAGGCTCCCATAGGCTCTCAGAAGGCGGCAGAACGTTGAATGATGACTTTGCAGTCTCTGGCTGAAAAACAGTAGCGCATTTGGTAAGTGGTCGATCTGAGAACAATGAGACTGGGGCGCGCATGCACGAGACGACTCCATGTTTACATTTTCAGTCTTTGAACGAAAACAACGACTCCCGGTCAGAATATTATCGCTTTTTTACGAGAAAAATTGCATAACATTTTTTTTAAACAGCGTTTGACATGCTTCGAAGTACGGTAATGGAATATTTAGAATATTTTTGTCACGATACGCGCCGGGCGCATCACCCTTCGTTACCCTTCGGATAGTGTCTTGAACGCACGAACAAAACGCCGCTATGTGGATATAACTATGGATTATTTGGAACCAAAACAACATTGGGTGATGAAGTAGAAGTCCTGGGAGTGCATTCTGACGAAGAACAGCAAAGGTAATCTTATAGTAAATCTGAGTTTGGTGAGTACCACACTTGGTGGGTGTCAAAATAGCTAGCCATGATGGCCGGGCTATCTACTCAGAATATTGCAAAATGTGCTTTCACTGAAAAGCTATTTTAAAATCGGACACCGCGATTGCATAAAGGAGTTCTGTATCTATAATTCTTAAAATAATTGTTATGTTTTTTGTGAATGTTTATGAGTAATTTAGTAAATTCACCGGAAGTGTTCGGTGGGAATGCTAGTTCTGAACGTTACATGCTAATGTAAAAAGCTGGTTGTTGATATAAATATGAACTTGATTGAACAAAACATGCATGTATTGTATAACATAATGTCCTAAGAGTGTCATCTGATGAAGATCATCGAAGGTTAGTGCTGCATTTAGCTGTGGTTTTGGTTTTTGTGACATTATATGCTAGCTTGAAAAATGGGTGTCTGATTATTTCTGGCTGGGTACTCTGCTGACATAATCTAATGTTTTGCTTTCGCTGTAAAGCCTTTTTGAAATCGGACAGTGTGGTTAGATAAAGGAGAGTCTTGTCTTTAAAATGGTGTAAAATAGTCATATGTTTGAAAAATTGAAGTTTTCGGATTTTCGAGGAGTTTGTATTTCGCGCCACGCCCATCATTGGATATCGGAGCAGGTGTTCCGCTAGCGGAACGTCTAGTTTAAACAAGTAATTTTTTTCATTTCACTTCACCAATTTAGACTATTCTGTGTATGTCCATTACATGAAATCCAAATAATAATCCATTTAAATTACAGGATGTAATGCAACAAAATAGGAAAAACACCAAGGGGGATGAATACTTTTTCAACGCACTGTAGTTAGCTCCTAAAGTGGTTACTATAGCTTTGACTGCATTCTGAAAGTGAATTCAGAGCCATTCAGTGGCTAGCTACACTACAAAACATAATTTTACTAGGTTCCCTTCAAGCAATTGTAACAGCAGTCCACCACAAAATACCCAAGAGTTTCCTGATTAGCAAGGGGTATTCTTTGTTTAATTTTATTGTGAGTTAGAAACACCATTTGAGATCATTGTGAGGGGATTTTGCCAGTGGTTGAATGGTAAATTGGTCTTCCTGGAAAAATGTTACCGAGATAAATTGAGTCAAAAGACTAATTCAAATCCATTACTTGGATTATATAAGGTGAAATAATTTCCATTTGGAATCCTAATTCCCTACAGTGAACTCATCAGGCTCGATTACGTCTACTGGAGCAGCTAAACAACTGTTCGCCAAATGATGCTAATAAACTTGCTGCAGAAAGTTATAAAACAGAGGGAGTTAAACTGTGCACATACACTATAAAAGCCTCCGGGCATAAAGGTGAATAAATAAAGTCATACAATGAGCTAAAGCAAAAGGGCCCGAAGGGAACTGGATAGTGGTTCCTAAGCAACTGTTGCAGAGATGCTATGAGGAGGACGGCGTGGGCCTATTGAGACCTGATCATTAGGAAAGCTACCTCTTCAATATCGAAACAGGCCTTTTGTTCACCATATAGTAGGCCTAAATTAACTGGCATGTGGAGACACTTCCTGGGAAATATCGACTTAATGGATTTCCAAGACAACAGCCTGTGATTTCTACCTGCATCCTTGGAGACTTAAAACCTTTACATAGTAATTTGTAAGGCAGACAAAATACATTGAAAAGGGCAAATAATGTCATAATAACAGTAGCCTACAGTAGTCGACTGCGTTGGTCTTGTAATAAAGTTAGCCTAAGAATAGTCCTGTTTAAACATATAATCAATCAAGTGATGCGCGGAGGACATTTATGTCTATTACTGTCTCCGATACGATGAAGGAACATCCACATATCTAATGTACGTACCTAAACACAACATCCAAAATCATTGAGGACATTAAATGCCCTGTATATTGTGAGATAGTGGAAGATTTTAATGTAGGGATGTATTCTACGAGTATGAAGAAGAGGCACATTTCACTCTACCACACAGCAGAGCACATATCATGGACTTTGCATGTGTACTATATCCTTATTTCAAAATTATTTAATAGTTTTTCCAAAGCTACTTAACGCTTATCAATATTGAATGTAGGCGAGACATGGCTGAGACTTATAAGAAGTTATGTTATATTTCATGTTTTTAGGTGGGGCAAACAGTCCTATTCATTATGTATGGTAATTCCTTATTTGCCTCTAAAAACTATTACACAGTGTAGAAGCAAATTACAAAGGGCAAGACTATTCAAATGGACCATTATTCATAGTCTTTATCTAAAGCGAGACCCTCAATTATTTTAATAGAGTAATTGTCTAGTTTCATCTGTCGACTATTAACAAGGGACCTCTATACTGCACATAACTATACTGAACAAAAATATAAACGCAACATGCAACAATTTCGAAGATTTTACTTAGTTACAGTTCATATAAGGAAATCAATCAATTGAAATAACTTAATTAGGCCCTAATCTATGGATATCATATGACTGGGATATGCATCTGTTGGTCATGGATAACTTTTAGAAAAAGGTAGGGGCATGGATTACAAAACCAGTCGGTATCTGGTGTGACCACCATTTGCCTCATGCAGAGCAACACATCTCCTTTGCATAGAGTTGATTAGGCTGTTGATTTTGGCCTGTTGAGTGTTGTCCTACTTCCCTTCAATGGCTGTGCAAAGTTGCTTTATATTGGTGGGAACTGGAACACGCTGTTGTACATGTCGATCCAGAGCATTCCAAACATGCTCAATGGGTGACATTTCTGGTCAGTATGCAGGCCATGGAAGAACTGGGACATTTTCAGCTTCCAGGAATTGTGTACAGATCCTTGCAACATGGGGCCAAGGATTATCATGCTGAAACATGATGTGATGGCAGCGGATTAATGGCACGACAATGGGCCTTAGGATCTTGTCACTTTATCTCTGTGCATTCAAATTGCCATCGATTAAATGCAATTGTGTTTGTTGTCCGTAGCTTATTCCTGCCCATACCATAACCCATAAATTATGATTATAAATGAAGGACCACGATAAGAAAACCTTCCGATGAAAAGAAGAGAGTTTCACTGGAACTTTGTCAATATTATAATTGCAAACCAACATGAAGTTAAGGCCACTGTCACTGGTGTGGAGAGGAGGTGGCAGTCACAGGTATAGAACTACTGAGTTTATTGAAGGACCATAGGTTAAAGCGGAATGAAACCCAAACGCTGTTGTGCTCAAAACATATCTTCATAAACAAAAAGGCACAGGGCGAACCCAAATAGTAGGAGAGATTCATCTCGGGAAAACAAGTAACATTTACAATGAACAACAAAGACAAATGGCAGAGGGAGTATATATACAGTGATAGAGTGGGGATTGGAACCAGGTGTGTGTAATGATGACGAGACAAGTCCGGGGTTGATGAGTGAAGGGTGTTTACCAGCAGTAGGTTCGGCAGCAGTTAGAAGGCCGGCGACGCCGAACGCCTGAGCTGGACAGGAGGGGGAGCCAAAGTGAAGGCTGGTATGACAGTGCCGCCGACCTTGGGGACGACCCTGGAGACGCGGTGCGGGTCGGAAGATGTGAGAGAAGAGAGCCTCCGTGGTCTGCAGGGCCGTAGGGAGACCAGGCAGAGGATTCAAACAACAGGCGTTTAGAAAAACGGTCCACAATGACCAGGATGGTGGTGTGCCACGGATAGATGAGACCCGGGTTGTTGTGGAACCGGCAGCGGGTGGAGTTTGCCATAGGGGAGGTGTCTAGGTGTCTTGCTCTGTGCGCAGGTGGAGCAGGAAGAAACGTAAACCCGGACATCCCGGGCCAAGGTGGGCCACCAGTACTTGGTGGAGAGACAGTCGATAGTACGGGCTATACCCGGGTGCCCCAACACAGGTGTTGTGTTTGCCAAGGCGAGGAGATGGTTACGCATGTCAGAGGGCACATAGATACTCACCTCGGGACAGTGGGCAGGTGAGGGTTCCTGTCGCAGGGCTCGACGGATGTCCGCGTCCACATTCCACACGACAGTAGCCACAATGTGGGACAGGGGAATAATGGGTGTTACTTTCTCCCTCTGATCCTCTGTGTCATGCACCTGGGACTATGCATCGGCCTTAACGTTCTTTGATCTCGGGCCGGTAGGAGAGGGTAAAGTCAAGCCTGGCGAAGAACAGGGCCCATCTGGCCTGATGCGGGTTCAGCCTCTTCGCTGCTCGAGTGTATTCCAAATTCCCGTGGTCCGTCCAGACAAGGAATGGGTATTTAGCACCCTCCAGCCAGTGCCGCCATGCTTTCAGCGCCTTCTTGACGGCCAACAACTCACGATCCCCCACGTTGTAATTCCGCTCCACGGAAGACAGCTTCCATGAGTAGAAGGCGCGTGGATGGAGTTTAGGCAGCGATCCAGTGCGTTGGGAGAGAACAGCCCCTACTCCAACAGGTGCGTTATTAAAACGTTCCTTGAGCGCACTGTGCTGAAACCCCTAATGAAGCTCCTGAAATAGTTGGCAAAACCAAGAAACCGCTGCACCGCCTTGATGTTGGATGGAACAGGCCACAACCGTACTGCACTGACCCGCTATTCTTCCATCTCCACTCCCGCGGTGGATATCCGATGGCCCAGGAAGGAGATCACCTGCTGAAAGAAAAGGCACTTCTCTGCCTTGGTGTACAGTTGATACCATATCAGCCTCTCCAAAACAGACCTGACATGAGAGACATGTTGCTCGTGTGTAGTGAAGTACACCAAGATGTCGTCTATGTACACCACTACACAGCAACCCAACATGTCTCTAAACACCTCACTAATGAATGATTGAAGCACAGAGGGTGCATTTGTCAGGCTGTAGGGCATTTGTGGTGCCCGGTGCTGGTGCCTACAACCTGCGCACCAGGTTGTAGGCACTGCGTAAATCCAATTTAGTAAAGTACTTAGCACCATGCATCTGTTCGATCACAGTGGGTATGAGAGGCAGGGGATAACTGAATTTAACAGTAGCCTTATTCAGTATCCGGTAATCAATACAGGGGTGGACTCCCCTCTCCTTCTTCTTCATGAAAAAGAACCTGGAGGCTGCCGGAGAGGTGGACGGACGGATGAATCCTTGGGCTAGCGCCTCCTGGATGTAGGCCTCCATGACTTCGGTCTCTGCATGCAAGAGAGGCTAGAACCAGACAGTAGGTCAATAGTGCAGTCCCATGGGCGATGAGGGGGCAGGCAGGTGGCACGAGTCTTAGAAAAGGCCACCTGTAGGTCCCGGTAATCCTCCGGGATAGGGCCGGGGTGGCCTAGTCCGGGCTTTCCACGTAGGTGGCACAGATTGACACAGAGAGACACCTCTCCTGACACTCCTGCGACCAACTCAACAACCTCCTCTCTGTCCACGATATACTGGGGTTATGGAACTGGGAAAACCTAACACTACGGGGTGTGCTGCAGAGTCTAAGATGAGGAAAGTGATGCGCTCATGGTGGTTTTGGAGTAATTGTGACGGAAATGGGAATCATGGTCTGGTGCACCAGTTCTGTTCCTAGGAGACAGTTGTCTAGGGAAAAAGAGACTAGAGGAAGGGATTAGAGGAATGTGTAATGATAAGGCCACTGACCGGTCTAGAAAATTGCCTGCAGCACCTGAGTCCACTAGGGCAGGACTCAGTGGGGGGCAAGGATAGTCAGGGAAGGTGACAGGGAGGAGGACGGGTCGGTGTGGACAGAGAGGAGCAAGGCACATCCACACCTACCTGGGAATGTGCAGCCTCCTCGGCCTGTCGCTTCTTCGCCTGGTTCTCCTTCTGGGACAAGTGATCCAGGGGTGGTCTGATTCCCTGCAGCAGGAACAGAGACCCTGTTGACAGCAGCGTTCACGTTCCTTGGGGGAAGGTGCATTGTGCCCACCTCCATGGGCTCAGTCTTGCTGGAGGTTCCTGGGAGAGACCCAACCCCCTGGGATGGGCTACGAAGGGCATGCAGGAGATTATCCAGGCAGATGGCCATGTCGATGAGGTCTTCATCGCGACAGGCCAGCTCGGTCTGGACGTCTGCCTGTAGCCCACTGCGGAAAACTGTCAACAGGGCCTGGTTGTTCCAGCCAGTGGATGCAGCCATTGTCCGGAAATCCAGAGTGTACTCCGACGATGTCCTGGACCCCTGGCTTGAACAGAGGAGACACTCACCTCCATCTCGGCCCTCTGTAGGGTGGTAGAAGACAGCACGGAAGAGTTGGGTGAAGTGCTCATAGGACTGCACTTCTGGTCCGTCCGTCTCCCAGACGGTGTGTGCCCACTCCAGAGCCCGGCATGTCAGCACCGAGATCACCAAGGCCACCTTGTCCCTCTCGGAGGCTGTTCTGGCAGACCGGCCAGGTGGGGGTCACAATGCAGGAGAAACCCCCTACAATGAGCTGGGGTGCCGTCAAACCGCTCCAGAAGGGGAAGGTGGACTTTGAAGATCGGACCGGTTGATGTAGATGGTGGTGGGGAGGCTGGAACGACTGCGGGGAGCTGGGAAGGTGGTGTAGCCTACAGTTGGCATACGGGCAGGAGCACCTTGTCTATGGCAGTCCCGAGACGCTCCAGGCACGAGTCGTGGTGGCGGAGTTTCGCTCCGGGATGTCCTGCTGCTTCCTGTTTTCTTGGGTCAGTCATTCTGTCACTGGTGTAGAGAGCAGTAGGCAGGAGGCAGTCGCAGGTTTAGAACTACTGAGTTTATTTAAGCACCATAGATCAAAGCGGGACGAAACCCAAACACTGTTGTGCTAAATGGCAGAGGGAGTATATATACAGTGATAGTGGGGATTGGAACCAGGTGTGTGTAATGATGACGAGACAAGTCTGGGGTTGATGAGTGAAGGGCGTTTGCCAGCAGTAGGTTCGGCAGCAGCTTGAAGGCCAGGGACACAGAACGCCTGAACTGGACAGGAGGGGGAGCCAAAGCGAAGGCTGGTGTGACAGCCACCAAAAGTAGAGAAGACATGATGAGGAATACATTTCCACATAGAAGTGGGTCTTCTTAGAAATTGTTTTATCCAATTGATCTTAAAAGTACTATACAATTCAGCCCACCATACTCATAAGTGTTCATTACAACAGTTTTCCTAATGTAATGGGTATGGTTTCTTGACAGAAAGTTGAAAAGTATCTGGTCTATCGCTTTGCTTATTTTACTGTCATGATATAAAGAAAGAGCGACATATTTTAGTTTTGAGATACCTTCAGCCTTGGTTATTAGGACTCTTCCTTTTAAAGATATGTCTCTCTATAGCCATTGATTAAGCTTCTTCTGGGTTTTTTAAATAAGACGGTTAAAATGTAGTAAGCCTCCAGACTTCTGATCCTTGGTAATGGTTATACCTAAATATGTAAGTTCTTCTTTGACTGGAATACCATAATATGAGGGTGTGTTAACCTCTCTGGACGCTTGCGTCCCAACTACTCAACAGCCAGTGGAATCCCGTGGCGCGTTATTCAAATACCTTAGAAATGCTATTACTTCAATTTCTCAAACATATGACTATTTTACAGCATTTTAAAGACAAGACTCTCGTTAATCTAACCACACTGTCCGATTTCAAAAAGGCTTTACAACGAAAGCAAAACATTAGATTATGTCAGCAGAGTACCCAGCCAGAAATAATCAGACACCCATTTTTCAAGCTAGCATATAATGTCACATAAACCCAAACCACAGCTAAAAGCAGCACTAACCTTTGATGATCTTCATCAGATGACAATCCTAGGACATTATGTTATACATGCATGTTTTGTTCAATCAAGTTCATATTTATATCAAAAACCAGCTTTTTACATTAGCATGTGACTAGCATGTGACTAGCATTCCCACCGAACACTTCCGGTGAACTTACTAAATTACTCACGATAAACGTTCACAAAAAACATAACAATTATTTTAAGAATTATAGATACAGAACTCCTTTGTGCACTCGCTATGTCCGATTTTAAAATAGCTTTTCGGTGAAAGCACATTTTGCAATATTCTGAGTAGATAGCCCAGCCATCACAGGCTAGCTATTTTGACACCCACAAAGTGTGGTACTCACCAAACTCCGATTTACTATTAGAAAAGTTTGATTACCTTTGGTGTTCTTCGTCAGAATGCACTCCCAGGACTTCTACTTCAATAACAAATATTGGTTTGGTCCCAAATAATCCATAGTTATATCCAAATAGCGGCGTTTTGTTTGTGCGTTCAAGACACTATCCAAAGGGTAAATAAGGGTGATGCGCCCGACGCGTTTCGTGACAAAAAAATCTAAATATTCCATTACCGTACTTCGAAGCATGTCAACCGCTGTTTAAAATCAATTTTTATGCCGATAATATTCCGACCGGGAGTGGTTGTTTTCTTTCAAAGAGAGAGAAAGTAAACATGGTGTCAGCTCGGGCACGCGCTTCCAGTCTCATTGTCCTCAGATCGACCACTTACAAAATGTGCTAATGTTTTTCAGCCAGGGCCTGCAAAGCCACCATTTAGCTTTCTGGCGCCTTCTGAGAGCCTATGGGAGCGTTAGAAAATGTCACGTCATGCCAGAGATCCCCTGTTTTGGTTAGAGATTATCAAGAAGGCCATGAAATGGTCAGAGAGAGCGCTTCCTGTTTGGAATCTTCTCAGGTTTTGTTCTGCCAAATGAGTTCTGTTATACTCACAGACACCATTCAAACAGTTTTTGAAACTTTAGGGTGTTTTCTATCCAAATCAAACAATTATATGCATATTCTAGTTACTGGGCAGGAGTAGTAACCAGATTAAATCGGGAACGTTTTTTATCTAGCCGTGCAAATACTGCCCCCTATCCCCAACAGGTTAAACATAGACCAGATGTTTTGGAAAAGGATTCTATCACATTGATCAATATGGGAATCTGACTAGCGTCTTTCAGAAAAAGTGGAGTATCCTCAGCCAGCTGGCTTATAATAATTTATTTACCAGCTATGGAAATACCTTGTACAGGACTATTATTTAAAGAATTTGAAAGAGGTTGGGTGATTAATAAAAATGGATACAGTGAGATATAACAACCTTGCCTATTTCCTCTCTTTAACTCAAATCTAGGTGAGGTGCCATGTTTCAGTTTGATAGAGCTGTTACCATTTGTCAAGTCTTCTTCATACGACACCAATCCCATCAGCAGGATTGAGTTTGACAATAGCCAGTGAAAAATCAGAGCGCCATATTCAAAACCACAAATCTAATAATTTCAATTTCTCAAACATACGACTATTTTACACCATTTTATAGATACACTTCTCCTGAATCGAACCACGTTGTCCGATTTCAAAAAGGCTTTACAGCGAAAGCAAAACATTACATTATGTTAGGAGAGTACATAGACACAAATAACCACACAGCCATTTTCCAAGCAAGTAGATGCATCACAAATACCCAAAACACAGCTAAATGAAGCACTAACCTTTGACGATCTTCATCAGATGACACTCCTAGGACATCATGTTAAACAATACATGCATTTTTTGTTCGATCAAGTTGATATTTATATCCAAAAACATCATTTTACATTGGCGCGTGACATTCATAAAATATTTTGCCTCCAATACTGCTGGTGAAACAGCACAACAATTTACAAAAATACTCGTCATAAACGTTGATAAAATATTAAACTGTCATTCAAAGAATTATAGATGAACATCTCCTTTATGCAAACACTGTGACAGATTTCAAAAAAGCTTCAAGAGGAAAGGACACTTTGCAATAATCTGAGTACTGCGCTCAGAAAAATACACTAGGCAATACAGATACCCGCCATTTTGGAGTCATCTAAAATCATAAATAGCATTAGAAATATTCACTTACCTTTGATGATCTTCATCAGAAGGCACTTCCAGGTATCCCAGGTCCACAATAAATGTTGTTTTGTTCGATAAACTCCATAATTTATGTCCAAATAGCTCCATGATGTTAGCGCGTTCAGTTAGCTACTCCAAATGTAGGAAGCGCGCGGAAAATGTCACGACGAAAAAGTCAAAAAAAGTTATATTTACGTTCGTTCAAACATGTCAAACGTTGTAAAGCATCAATCTTTAGGGCCTTTTTCACTTAGAATTTAAATAATATTCCAACCGGACGATTCCATTGTCTTGAAAAATGTTTTGGAACACAGCTAACTCTCACGTGAATGCGCGCCAATGAACGCCAGTACCTTTCTGAGTCAATGAACTGATGTCCTTCCCTGGGTCACCAACTTCCCCACCTTCTTGTTCACTTTCTGTTCATCATAGAAGCCTCAAACAACTTTCTAAAGACTGTTGACATCTAGTGGAAGCCTTAGTCACTGTGAATCCTTAGTCACTGTGTGTTTGATATGCAATGACTTGGAAAGATTCCACGCATCAGATTTCCACTTCCTGGTAGGATTTTTCTCAGGTTTTTGCCTGCCATATGAGTTCTGTTATTCTCACAGACATCATTCAAACAGTTTTAGAAACTTCAGAGTGTTTTCTATCCAAATCTACTAATAATATGCATATCCTAGCTTCTGAGTTTGAGTAGGAGGTAGTTTAATATGGGCATGTATTTCATCCGAAAGTGACAATACTGCCCCCTATGCGATTGATGTCGTAAGAGGTTAAGAGCTTACAGAAAAAATCCCAAAGCCAAATTTTTCAAGGGAGTGGAAGAGGAACTGATGCTCCACTGTCTCAAATACGTTAAATGCTTTATAAAAATCTAAAAATAATATTAAGCTATCCTCGGTTATTAGGTCTGAGTAGTCAAGTATGTCTAATACTAGTCTGATATTGTTAGAAATATGTCTGTTCCTCATAAAGCCAGACTGTGTTTCATCAATGATTGCATCCAGGACTTCTTTAATTAATTTTGCAAGAAGGCAAATTGGACTCAAGTTATCAATGAGCAGCACTTCTTTTTTAGGCTTAGGTATCAGTGTTATTAACCCCTGAGTCATTGTAGGAGAGATAACATTGTTTTTAATACTCTCTAAAAAGTCTTCAAGTAAGAAGGGAGATACTTGTTCAGAAAATAACTTGGAAAATTCTGCCGTAATTGCATCAAACCTGGGGATTTGTGTAAAATGGGGCCGGAGCAAAGGCAGACGTTTTATGTGCCCCCAACCGATTGTGTTTTTTGTTTGTTTATCTGCAAATGATTTTTTACTATTTTTGTACATAATGTTGCCGCTACCGTCTCTTATGACCGAAAAGAACTTCAAGACATCAGGACTAAGATTACTCACCACGGACTAGCAGAGTCCTTTTTCTTCTTTCACGACTCTGACGAACCTGAGGACATACGGCTCCCTCGCGAACAGGCCCCGACCCGAATGATCTGCATGAAGAGGAGGCGGAGAAAGAGAGGCCGGAGGACGGGCTGCATTCTGAGGAGTAGGAGGCGATCGAATAAACCCCCTCTCCCCTCAATTCTGCTCGCAAACTACCAACGGGACATTAAAAACGGTAACATCTTATGCTTCACGGAGTTGTGGCTGAATGACAACAATATCAACATACAGCTGGCTGGTTATAAGATGTACCGGCAGGATAGAACAATGGCGTCTGGTAAGACAAGGGTCGGCGGTCTATGTATTTTTGTAAACAACAGCTGGTGCACAATATATAAGGAAGTCTCGGGCGATTGCTCGCCTGAGGTAGAGTTTCTCATGATAAGCTGCAGACCACATTACCTACCGAGAGAGTTTTCATCAATATTCCTTGTAGCTGTTTAAATACCACCACAGTCAGAGGCTGGCACTAAGATAGCATTGAACAAGCTGTATTCCGCCAGAAGCAAACAAGAAAATGCTCACCCAGAGGCGGTGCTCCTAGTAGCCGGAGACTTTAATGCAGGGAAACTTAAATCAGTTTTACCTAATTTCTATCAACATGTTAAATGTGCAACCAGAGGGAAAATTACTCTGGACCACCTATACTCCACACACAGAGATGCATACAAAGCTCTCCCTCGCCATCCATTTGGCAAATCTGACCATAATTCTATCCTCCTGATTCCTGCTTACAAGCAAAAATGAAAGCAGGAAGCAACAGTGACTAGATCGATAAAAAAGTGGTTAGATGAAGCAGACGCTAAGCTACAGGACTGTTTTGCTAGCACAGACTGGAATATGTTCCGGGATTCCTCCAGTGGCATTGAGGAGTACACCACATCTGTCAGTGGCTTCATGAATAAGTGCATCGATGACGTTGTCCCCACAGTGACCGTACGTAATACCCCAACCAGGAACCATGGATTACAGGCAGCATCCGCACTGACCTAAAGGCTAGAGCTGAAGCTTTCAAGGAGCGGGACTCTAACCCGGAAGCTTACAAGAAATCTCGCTATGTCCTCCGATAAACCATCAAACAGGTAAAGCATCAATACAGGACTAAGATCGAGTCGTACTACACTAGCTCTGATGCTTTTCAGATGTGGCAAGGCCTGCAAACCATTACAGACTACAAAGGGAAGCACAGCCGAGAGCTGCCCAGTGACACGAGCCTACCAGACGAGCTAAACTACTTCTATGCTTGCTTTGAGGCAAATAACACTGAAACATGCATGAGCGCACCAGCTGTACTGGAAGACGGCTCTCCGCAGCCGATGTGAGTAAGACCTTTAGACAGGTCGACATTCACAAGGCCGCAGGGCCAGACGGATTACCAGGACGTGTACTCCGAGCATGCGCTGACCAACTAGCAAATGTCTTCACTGACAATTTCAACCTCTCACTGTCCGACATGTTTTAAGCAGACCACCATAATGCCTGTGCCCAAGAACACTAAGGTAACCTGCCTAAATGACTACTGGATAATATATATACAGTTGAAGTCAGAAGTTTACATACATCTTAGCCAAATAGATTTAAACTCAGTTTTTCACAATTCCTGACATTTAATCCTAGTCAAAATTCCGTGTTAGGTCAGTTAGGATCACCACTTTATTTTAAGAATGTGAAATGTCAGAATAATAGTAAAGAGAATGATTTATTTCTGCTTTTGTTTCTTTCATCACATTTCCAGTGGGTCAGAAGTTTACATACACTCAATTCGTATTTGGTAGCATTGCCTTTAAATTGTTTAAACTTCGGTCAAACATTTCAGGTAGCCTTCCACAAGCTTTCCACAATAAGTTGGGTGAATTTTGTCCCACTCCTCTTGATAGAGCTGGTGTAGCTGAGTCAGGTTTGTAGGCCTCCTTGCTCACACACACTTTTTCAGTTCTGCCCACACATTTTCTATAGGATTGAGGTCAGGGCTTTGTGATGGCCACTCCCGTACCTTGACATTGTTGTCCTTAAGCCACCAACTGATATCATTTGAAAGGAAACACTTTGAAGTTTGTGGAAATTTGAAATTAATGTAGGAGAATATAACACATTTGATCTGATAAAAGATCATACAAAGAAAAATTACATGCGTTTTTTTTCCATATTTTTTGTGCCATCATCTTTGAAATGCAAGAGAAAGGCCATAATGTATTATTCCAGCCCAGGCACAATTTAGATTTTGGCCACTAGATGGCAGCAGTGTATGTGCAACGTTTTAGACTGATCCAATGAACCATTGCATATCTGTTCAAAATGTTTTATTAACACTGCCCAAATGTGCCTAATTGGTTTATTAATACATTTTCAAATTCATCATTGTGCACTCTCCTCATGGTATTCTTTCACTGTAATAGCTACTGTAAATTGGACAGTGCAGTTCGATTTTTTTTTTAACCTTTATTTAACTAGGCAAGTCAGTTAAGAACAAATTCTTATTTTCAATGACGGCCTAGGAACAGTGGGTTAACTGCCTCGTTCAGGGGCAGAACGACAGATTTGTACCTTGTCAGCTCGGGGATTTGATCTTGCAACCTTTCAGTTACGAGTCCAACAGTGTAACCACTAGGCTACGCTGCCGCGTAACAAGAATGAAGGTTTTCTGCCCATATCAGATATTTTATTTATTTTTATTTATTTCACCTTTATTTAACCAGGTAGGCAAGTTGAGAACAAGTTCTCATTTACAATTGCGACCTGGCCAAGATAAAGCAAAGCAGTTCGACAACATAAAAAAACACAGAGTTACACATGGAGTAAAACAACATACAATCAATGATGCAGTAGAAAAAAATAAGACTATATACAATGTGAGCAAATGATGTGAGATAAGGGAGGTAAAGGCAAAAAATGCCATGGTGGCAAAGTAAATAAAGTATGGCAAGAAAAACACTGGAATGGTAGATTTGTAGTTTGAAGAAAGTTCAAAGTTACAATATAAATAATATGGTGCAAAGGAGCAAAATAAATAAAATAAATAAATACAGTAGGGGAAGAGGTAGTAGTTTGGGCTAAATTAAAGATGGGCTATGTACAGGTGCAGAGATCTGTGAGCTGCTCAGACAGCTGGTGCTTAAAGCTAGTGAGGGAGATAAGTGTTTCCAGTTTCAGAGATTTTTGTAGTTCGTTCCAGTCATTGGCAGCTGAGAACTGGAAGGAGAGACGACCAAAGGAGGAGTTGGCTTTAGGGGTGACCAGAGAGATATACCTGCTGGAGCGCGTGCTACAGGTGGGTGCTGCTATGGTGACCAGTGAGCGAAGATAAGGGGGGACTTTACCTAGCAGGGTCTTGTAGATGACCTGGAGCCAATGTGTTTGGCGACGATTATGAAGCAAAGGCCAGCCAACGAGAGCGTACAGGTCGCAGTGGTGGGTAGTATATGGGGCTTTGGTGACAAAACGGATGGCACTGTGATAGACTGCATCCAGCTTGTTGAGTAGGGTATTGGAGGCTATTTTGTAAATGACATCGCCGATGTCGAGGATTGGTAGGATGGTCAGTTTTACGAGGGTATGTTTGGCAGCATGAGTGAAGGATGCTTTGTTGCGAAATAGGAAGCCAATTCTAGATCTCACTTTGGATTGGAGATGATTGATGTGAGTCTGGAAGGAGAGTTTACAGTCTAACCAGACACCTAGGTATTTGTAGTTGTCCACAAATTCTAAGTTAGAACCGTCCAGAGAAGTGATGCTGGACAGGCGGGCAGGTGCAGGCAGCAATCGGTTGAAGAGCATGCATTTAGTTTTACTTGTGTTTAGGAGCAGTTGGAGACCACGGAAGGAGAGTTGAATGGCATTGAAGCTCGTCTGGAGGGTTGTTAACACAGTGTCCAAAGAAGGGCCAGAAGTATACAGAATGGTGTCGTCTGCGTAGAGGTGGATCAGAGATTCACCAGCAGCAAGAGCGACATCATTTATGTATACAGAGAAAAGAGTTGGCCCAAGAATTGAACCCTGTGGTACCCCCATAGAGACTGCCAGAGGTCCAGACAGTAGGCCCTCCGATTTGACACACTGAACTCTGTCAGAGAAGTAGTTGGTGAACCAGGCGATGCAATCGTTTGAGAAACCAAGGCTACTGAGTCTGCCGATGAGGATGTGGTGATTAACAGAGTCAAAAGCTTTGACCAGGTCAATGAATACGGCAGCACAGTATTGTTTCTTATCGATGGCGGTTACGATGTCGTTTAGGACCTTGAGTGTGGCTGAGGTGCACCCATGACCAGCTCTGAAACCAGATTGCATAGCGGAGAGGGTGCGGTGGGATTCGAAATGGTCGGTAATCTGTTTGTTGACTTGGCTTTCGAAGACCTTAGAAAGGCAGGGTAGGATGGATATAGGTCTGTAGCAATTTGGGTCAAGAGTGTCACCTCCTTTGAAGAGGGGGATGACAGCAGCTGCTTTCCAATCTATGGGAATCTCAGACGACACGAAAGAGAGGTTGAACAGGCTAGTAATAGGGGTTGCAATAATTTCGGCAGATCATTTTAGAAAGATAGGGTCCAGATTGTCAAGCCCAGCTGATTTGTAGGGGTCCAGATTTTGCAGCTCTTTCAGAACATCAGCTGAATGGATTTGGGAGAAGGAGAAATGGGGGAGGCTTGGGCGAGTAGCTGTGGGGGGTGCAGTGCTGTTGAATGCAGTAGGGGTAGTTAGGTGGAAAGCATGGCCAGCCGTAGAAAAATGCTTATTGAAATTCTCAATTATAGTGGGCTTATCGGTGGTGACAGAGTTTCCTATCCTCAGTGCATATTTCTATGTCCTGTGAATTATTTGGTTACTTACAATCTCATGCTAATCACATTAGCCTACGTTAGCTCAACCGTCCCGCGGGGGAGGGGGGGACAACACACACACCGATCCCGTAAAGGTTAAAAACTGGAGGGGAATCTAGGGGTGCTGTGCTGCTGTGATTTTTTTGTCCTTTCTAAATGCTCATTCAGCCAATGTAGTCAGTACTTTGAGTCACTTACAGGATCTGGTATGAGTTAATGTAAAGCAGCCTCCCCTCTTTAAAGGGAGAATCTATTTGCATAAATGCAAATAGCCATGTACAGTATATGAAGTAATAGCCAAGGCCTGGTTTCCAGATGGCGATGGAACTTAAGCTTACGAATTTTCTAACAATGCATTGTTTCAATAACGTAGAAGAACTCAAATGTGTTTCTGAAAACAGTATGTAGAGAGAGCTTTAAATAAATGCATCCTAAGAGCATGTGTCATTACTGTTAGGATCAACAAAAAGTCAGAGCTGCTCTCTTGTCTGTATTTTTGGCCTCAATTTCATGATGTGTAGGCATAACAACATGTGTGCAATGATGTGCCAAATATTAGATTTAGTGCACACGTTGCTAGGCCTACACATCATGAAACTGAGGAAACAAATTAGACAGTAGCCTACAACTGGCAAAATAGAATTCAAATAATTTAACATGAAATATGATTGAAATATATAGGCCTATGTAGCTTACTGCATTTATGTTTAATTGCAGTCATCTCGGTTTTCATTTAAAAGCACCTTTTTACCCTTTGCTTGTTAATAACAATTGCAAAGACATTAGCAACTTTTTATTGTAGTGAAAATCGTTCTGAAGTTATAGGCGGTCACAGAGAGACAGATCAACATCTTGATTATATGTTTAGCGGAGATATTGTGTATAAAGTGACATGGAAGGGCAAAAAGGCATCGAAGGACTCAGTTAGCTATTCTACGGGTGGTCTGAAGCAGTGGGTAAATAGCAATTGTTTTCAAGTGCATTTTTAGTAGAAATGGTTTTGGGAAACAGCTCAGAGATTTAACGAAAAGCCTACGAAGGTTCTAACGATAAACTTAGCCTTAAGATACTTTTTTGGAAACTGGGCCCTGGAAAATAAATTATGTGAGACAAAACACATACATTTTTTAACCTAATTTGATGTGAAAATTACAATTTTGAAAGAAACCTTTTGCATGTATAATCACCTTAATTTTGAAAAATAATAACAAATTAAAATCAAAATACGACATTCTAAGTGAGACGTAGGGATTGGTCTGAAGCCCCCAAAATAAGGAAATTCATGAGTACCACAATGCCTACTCCACCCATGCTCTACCAAGGTTTTCCAGCCCACAGCTTTGACCTACTACATTAGCTATTGTACGTTGGTCTATTGTACTTCAAACAATGTCTATGCAGGCTGCTTAGGATTCAAACCTTCTCAAACAGATTAATTCATACTCTTCAGAGGAATAATGGACGTTAGTGTCCTGCTAGTAAAACAATGTACCTTCAACAGTGCATTAAGAAAGTATTCATACCCCTTGTTACAGCCTGAATTCAAAATGGGTAAAATAATTTTTTTCTGACCCATTGACACACAATACCCCATAATGACAAAGTGAAAACATTTTTAAGACATCTTTGCTAATTTATTGAAAATTAAATCTATAAATATCTAATTTACATACAGTACCAATCAAAAGTTTGGACTCACCTACTCATTCAAGGTTTTTCTTTATTTGCACTATTTTCTACATTGTAGAATAATAGAGAAGACATCATAACTAAAAAAAGTGATAAACAAATCAAAATGTATTTTATATTCGAGATTCTTCAAAGTAGCCACCCTTTGATGACAGCTTTGCACACTCTTGAAATTATTTCCCCGTACCTACTTCTCATCTTCGGCATCGGTCCTTACAGAATGCTGAAGCCACCAAACGAAGCATCGAGGAGTGCTGGCTTTCCAGTTGGTGGTGACGTCAGTTCCAGGGGCCACCACCAATGGAACCAGCTCATCAGGCTGTAACACCCTAGCTGGCTTGAGAGGTTTCTTGCCCCGGTTGGCTCGACGCCCATCCCACGTCAGACCTCAGCCGGATCGTCAGGCTCCCACACCTCAGCGGGACTGACAGGCCTTCATGCCTCAGCCAGATCTTCAGGCTCCTGTGCCTCAGCATTACACATTACACACTCCTGCCACCATCATTGCGCATCAGCAATTATTGGACTCAATCAGATTTTACATTTACATTTTAGTCATTTAGCAGACACTCTTATCCAGAGCGACTTAAAGTAGTGAATGCATACATTTCATTTCATGCATTTTTTTGTACTGGCCCCCCGTGGGAATCAAACCCACAACCCTGGTGTTGCACACACCATGCTGGTGTTGCAAACATCATGCTCTACCAACTGAGCCACAGGGAAGGCCCACATGGAAGGACCTGACTAATCACGTCTGTCATTACCTCCCCTATATCTGTCTGTTCCTCCGCTCTGTTCCCCGCTTCAGCATTGATTGTCATATGTCATTGTATACCAGTGTGCTGACGTTGTTCCTGTCTTGTTCCATGTCTGTTCAGTTTAAATGTTTGACTCCCCGTACCTGCTTCTCATCGGTCCCAACAAGTTGATAAGAGTCAGAAACATCTAAATATAATCTGTTTTAGATTCAGGCTATAACACAACATTTTGAAAAAGTCAAGTGGTGTGAAAAGTTTCTAAAGGCAATGTACTGGCTGTATAACTGATGATAGAGCTAAATGAAGAATAATGTGAAATGTTTAGTTCTGACTATTCTCTCCAAGAGGTGATATTAAAACATTTATTTAACAATCCCTTGAAAACAGCACATAGTTGTCAATGGTTTTAACAGACATGGGATCTCCTTGCCCCCAGCAGCCAAATCTAACGCTATTGTGACGTGTTATTGATAACCTATAGGGTATGTGATTTCATGGACTGTCAGGTCTTGTATCCATAGGTCCATCTAATTCATTTGAAAGTGGTTACATTTCTCCAGCCCCATTGCTCAGCTTTATAGTAAACACGTGAATGGGCTGCCATATCCACACTATGTATTACATTTAATCACACAGAATTAAACAGATTAAAATATGCAGGAGAATGGACAGAGCATTACATTTTATAAAATTTCCTCATTCAAATGATCTAATGTATAATTTTAATCAACCCATATGTACCTTCTACTCTAAATGTGCTCAATTCTGACAGAATAGAGGGCTGTAATTGCTGTGTAATTTCTCTGTGATATAATTAGACCGTGATTAGTGGGATATTTCTGAGTTTGAATTAAATAATTTTTATTTTTTCCTCCCTCTGTTTGAAATATTAATCATTCTGTAAGGCTAAGTTGATGGCGAGAATTGCAAAACACTGTAAATGCTTGAAAGTAAAACCCATTAGTAATTGACCCAGTGTTTAGTTGCGATTGTCCTTGTGGTTATTGTTACGTTTATACAGAAAAAAATATCATATTCACGATTACAATCAATGCAAAATTGTATGGCTTCAGTAAAAAGTCTGAACTACCCACAAAAGCAACACATCGAAGTATCTTATGTCAAATTGGAGCTTATGCTAAATTGCAATAAAGGCATTCGAACCAGATGTTCAAGTTTGATGTGTAAGTCCAAAAAAAAAATGTATTGAACAAGGAACGACAGCCAATACCTTGAAGAAGCATGTAAAATGTCTCAAATGCTACCATTCTAGATGGTGTCAGGTTGCTAATAGTTGTTAATTTATTGACTGTTAAAAGTAATTAAACCGATTTACTGCAAAAAGAGAGAAAATATTGTTGATATGAAATGTTAGAAGTGTTAACTGTTCGCTGTACGAAATGATGGTCTTAGGATGTGACAATTATAACCAAACACATAGGCCTACTGTATATCTGAACTTTGGTATACAGCCAATAACCCAGACATAAACAGAAACAAGTGTCATCTGTACAAATCCTTAAAACATTGAAGCTGACGTGAACTAAAATGAGTATTGTCAGATTTACTACCGCGCTAGTTCTGAAATGCATAGACAACATCACATATGTCAGTCTCTCTCATTTCCCCTCCCCTTCCATCTCTCCATCTCGGCATTCCGTCTATGCATCAATCAGATTATAAGAGGCTGTCCTATTATATGACCAGTGTCCAGAGGTCATTGTGAATGTCCGAGTCCTGTGGAGCTCGTCACGCCAAGCGCAGCACGCTTCAGGAAGTAATCCAAACCCTCCAACCTTTCCCCATCAACATTCTTCGCTGCCCTTAGGCCAGCAAGCAGATTTTTCATGTCAACTGGCATGCACCTCCAACTCATAAGTAGCTGTTTGACTTTCACAAGTCGGCCATCATCCAGGCAGCGTACATACTTCCAGGCAAGGTTGCCATATCCTTGGCACCGTAATTATATGCCAGTTAGGAGCGTCGGGTTACGCATGCAGATTTCCTCCGCTGCTCGCAATCAGGAGGTCCTAGTCATACTACATAGGCTACCGAGCATGTATAGATATTGTAGCACCTTAATTATATGCCAGTTAGGAGTGTCGGGTTACGCATGCAGATTTCCTCCGCTGCTCGCAATTAGGAGGTTCTAGTCATACTACATAGGTTACAGAGCATGTACAGATATCCCAAAATATATAAATGACTCGTAGTGCCAAATGTTGTTTTTGTTATATTCCCATTCCTATTGTCAACAGAATACTTTCTATGTAAATATGTAACAATGACCTTGGATGTTCACTAAATGAGCTTAAAACATTCGAATGTCATAAAACAAATATCTCTAACATGATTGACTTGTGTGGAGTGATTGATTGAATACACATGAATATTAATCAAACAGAAGATTGTCAACACATCCCTCAATTGACAGCACGTTATTGGGCCAGAACTAAAGTGGGGTTGGACCAGAACTACTGTTGAAAGTGGGGTTGGACCAGAGCTATCATTAAAAGTGGGGTTGCACGAATTCAACTCGCTACAAAACAACATACAGAAAATGGAGAGGGAATAAAGATGGGTACAGAACTTTGCACATTAGGTAAGTATAATGGCATACGCACTTCAGAGAGAGAGAGAGAGAGAGAGAGGGAGCTTAGCCTTTGAGGAGCTGACAGCTACAATATCATATTAAACAATCCATCAAATGGATTGATTGACTGATTGCAACACACCCGGGCTGAAATTCATTAACGGCTAAGTGCCTCATCTGGAGTGACAATAACTGTTAATTGTAATGCCTAACACACGATCAGCCTAATATCTAACACTGACAAATAGGCATATGTGCTCACCATAGAGAGTATTAACGGGAGCCGACTCAACTCAGCAGTGTCAGAGAGGGAGAATGGGGGTGGTGGAAGGGGAGCTGGTGGCTTGATGGTCCTGGACTACAAAGTCTTGCATAAGCTGAGGGTTTCGTTTCAGGGCAAAATAGGGACTTTGATTAATATTATAAACATCATTGAAAGAGACATCAGTGTTGAAACATTTGATATACAGGGCAACATTTTGGTAGAGCAAAAGCACTGTGAAAAGAGCAAGAAATACCTTAAACCTCACTCTAATCATGCTGTGTTAGTTTGAAACTTTTCTTCAACAACGTGCATTATAAGGAGGTGATTACTTAATTAAAGTTTAGTAAACCGAGCATTACTTACATACAGTATAGCCACCTCTTTATAACTTTGAGTGTTTATTTGAGCTTATTACCTAAAATGTATCAATTGAAAGTGTGGGTTCACAGCTCCAATCCAGATGTGTTGGTCATTACTGAGATGTGATTAAGAAAGAGTGTTAACCTTTTTGGTTATAATCTTATTTGGCAAGATGGATCTTGCAAAGGTGGTGGAGTGGTAATCTTTACCAAAGAACACCTTCAGTGCTCGGTTGGCTCCACCAAATCTGTCCCCAAACAATTTGATTTGCTGGTTTTAAGCATTCAAATAGCTCTTTGTTGACTGTTGCTGGGTGTAATCGTCCACCATCAGCACCTGCCTGTACCCTACCTGCCCTAAACTCTCTCCTGGCCCCTTACACTAAGAATTTGTCCTGCTAGGTGACCTAATCTGGGACATGCTTAAACCACCTGACCAAGTCCTAAAGCAATGGGACTCCCTAAATCTTTCTGAGATTATTACCAATCCCACAAGGTATGACTGCAAACACCCATAAAAGGCTACTCTCCTTGATGTTATCCTCACAAATAATCCTGTTAGGTATCAGTCTGGTGTTTTCTGTAATGTCCTTCGTTATCACTGTTTTACAGCCTGTGTTCGTATAATCGCTGCTCAGTGAAACAACTAGTCCTGATATGTCATAGACGCTTACCATTTTTGTTTTTATGAGCAAGCCTTCCTTCATGACCTGGCCTCTGTAAAATGGTATAGAATCAGCTTGATCCCCTCTGTCGAAGATACTTGGACCTTCTTTTTAAAAAATATTTTCAGTGGTATTGTTAATAAAAACGCCCCCCATAAAGAAAATTAGAATTAAAAACAGGTTCAGCCCCTGGTTTGACCGTGATCTTGCAGTGGTTTCCACATCAAGAATTGCATTTGGCGAAAGGCTCGGCACACGAATACTCAGGCTGACTGTCTCTCGTTCAGGCAAAAGAGAAATAAGTGCACTCAGGCTATCCGGAAGGCCAAGTTAATTACTTTAAGGGGCAGTTCTATCTATGTGGGTCTAACCCCAAGAAGTTCTTGAACATGGTTAAAGACTTGGAGAATAAACCCTCCTCCTCACAGCTGCCCATGTCCCTTAATGTTGATGATATGGTTGTTACTGACAAACAGCACATGGCTGAGTTCTTTAATCACCACTTCATTAAGTCAGGATTCCTATTTGACTCAGCAATGCCTCCTTGCCCGTCCAACATTTCCTCATCTCCCACCCTTTCTAATGCGACTATCCCCGATGGTCCTCACTCTTTTTCCCCTGCCCCCTACAAAGTGTATCCCTGCAGGCGGTCACTGAGTCCGAGGTGCTAAAGCATCTCCTTAAACTTGACCCCCAAAAACCCATCTGGGTCAGAAGGTTTAGACCCTTTCTTCTTTAAGGTTGCTTCCCCTATCATCGCCAAGCCTATCTCTGACCTTTTTAACCTGTCTGTGCTATCTGGGGAGGTTCCCATTGCTTGGCAGGCAGCCACAGTGCGTCCTTTATTTAAAGGGGGAGATCAAGCTGATCCTAACTGTTATAGACCAATTTCTATTTTGCCCTGTTTATCAAAAGTGTTGGGAAAACTTGTCAATAATCAACTGACTGGCTTTGTTGATGTCTATAGTATTCTCTCTGGTATGCAATCTGATTTCCGCTCATGTTATGAATGTGTCACTGCAACCTTAACGGTCCTAAATTATGTCACCATTGCCCTTGATTCTAAGCAATGTTGTGCTGCTATTTTTATTGACTTGGCCAAAGATTTTGATACGGTAGACCAGTCTATTCTTCTGGGCAGGCGAAGGAGTATTGGTGTCTCTGAGGGGTCTTTGGCCTGGTTTGCTAACTACCTCTCTCCTAGAGTGAAGTGTATAAAATCAGAACATCTGCTGGCTCAGCCACTGCCTGTCACCAACGGAGTACCCCAGGGCTCGATCCTAGGCCCCGCACTCTTCTCAATTTACATCAACAACATGGCTCAGGCAGTAGGAAGCTCTATCATCCATTTATATGCAGATGATACAGTCTTATACTCAGCTGACCCCTCCCGGATTTTGTGTTAACCTCTCTGGGGTATGTGGGACGATTTCGTCCCACCTACGTAACAGCTACTGAAATTCCAGTGGCGCGATTTTTGAATCGTTAGAAATACTATTACTTCAATTTCTCAAACATATGACTATTTTACAGCTATTTAAAGACAAGAATCTCGTTAATCTAACCCCACTGTCCGATTTCAAAAAGGCTTTACAACGAAAGCAAAACATTAGATTATGTCAGCAGAGTGCCCAGCCAGAAAAAATCAGACAGCCATTTTTCAAGCTAGCATATCATGTCACATAAACCCAAACCACAGCTAAATGCAGCACTAACCTTTGATGATCTTCATCAGATGACACACCTAGGACATTGTGTTATACAATACATGCATGTCTGTTCAATCAAGTTCATATTTATATCAAAAAACAGCTTTTTGCATTAGCATGTGACGTTCAGAAAACGCATAACCCCCGGCAAACTTCCGTTGAATTTACTAACAGTTTGCTAAATTACTCACGATAAACGTTCACAAAAAGCATAACAATTATTTTAAGAATTATAGATACATTACTCCTCTATGCACTCGATATGTCCGATTTTAAAATAGCTTTTCGGATGAAGCACATTTTGCAATAATCTAAGTACATAGCCCGGCATTACAGGGCTAGCTATTTAGATACCCACCCAGGTCAGCATCCACCAAAATCACATTTCCTATAAGAAAAATGTTCTTACCTTGCTTGTTCTTCATCAGAATACACTGCCAGGACTTCTACTTCAATAACAAATGTTGGTTTGGTCCCAAATAATCCATCGTTATATCCAAACAGCGACGTTTTGTTCGTGAGTTCTAGAATGCTTCTTCACGGTCCCGCGCATGGCGCATTGGCGTGTCAAAAATGTCTAAATATTCCATTACCGTACTTCGAAGCATGTCAACCGCTGTTTAAAACCAATTTTTATGCCATTTATGTCGTAGAGAAGTGATAATATTCCGACCGGGAGTATGCATTGAGCCTAAACAGCCGAATAAAATTTATCCTCGGGAGCGACTCATGCACGCGCATCATTCAAAGGTCCTCTGAGCATCCACTTACAAAAGGCGATAATCTGTTTCAACCTGAGGCTCCCTCGTAAACCTTCAGGTTTTTCGCGGGCTCTGAGAGCCTATTGGAGCCCTGGGAATTGTCACGTTACAGCTAAGATCCTTACTTTTCAATAAAAAGATGCAAGACGCACGACTCCTTGTCAGACAGGGTACTTCCTGCTTGAAACCTTGTCAGGTTTTTGCCTGCCATAGGAGTTCTGTTATACTCACAGACACCATTCAAACAGTTTTAGAAAATTCAGAGTGTTTTCTATCCAAACCTGAACAATAATATGCATATTCTAGCTTCTGAGTTGGTGTAGGAGGCAGTTAAAAATGGGAACATATTTTTTCCAAAATTCTCAATACTGCCCCCTACCCCAAACAGGTTAAATGCTCTACAACAAAGCTTTTTTAGTGTAGAACAAGCTTTCTATGGCCTTTACTTTGTTCTGAACACCTCCAAAACAAATATCATGTGGTTTGGTAAGAAGATTGCCCCTCTCCCCTCCCTCTGAGGGTTTAGAGCTTTAGGTAGTCACCTCATACAAGTAGTTGGGAGTATGGCTGGACAGTACTCTGTCCTTCTCTCAGCACATATCAAAGCTGCAGTTTAAGGTTAAATCTAGACTTGGTTTTGCAATGTCTCCTCTTTCACCCCAGCTGCCAAACTAACCCTGATTCAGATGACAATCCTACCCATGCTAGATTACGGAAAGGTAATTCATAGATCGGCAGGTAAGGGTGCTCTCGAGTGGCTAGATGTTCTTTACCATTCGGCCATTAGATTTGCCCCAAATTATCCTTATAGGTCACATCACTGCATTCTATACTCTTCTCTAAACTGGTCATCTCTGTATACCCGTCGCAAGACCCACTAGTTGATGCTTATTTATAAAACCCTCTTAGGCCTCCCTCCCCCCTATCTGAGATACCTACTGCAGCCTTCATCTTCCACATACAACACCCGTTCTGCCAGTCACATTCTGTTAAAGGTCCCCAAAGCACACACATCCCTGGGTCGCTCCTCGTTTCAGTTCTCTGCTGCTAACGACTGGAACGAGCTGAAAAAAAACACTCAAACTGGACAGTTTTATCTCCTTATCTTCATCCAAAGACTCAGTCATGGACACTCTTATTGACAGTTGTGGCGGCTTCTCATGATATATTGTTGTCTCTACCTTCTTATCATTTGTGCTGTTGTCTGTGCCCAATAATGTTTGTACCATGTTTTGTGCTGCTACAATGTTGTGCTGATGCCATGTTGTGTTGCAACCATGCTGTTTTGTCATGTGCTGCTGCCATGCTATGTTGTTGTCTTAGGTCTCTCTTTATGTAGTGTTGTGGTGTCTCTCTTGTCGTGATGTGTTTTGTCCTATATTTTTATTTATTTTTAATCCCAACCCCTGTCCCCGCAGGATGCCTTTTAGTAGACCATCATTGTACATAAGAATTTGTTCTTAATTGACTTGCCTAGTTAAATAAAGATAAAAAAATGTATAAAACATTTGCCAGGTGTGCCAGACCTTTGGGGCAACTCAATTGGTCCCATTGCACCAGGCAAGCTCAATCAAGAAAAACTAAAGTCTTTGAAAGAAAACTACTACTATTAGAAACCCAGGTCTGCTGTCAAACACATAGGTGTGACGGTAACAATCATTTGCACATTGCGGTAGACTCACATACAAAACCATTTGCATTTAATAAGGGAGATACACATTTAAGACACTATACCTCACAATAAAAACACATTCTCCTACTTAGGAAGTTTAAACAAGGTGAGATTGTACCTGATTGACTTGTGTCGGTGTGATGTGAAGGACTAAGGAGGATGCAGAGTGATTGCTGTCTTCCCTCTGTCAATACTCTCATTACCATGGCCACCACAGCCCAGCTGCAGGAAGCAGTTATAGAATATACTGTATTAGCACCTGGCAGAGGAGGAACCGGTGACACTTCATACCAGGCAATAGGGTGTCATTTGGGACGCAGTCTAGATATTCATGCAGAGTTTTGGATTTGAATTATGCACAAGGTACGAAAGCTTATTGGTGACTTTTGTAAGTGCATGTACAGTATGTGATGGTGTGATGCAGTTTGATTCTCATAGCATTTAACAGTGCAGCACTCAAAGTGGGAAGTCTATTGGAAAAATAAACAGGTTATACCAGTAGATAGAAACTGATGTTTGTTCTCACAGGGGAAAGAGTAAGATGAGCTGTGTAGTAACGTAATTACTCTAGTAATAACATTTCATCAATAATATATGCCATTTAGCGGACACTTTTATTCAAAGCAACTTAAGTAAGCAATCTGCAGTTGCTACATTCATTTTTGGACTAATAAATTCATGAAATGTAGCCCAACCTATTGATTCTTGGAGAAAATCTTATTAAAAAAGTAACATAAAAAAATTACAAATAAAAGAAAAACAGAAAAAAAGTGGAAAAAATATTAATGAAATAATTAATATATGTATAAATGTCACGTTCGTCATATGAAGGAGACCAAGGCGCAGCGTGGATATCGTTCCACATCATTTATTTTAATGTGAAACTATGCAAGACATACAATCAACTATTTAACAAAACAACAAACCGTGACGAATAGGTGCAACATGCACTAACTCAAAATAATGTCCCACAAAACACAAGTGGGAAAAACAACTACTTAAATATGATCCCCAATTAGAGACAATGATGACCAGCTGCCTCTAATTGGGAATCATACAAAAAACCCAAAAAATAAACTAGAACCTAACATAGAAAAATGTAACTAGACAAAACCCCCCAGCACTAACCTTTGATGATCTTCATCAGATGACACACCTAGGACATTATGTTATACAATACATGCATGTCTGTTCAATCAAGTTCATATTTATATCAAAAACCAGCTTTTTACATTAGCATGTGACGTTCAGAACTAGCATACCCCCCGCAAACTTCCGATGAATTTACTATCAATTTACTGAATTACTCACGATAAACGTTCACAAAAAGCATAACAATTATTTTAAGAATTATAGTTACAGAACTCCTCTATGCACTCGATATGTCCGATTTTAAAATAGCTTTCGGTGAAAGCACATTTTGTAATATTCTAAGTAGATAGCCCGGCATCACAGGGCTAGCTATTTAGACACCCAGCAAGTTTAGCACTCACCAAAGTTAGATTTACTATTAGAAAAGTTTGATTACCTTTCCTGTTCTTCGTCAGAATGCACTCCCAGGACTTCTACTTCAATAACAAATGTAGGTTTGGTCCAAAATAATCCATAGTTATGTTCCAAAAGCGACGTTTTGTTCGCGCGTTCAAGACACTATCCCAATGGTAAATAACGGTCACTCGCACGGCGCATTTCGTGACAAAAGATTTCTAAATATTTCATTACCGTACTTCGAAGCATGTCAACCGCTGTTTAAAATACATTTTTATGCCATTTTATCGTTAAAAAAGCGATAATATTTCGACCGGGAATCTGCAATTAGGTAAACAGCCGAAAGAAAATACAGCACAGGGTCGAATCGGGCACGCGCCTAATTCCTTTGTCCTCTTATCGGCCACTTGGCAAAGGCGATTATGTGTTTCAGCCTGAGGCTGCCTCGTCAGCGTTCAACTTTTTCCCTGGCTCTGAGAGCCTATGGAAGCCGTAGGAAGTGTCACGTTACAGCTAAGATCCCCACTCTTCAATAAACAGAGACAAGAAGAACGACTCCTTGTCAGACAGGCCACTTCCTGCATGAAACCTTCTCAGGTTTTTGCCTGCCATATGAGTTCTGTTATACTCTCAGACACCATTCAAACAGTTTTAGAAACTTTAGGGTGTTTTCTATCCAAAGCCAATAATTATATGCATATTCTAGTTACTGGGCAGGAGTAGTAACCAGATTAAATCGGGTACGTTTTTTATCCGGCCGTGTAAATACTGCCCCCTACCCCCAACAGGTTAATGAGTAAACAGCCTCAATAATGATTTACTTTTTCTATCATTGTTACTGTTTATTGCTTTGACATCAATGGAAATAACCACTCAAACAACACATAAAGCTTTAGTTGATAACACGTTCTGACTTGGAGAGTGTCAGCTTTGTATATTCGACTTGACACCAGTGTTAAGGTAGAGCAGACATTGGGCCATGAGGCAATTTCACTCTGCAGCCTTAGATCCAGTCTAAGAATGTGTTCTGAATGGCACCCTATTCCCTATATAGTGCACTACATTTGACTAGGGCTCTGGTCAACAGTAGTGCACTATATAGGGAATAGGGTGTCTGGGACGCATCCTAAGCCTTCTCAACAGAACCCCCCTGCACATTCCTCTGGCACTGTTGAGCTCTACTACAAAATACTCATTACAAAGTTCACTGTAGTCAGCACATTTAAAATGGAGAACTTTGTGGCATGTTGTTGGCAATGGCAAGCCAACTCAAACTAGACACTGAGGCTAGATTGGATTTCTACTATTGCCATGTAGGACGCACATCTCAGTTCAATAGTGTATCAAATGGATTCCTTTTTTGCTTATTCTTTGGGACACATTACTGTGAAAATGTTGTCTATCAATAGCACTTTGCATAAGTAGTAAACAATAAATCCAAAAATGCAAATGAGTCTAGCAAACATGAAACTAATGAAACACCTCAAGGCGGTTGACAGATTTGGAGTTCACACCTTTCTCAGTGGAAAAGTGCAAAGTATGAAACTGCAATGCTTTGGAGAAAAGAGTTTATTTATCTGCAAAGAAACACAGAGTGCAACTCCGAGAAAATATGGAACAGGTGCAAGAGATTCCAATCATGCATATCCATCTGCTTTTCAAAGGAACACAGGATGTGACTGGGGGATCAGGACAGGATGTGACTGGGGGATCAGGACAGTATGTGACTGGGAGATGAGGACATGAGGACATTTTTTGGGACCCACTCAAAAAAAATCATGCTTACCTCACAGCTGCACGTTTACTACAGATTTTACTTGTTATTGTTATTTGTTATTCACTGTGTATTTATTCCTTGTGTCACTATTTCTCTTTTTATTTTATATTTTTTTTATCTTTAACTCTGCATTGTTGGAAAAGGACCCGCAAGTAACCATTTCCCTGTTAGACTACACCTGTTGTTTATGAAGTATGTGACAAATAACATTTGAGATGTTTAGCAGTTTTCACTCTCTGCTTCACCTGCGTCCCTCTTCACGCCCCTATTTTGACTAACCCCATGGATTGAGCATATGAACATTACTTACATTTTACATTTTAGTCCAGGGGAAAATTGGCCAGCTGGCAATTCTGGCAAATGCCAGAGGGAATGAACCATTTTATAGTTGGGTGTGCTGGTCGAAAATGACACACCTAAAAATAAGCTATTTCTCTGTTACACTAATCTATAATGAGCCTTTTGCTGTTAAGTGGGCAACAGCCGGCCCCCCTACCAACATTCAAAGTCAAATGCGGTATCAGCAGCAAGACTTCCTCTGATTCTGTCATCAGTTAGACAGCCAAGATCATGGCTCGTAAAGAACTTAAAGGGTCCCTTTAAACGTAGAAAGAACACATTCTATATCGTCACCTCACTCAAAACATCACATTTTTGGGCGGCTAAAATCATGATTTGTTCAAACAGTAAAGTGTTAATCCTCATGATTCTTGTAATGAAAGTGTCTGCCCTTCCCCTGTGCCTGTGCCCTTGCTGGGGCCTGCTGCTGTGATGAGAAAGCCACTCTCCCCCATGCGCTTGAGAGAAAAATTCATTCTGATCGTATAACATTTCAAAATCCAATTTCAGGAAAAACACAGCTTTGCAAGCGTTGTCTCCTTGTCCCTGTCAAAGAGGGGAGGGTCTCAGCGTTCTGTAGGTATTCCCAACTCTCAATATTCAACTCAAAAGCAACTATTTTACAACCAAGATATTTGATATGGCTTTGAGATATGGAGCACCGGCCATTGCACACCGGCCATTGTGAGGGCATAGATCAGGGGTAGGCAACCCTGGTCCTGGAGTGTCGCAGGCACTTCATGTTTTTGATTTAACCGACCTGGAAGATCAGGTGTGTTGAATTTAGACAATTAGCTCAGTTGGTCAGGTGTGGTTTCTAGTTGGAATAAAATCCTGAACAGGGTTGCCTACCCCTGGCATAGACCTATAGGTCTCATGGGTAGTAGCCTAAAACGGCAAAGTTTTTCTAGGACATTATATTTTCAGTTGGATGAATACATGACTAATAGCAGTGGGAATTAAATGTAGAGTTAGCGATCTAGTTAGGAGTTTCAACTACCTCATGTGAATTAGCCTATGATATTAGTTAGTGCAAATAAAGATGTTTAATTCATCTCTATTGAACAAAATTCTGGGGCCCTATTTTGACATTAAAATAGCAACTAATTACCCAAAAGTCATGACAATCACTGGATTAGGTTACACTTCAAAATATTCGACTAAATCATGCGCTGGTGCCACCAACTGTAAAAGTTAGTGGCACCAGTGACACCAGTGTATAACGTTAATCTGGAGCCCTTTAACCCATAACAGTCTATCTAAGCCCTGTATGAACCAGAGAAAAGGAGGATGGGTTCTACTTAGCTACAGTATATGGAACTGTTTTAAGAAGGTCATACCAAGGCTCAGTTAGCTATTTGATTTTGAATTTTAAGACCCCTTGAAGTATCTGAAAAATAAACAAATTATTTGATGATTTTTTTTGGGGGGGCCTTACTGCTATTAGCCAATACAAACATTTTGAATAACAGATTCACTACATGCAACAACAGATAGTCCCCCCCAAAAAATTCAAATTAAGTTTGATCTGAAGTGTCTGTCCTATATCTGAGAGAACTAAGAAATATTATGAAACAAATATATTTTTTGTGACATGTATTTAACCCTTTATTTGTGGCACTAAACAGTCTCCATACACAGTTGAAGTCGGAGGTTTAAATACACCTTAGCCAAATACATTTAAAAACTCAGTTTTTCACAATTCCTGACATTTAATCCTAGTAAAAATTCCCTATCTTAGGGCAGTTAGAATCACCAATTTATTTTAAGAAAGTGAAATATCAGATAATAGCAGAGAGAACGATTTATTTCAGCTTCTATTTCTTCCATCACATTCCAAGTGGGTCAGAAGTTTACATACACTCAATTAGTATTTGGTCGCAATGCCTTTACATTGTTTAACTTGGGTCAAACGTTTTGGGTAGCCTTCCACAAGCGTCCCACATTAAGTTGGGGCAATTTTGGCCCATTCCTCCTGACAGAGCTGGTGTAACTGTGTCGGGTTTGTAGGCCTCCTTGCTCGCACATGTTTTTAAAGTTCTGCACATCAAATCTTCTATAGGATTGAGGTCAGGGCTTTGTGATGGCCACTCCAATACCTTGACTTTGTTGTCCTTAAACCATTTTGCCACAACTTTGGAAGTATGCTTGGGGTCATTGTCCATCTGGAAGACCTATTTGCGACCAAGCTTTAACTTCCTGACTGATGTCTTAAGATGTTGCTTCAATATATCCACATAATTTTCCTCCCTCATGATGCCATCTATTTTGTGAAGTGCACCAGTCCCTCCTGCAGAAAAGCACCCCCACAACATGATGCTGCCACCCCCGTGCTTTGCGGTTGGGATAGTGTTCTTTGGCCTGCAAGCCTCCCACTTTTTCCTCAAAACATAACGATGGTCATTATGGCCAAACAGTTCCATTTTTGTTTCATCAGACCAGAGGACATTTCTCCAAAAAGTATGATCTTTGTCCCCATGTGCAGTTGCAAACCGTAGTCTGGCTTTTTTATGGCGGTTTTGGAGCAGTGGATTCTTTCTTGCTGAGTGGCCTTTCAGGTTACGTCGATATAGGACTAATTTTACTGTGTATATATATAATTTTGTACCTGTTTCCTCCAGCATCTTCACAAGGTCCTTTGCTGTTGTTCTGGGATTGATTTGCACTTTTCGCACCAAAGTACGTTCATCTCTAGGAAACAGAACGTGTCTCCTTCCTGAGCTGTATGACGGCTTCATGGTCCCATGGTGTTTATACTTGCGTACTATTGTTTGTACAGATGAACGTGGTACCTTCAAGTGTTTGGAAATTGCTCCTTTGGATGAACCAGACTTGTGGAGGTCTACAATTTTTTTCCCATGATGTCAAACAAAGAGGAACTGAGTTTGAAGCTAGGCCTTGAAATACATCCACAGGTACACCTCCAATTGACTCAAATTATGTCAATTAGCCTATCAGAAGCTTCTAAAGCCATGACATCATTTTCTGGAATTTTCCAAGCTGTTTAAAGGCACAGTCAACTTAGTGTATGTAAACTTCTGAACCACTGGAATAGTGATAGTGAATTATAAGTGAAATAATCTGTCTGTAAACAATTGTTGGAAAAATTACTTGTGTCATGCACAAAGTAGATGTCCTAACCGACATGCCAAAACTGTAGTTTGTTAACAAGAAATTTGTGGACTGGTTGAAAAATGAGCTTTAATGACTCCAACCTAACTGTATGTAAACTTCCGACTTCAATTGTATATTTCCAATATTTTTTTCAACGGTACCGTGGAACCTTCGGACGAGTCTTTTGAGGCCTGTGGTTATCCTGAAGCAAAACAGCTGACATGTACTTGTTTGTGTGAGTCTCACTGTTTCATACAGGGGTCATATTTGAGTCCCAAGATGCTTGTGGGGGTTGTAGGCCCAACTCTTTGGACGCTACAGACGATTTTGTGCGAAGACCAATTTTCGGGATGTCTCATGGTCTGACAAACACCATTCTAGCTCTGTCACCTATCACCACAGATGCGGAATTCGATATCGGCTGATGTGGTGGATTGAGACGCATCCAATGCAACAAAAAAACAACAGATATTTTTATGGGGATTGTTTTATTATGCCAATTGAACTTCTGTGGGGGAGTGGACATTGACTCTCGGGTAATAATTAAGTTAGGGTAGGTTTTTTCAGCTACTTTGTTTTTTACTCGTATAGCAGTGAAAACAAACTAAAATCCACGAGCATACAAAATTTGAATGGATAGGAGCAACAAAACAAAAAAAATAAGATAATTATTTTGATCAATAAGGCCACTCATTAAACAATTAGCAGGAATATGGGATTGGTTACTTAATGTAGCGTTAAGTTCTCTACTTTGGTATAGTAGGTTTGTTTTGTCTGCAGATGTCCCTGCCTGTCACTGAGATTTGGTCAAGCGGTAACCAGTCTCTGATTTGAGGCTGGCGGTGAAGTCATTGCAAAGTTGCGTCCATCTTACATGAAACTGTGGTAGGGACAGGGTCTGACGTGCTTCAGTATTTACGAAAGCATCCTCCTAGGATGATGCAGCATGCTCTCGTCTGAATATGCTCCAGGTCATTAGACTGGGCCTGGGTCAGTGAGCTGTGTCAAGCAGGAGCGGCATACCCCAGGGTTGGGCATACTGTATCTGTGGCACATGACACCTTTTAAGGCGGCGAAGGAGAAAATATTTTACATGATTCAGGGGAAGACATATGACAGGCATTCATTTGAAATATAGTGTCACGCCCTGACCTGAGAGAGACGTTTTATTTCTCTATTTTGTTAGGTCAGGGTGTGGGGTGGGCAGTCTGTGTTATATTTCTATGTTGTCTTTTTCTTTATTTGGCCTAGTATGGTTTCCATTCAGAGGCAGCTGTCTATCGTTGTCTCTGATTGGGAATCATACTTAGGCAGCTCTTTTTCCCTCCTTCAGTGTGGGATCTTGTTTTTGTATAGCTGTTAGTATCCTGCAAGACTTTTCATTCGTTGTGTTGTTTATTGTTTTGTTTTTGCTGGTTCACCTTTAAAATAAATATGATGAACCCAACTCACGCTGCGCCTTGGTCTACTCATAACGACGAACGTTACATATAGCCTAAGTTTTTAGCTTGGCTTTTTTATAATATATAAGGCTTAAGCAGACAGACAGACAGACAGACAGACAAAGAAGAAGCACAGAGTTACAGCAGAGAAGATACTGAGACCGATAGACAGCACAACAGGGAGGCAAATAAAATGGCTAGCCTGTTGGGGCTAGGGGGCAGTATTTTCACGGCCGGATGAAAAACGTACCCAATTTAAACAGGTTACTACTCTGTCCCAGAAACTAGAATATGCATATTATTAGTAGATTTTGATAGAAAACACTCTGAAGTTTCTAAAACTGTTTGAATGGTGTCTGTGAGTATAACAGAACTCATATGGCAGGCAAAAACCTGAGAGAAATCCAAGTAGGAAGTGGGAAGTCTGGTGCTTGTAGTCCTTTCAAGTGATTGCCTTGACTGTATACAGTGAGTTAGGGTTCATTTTGCACTTCCTAAAGCTTCCACTAGAAGTCCGCAGTCTTTAGAACGGTGTTTGAAGATTCTATGGTGAATTTGAAGGGCATACCAGCTGTGGTAAACTGGTGTCCCATTATAAGTAATGGGCTTAAGTCACGCGCAATGACTTGGGAGCGAGCTGAGTTCATATTCACTCCTAAAGAGAACGGATAGGTCCGGTTGGAATTTTATTCAAGATATATGATAAAAGCAACCTAAAGATTGATTCTATACATCGTTTGACATGTTTCTACAAACTGTAGTATAAATTTTTTGACTTTTCGTCTGGACTAAGTAAGCACGCGCGTAGTGGTTTGGAAATAAATGTGAACCTAACGCGCGAACAAAATGGATTATTTGGAAATAAATATGAACTTTATCGAACATTTATTGTGGAGCTGGGATGCCTGGGAGTGCCTTCTGATGAAGATAATCAAAGGTAAGTGAATATTTAAAATGTAATTTCTTAGTTTTATGGACTCCAAGATGGCGGGTTTCTGTTTGCTAGTTGTTAGTGTCATCTGGGCTGTACTCAGATTATTGCAAATTGTGCTTTCGCCGTGAACCTTTTTTGATATCGGACAATGCAATTACATTTAGGAGAAGTGTATCTATAATTCTGTGCATAACACTTCTATATTGATCAATGTTTACGATGAGAATTTACGTACTGTGTGTGCTCATTGTGCTGATTCACGATAGGTTTGGAGGGAAAATATTTCTCAACATTTCGCGCCAATGTAAAATGCTGTTTTTGGATATAAATATGAACATTATCGAGCAAAACATACATGTATTGTCTAACATAATGTCCTAGCTGTGTTTTGGGTTTTTGTGATGCATCTAGTTGCTAGGAAAATGGCTGTGTGGTTTTTCTTGTGTTGGAACTGTCCTAACAATCTAATTTTATGCTTTCGTCGTAAAGCCTTTTTGAAATCGGACAATGTGGTTAGATTAACGAGAAGTTTATCTTTAAAATGGTGTAAAATAGTTGATTGTTTGAGAAAATGGAATTATGAGATTTTAGCTGTTTTAAATTTGGCGCTCTGATTTTTCCACTGGCTGTTGTCAAACTCAATCCCGTTAACGGGATGAGAACGGGAAGGGGTCCCATAGAGGCTAGAGCAGAGGCACAGTTATAGTGGTGAGTTTTATCTCCAGTGGTGTTTTTACATATTGTATTTGTTTTAAACATGAGCTGGTTAAAAAAGATGTGAAGGACCATATCTCGCCAGTCACTGGGGTGGGGGATTTGGCGGCATGCGCAGTGGAGTGGGAAGTAGTTGGTGATAGGATATCAAATCAAATCAAATTTATTTATATAGCCCTTCGTACATCAGCTGAAATCTCAAAGTGCTGTACAGAAACCCAGCCTAAAACCCCAAACAGCAAGCAATGCATGTGAAAGAAGCACGGTGGCTGGGAAAAACTCCCTAGGAAAAACTCCTGAGAAAGGCCAAAAACCTAGGAAGAAACCTAGAGAGGAACCAGGCTATGAGGGGTGGCCAGTCCTCTTCTGGCTGTGCCGGGTGGATATTATAACAGAACATGGTCAAGATGTTAAAATGTTCATAAATGACCAGCATGGTCAAATAATAATAATCATAGTAATTGTCGAGGGTGCAACAAGCACGTCCGGTGAAACAGGTCAGGGTTCCGTAGCCGCAGGCAGAACAGTTGAAACTGGAGCAGCAGCATGGCCAGGTGGACTGGGGACAGCAAGGAGTCATCATGCCAGGTAGTCCTGAGGCATGGTCCTAGGGCTCAGGTCCTCCGAGAGAAAGAAAGAAAGAGAGAAGAGAGAATTAGAGAGAGCATATTTACATTCACACAGGACACCGGATAAGACAAGAGAATACTCCAGATGTAACAGACTGACCCTAGCCCCCCGACACATAAACTACTGCAGCATAAATACTGGAGGCTGAGACAGGAGGGATCAGAAGACACTGTGGCCCAATCCGATGATACCCCCGGACAGGGCCAAACAGGCAGGATATAACCCCACCCACTTTGCCAAAGCACAGCCCCCACACCACTAGAGGGATATCTACAACCACCAACTTACCGTCCGAAGACAAGACCGAGTATAGCCCACAAAGATCTCCGCCACGGCACAACCCAAGGGGGGGGCGCCAACCCAGACAGGAAGACCACGTCAGTGGCTCAACCTACTCAAGTGACGCACCCCTCCCATGGACGGCATGGAAGAACACCAGTAAGTCAGTGACCCCTGTAAAAGGGTTAGAGGCAGAGAATCCCAGTGGGAAGAGGGGAACCGACAAGGCAGAGACAGCAAGGGCGGTTCGTTGCTCCAGCCTTTCCGTTCACCTTCACACTCCTGGGCCAGACTATACTTAATCATAGGACCTACTGAAGAGATAAGTCTTCAGTAAAGACTTAAAGGTTGAGACTGAGTCTGCGTCTCTCACATGGGTAGGCAGACCATTCCATAAAAATGGAGCTCTATAGGAGAAAGCCCTACCTCCAGCCGTTTGCTTAGAAATTCTAGGGACAATTAGGAGGCCTGCGTCTTGTGACCGTAGCGTACGTGTAGGTATGTACGGCAGGACCAAATCGGAAAGATAGGTAGGAGCAAGCCCATGTAATGCTTTGTAGGTTAGCAGTAAAACCTTGAAATCAGCCCTTGCCTTAACAGGAAGCCAGTGTAGGGAGGCTAGCACTGGAGTAATATGATCAAATTTTTTGGTTCTAGTCAGGATTCTAGCAGCCGTATTTAGCACTAACTGAAGTTTGTTTAGTGCTTTATCCGGGTAGCCGGAAAGTAGAGCATTGCAGTAGTCGAGCCTAGAAGTAACAAAAGCATGGATTAATTTTTCTGCGTCATTTTTGGACAGAAAGTTTCTGATTTTTGCAATGTTACGTAGATGGAAAAAAGCTGTCCTTGAAGCAGTCTTGATATGTTCTTCAAAAGAGAGATCAGGGTCCAGAGTAACGCCGAGGTCCTTCACAGTTTTATTTGAGACGACTGTACAACCATCCAGATTAATTGTCAGATTCAACAGAAGATCTCTTTGTTTCTTGGGACCTAGGACAAGCATCTCTGTTTTGTCCGAGTTTAAAAGTAGAAAATTTGCAGCCATCCACTTCCTTATGTCTGAAACACAGGCTTCTAGCGAGGGCAATTTTGGGGCTTCACCATGTTTCATTGAAATGTACAGCTGTGTGTCGTCCGCATAGCAGTGAAATTTAACATTATGTTTTCGAATAACAATAGTGGTCCTAGAACGGAACCTTGAGGAACACCGAAATTTACAATTGATTTGTCAGAGGACGAACCATTCACAGAGACAAACTGATATCTTTCCGACAGATAAGATCTAAACCAGGCCAGAACTTGTCCATGTAGACCAATTTGGGTTTCCAATCTCTCCAAAAGAATGTGGTGATCGATGGTATCAAAAGCGGCACTAAGATCTAGGAGCATGAGGACAGATGCAGAGCCTCGGTCTGACGTCATTAAAAGGTCATTTACCACCTTCACAAGTGCAGTCTCAGTGCTATGATGGGGTCTAAAACCAGACTGAAGCGTTTCGTATACATTGTTTGTCTTCAGGAAGGCAGTGAGTTGCTGCGCAACAACTTTTTCTAAAATTTTTGAGAGGAATGGAAGATTCGATATAGGCCGATAGTTTTTTATCATTTCTGGGTCAAGATTCGGCTTTTTCAAGAGAGGCTTTATTACTGCCACTTTTAGTGAGCTTGGTACACATCCGGTGGATAGAGAGCCGTTTATTATGTTCAACATAGGAGGGCCAAGCACAGGAAGCAGCTCTTTCAGTAGTTTAGTTGGAATAGGGTCCAGTATGCAGCTTGAGGGTTTGGAGGCCATGATTATTTTCATCATTATGTCAAGAGATATAGTACTAAAACACTTTAGTATCTCCCTTGATCCTAGGTCCTGGCAGAGTTGTGCAGACTCAGGACAATGGAGCCCTGGAGGAATACCCAGATTTAAAGAGGAGTCCGTAATTTGCTTTCTAATGATCATGATCTTTTCCTCAAAGAAGTTCATACATTTATTACTGCTGAAGTGAAAGCCATCCTCCATTTGCGAATGCTGCTTTTTAGTTAGCTTTGCGACAGTGTCAAAAAGAAATTTCGGATTGTTCTTATTTTCCTCAATTAAGTTGGAAAAATAGGATGATCGTGCAGCAGTGAGGGCTCTTCGATACTGCACGGTGTCTTTCCAAGCTAGTCGGAAGACTTCCAGTTTAGTGTGGCGCCATTTCCGTTCCAATTTTCTGGAAGCTTGCTTCAGAGCTCGTGTATTTTCTGTATACCAGGGAGCTAGTTTCTTATGACAGATGTTTTTAATTTTTAGGGGTGCAACTGCATCTAGGGTATTGCGCAAGGTTAAATTGAGTTCCTCGGTTAGGTGGTTAACTGATTCTTGTCCTCTGACGTCCTTGGGTAGGCAGAGGGAGTCTGGAAGGGCATCAAGGAATCTTTGGGTTGTCTGAGAATTTATAGCACGACTTTTAATCTTCCTTGGTTGGGGTCTGAGCAGATTATTTGTTGCAATTGTAAACGCAATAAAATGGTGGTCCGATAATCCAGGATTATGAGGAAAAACATTAAGATCCACAACATTTATTCCATGGGACAAAACTAGGTCCAGAGTATGACTGTGGCAGTGAGTAGGTCCAGAGACATGTTGGACAAAACCCACTGAGTCGATGATGGCTCCGAAAGCCTTTTGGAGTGGGTCTGTGGACTTTTCCATGTGAATGTTAAAGTCACCAAAAATTAGAATATTATCTGCTATGACTACAAGATCCGATAGGAATTCAGGGAACTCAGTAAGGAACACTGCATATGGCCCAGGAGGCCTGTAAACAGTAGCTATAAAAAGTGATTGAGTAGGCTGCATAGATTTCATGACTAGAAGCTCAAAAGACGAAAACGTCATTGTTTTTTTTTTGTAAATTGAAATTTGCTATCGTAAATGTTAGCAACACCTCCGCCTTTGCCGGATGCACGGGGGGTATGGTCACTAGTGTAACCAGGGGGTGAGGCCTCATTTAACACAGTAAATTCATCAGGCTTAAGCCATGTTTCAGTCAGGCCAATCACATCAAGATTATGATCAGTGATTAGTTCATTGACTATAACTGCCTTGGAAGTGAGGGATCTAACATTAAGTAACCCAATTTTGAGATGTGAAGTATCACAATCTCTTTCAATAATGGCAGGAATGGAGGAGGTCTTTATACTAGTAAGATTACTGAAGCGAACACCGCCATTTTTAATTTTGCCCAACCTAGATCGAGACACAGACACGGTCTCAATGGGGAAAGCTGAGCTGACTACGCTAACTGTGCTAGTGGCAGACTCCACTAAGCTGGCAGGCTGGCTAACAGCCTGTTGCCTGGCCTGCACCCTATTTCATTGTGGAGCTAGAGGAGTTAGAGCCCTGTCTATGTTCGTAGATAAGATGAGAGCACCCCTCCAGCTAGGATGGAGTCCGTCACTCCTCAGCAGGCCAGGCTTGGTCCTGTTTGTGGGTGAATCCCAGAAAGAGGGCCAGTTATCTACAAATTCTATCTTTTGGGAGGGGCAGAAAACAGTTTCATCCAGCGATTGAGTTGTGAGACTCTGCTGTAGAGCTCATCACTCCCCCTAACTGGGAGGGGGCCAGAGACAATTAATCGATGCCGACACATCTTTCTAGCTGATTTACATGCTGAAGCTATGTTGCGCTTGGTGACCTCTGACTGTTTCATCCTAACATCGTTGGTGCCGACGTGGATAACAATATCTCTATACTCTCTACACTCGCCAGTTTTAGCTTTAGCCAGCACCGTCTTTAGATTAGCCTTAACGTCGGTAGCCCTGCCCCCTGGTAAACAGTGTATGATCGCTGGATGATTAGTTTTAAGTCTAATACTGCGGGTAATGGAGTTGCCAATGACTAGGGTTTTCAATTTGTCAGAGCTAATGGTGGGAGCCGTCGGCGTCTCAGACCCCACAACGGGAGGAGCAGAGACCAGAGAAGTCTCGGCCTCCGACTCCGACTCGCTTAACGGGGAGAACCGGTTGAAAGTTTCTGTCGGCTGAATAAGCGACACCGGTTGAGCATTCCTACAGCGTTTCCCTCCAGACGCCATGAGAAAGATGTCCGGCTGCGGGGACCGTGCGAGGGGGTTTATACTAACGTTACTATCTGTACTTGCTGGTGGCACAGACGCTGTTTCATCCTTTCCTACACTGAAATGACCCTTGCCTAACGATTGCGTCTGAAGCTGGGCTTGCAGCACAGCTATCCTTGCCGTAAGGCGATCATTCTCCTGTATATTATGAGTACAACGACTGCAATTAGAAGGCATCATGTTAATGTTACTTAGCTTCGGCTGTTTGAAGTCCTGACGAACCATGTCCAGATAAAACCTCCGGGGTAGGAAAGTTGAATGAAAAAAAAGTTGAGTGAGGGAAAAAGTAAAAATATACGGTAATGAAAAAGTAAAAACCGTCAGGTAGCAAAGTAAAAACGGCAACAAAAACGCACAGCAGCGTAAACAAGTCTGCAAGTTGTGACCGGAAACAGGAAACACCTGAGCTGAGGATACCATGTGACGATATGGCAGAGTTGAGTGACTTGGTGTGAAGAGAAAAGAGGATCTAGAACTGAGCACTGGGGGAAACCAGTAGTGAGAGCATGAGGTGCAGATCCTCTCCATGTCACCTGGTAGGAGTGACCTGCCAGGTAAGATGCAATCCAAAAGTGTGCAGAATCTGAGATGCCCAGCCCTGAGAGGGTACGAGGAGGATATGATGGTTCACGGTATCGAAGACAGTGGATCGATCTAGGAGGGTGAGAACAGAGTATAGAGAGTCAGCTTTTACAGAGCGGAGAGCCTCAGTTATGCAGATGAGAGTGGTCTCAGTTGAGTGAGCCATCTTGAAGCCTGACTGGTTAGGGTCAAGAAGAGCATTCTGAGAGAGATAACAAGAGAGTTAGTCATATATTATTTTAGAACAAAAAGAAAGAAGGGATACTGGTCTGCAGTTTTTGACGTCAGATGAGTTGAGTGTTGGTTGACTAGCCAGTGGTTAGGGATGAGTTGATGAGGGAAGTGAGAAATGGGAGAAGATGTCCAGAGACAGTCTGGAGAAGGGAGTAGGGGATGGGGTCAAGCGGGCAGGTTGTCGGGCGTCAGGATTTCATCTGGAGAGAGAGGGGAGAAAGAGGTAAAGGCGTAGGGTCATTCTGTGAGAGTGGGATAAGTGGACTCAATAGGCTGACTGAATGAGGAGCGGATATCGTCAACCTTCTTTTAAAAGTGGTTGACAAAATCATTCACAGAGAGGAAGGCGGTGGAAGATTAAGGAGGGAGGAGAAGGTGGAAAAAACGTTTGTTAGGGATAAAGCAAGAAGCTTGGAAATTAGAGTGATAGAAAGTAGCTTTAGCAGCATATACAAATCAATCAAATCAAATAAAAATATATTTGTCACATGCCGAATACAACAGGTGTACACCGAACAGTGAAATGCTTACTTACAAGCCCTTAACCAACAAAGCAGTTCTAACAAAATAGAGATAAGAATGTTTACTAAATAAATGAAAGTAAATACAATTTTAAAAAAGTAACAAGAAAAAAACAATAATGAGGCTATATACAGGGGGTACCGGTACCGAGTCAATGTGCAGGGGTACAGTTAATTAATAAAAAAATATAGATCTAAATATATAAATAAATAAATAAAATGTGCAGGGGTACAGGTTAGTTGAGATAATTTGTATACGTCAGCAGTCTTATGGCTTGGGGGTAGAAGCTGTTAAGGAGCCTTCTGGACCTAGACTTAGTGCTCCGGTACTGCTTGCCGTGCGGTAGCAGAGATAACAGTCCATGACTTGGGTGACTGGAGTCTTTGACAGTTTTTTGGGGCCTTCTTCTGACACCATCTTGTATATAGGTCCTGGATGGCAGGAAGCTTGGCCCAAGGGATGTACTGGGCTGTATGCACTACCCTCTGTAGCGCCTTATGGTCAGATGCTGAGAAGTTTCCATACCAGGCGGTGATGCAACCGGTCAGGATGCTCTCGATGGTGCAACTGTATAACGATGTGAATGAGGGCGTGTTGGGCCCTCCTTTTCCTGTTGTCCACAATCATTTCCTTTGTCTTGCTTACATTGAGGGAGAAGTTGTCCTGACACCACACTGCCAGGTCACTAACCTCCTCAATATAGGCTGTCTCATCATAGTCGGTGATCAGGCCTACCACCATTGTGTTGTCAGCAACTTAATGATGGTGTTGGAGCGTGCTTGGCCACACAGTCGTCGGTGAACAGGGAGTACAGGAGGGGACTAAGCATGCATCCCTAAAGGGTCCCAGTGTTGAGGATCAGCGTGGCAGATGTATTGTTGCCTACCCTTAACACCTGTTGGCAGCCCCTCAGGAAGTCTATGATCCAGTTGTAGAGGTAGGTGTTTAGTCCCAGGGTCCTTAGCTTAATGATGAGCTTCGTGGGCACTATGGTGTTGAACACTGAGCTGTAGTCAATGAACAGCATTCTCACATAGGTGTTCCTTTTGTCCAGGTCGGAAATGGCAGTGTGGAGTGTGATTGAGATTGCATCATCTGTGGATCTGTTGGGACGGTATGCGAATTTGAGTGGGTATAGGGTTTCTGGGATGATGGTGTTGATGTGAGCCATGACCAGCCCTTCAAAGCACTTCATGGCTACTGACGTGAGTGCTACGGGGCAGTAGTCATTTAGGATTAGTGTCCCACTCCTTGAAAGCGGCAGCTCTAGCCGGTAGCTCGTTGGGATGTTGCCTGTAATCCATGGATTCTGGTTTCTGTACGTATGGTAACTGTGGGGACGACGTCGTCGATGCAGTTATTGATGAAGCCGGAGACTGAGGTGGTATACTCCTCAATGCTATTGGATGTATCCCGGAACATATTCCAATCTGTGCTAGCAAAACAGTCCTGTAGCGTGGCATCCGCGTCATCTGACCACTTCCGTAATGAGCGGGTCACTGGTTCTTCCTGCTTAAGTTTTTGCTTGTAAGCAGGAATCAGGAGGATAGAATTATGGTCAGATTTGCCAAATGGAGGGCAAGGGAGAGCTTTGCACGCATCTCTGTGTGTGGAGTAAAGGTGGTCTAGAGTTTCTTCCCCTCTGGTTCCACGTGACATCCTGGTAGAAATGAGCTAAAACAGATGTAACTTTTTCACACGTACCAACACACGGGTGTGATCATTCTACAGTGGTCACAGTAGCATAATATTAAACCGGTGTGATTAGAATGCTTATTTAGAACGGGCAATTTTGAATGGCGCAACAATCAGCATTTGAGCTGGCCACACTGTTTTTTCTAAACATTTTGCACAAACACAGTAGTCCTTACAAAGTTGTCCAGAATATGAGCAGTTTACTTTTGGATGCAATGTTCCAACATTTACAGAAGTATCCACAGCATCACACAATCATCCAAACCAAAAAAATGTAGGCTCCATTTTTCTCAAGCTAACTGAGGAAGATTGACTTAACACAAGCGGTCATATTTTTACAACTCTCGGCTGACAAACTACAATATGAATTAGCTAGTAGCAATTACTATTATAATTAATCACATCACGGGTGAGCTCACCATTGATCTAAATAATTGAGTGAAACACTTTCTCGAAATCGATTGTAATCTGACGATGGGTAGGTTCTGCGCGCCGCCATGCTTTTTTTTCCTCACAGAAACAAGGATAATAAAAGAAGACAAGTTAAGTTTGGTCTGTTCATAGTATGCATGTTGAAGGGGGTGTGTCGTCTACCATCATTCACATCTCACCATTCACTTCCAGAAGTTCTAAAAAAATTAGTGAACCCTTACTCACCTCATTTTCATATAACATCTTTGGTCCGACAGACGATTACGTGACACCCAGAATGCATTGTATGTCAACAAACATAGCTCCACACATAGCTGGAATTAGCGTAGCTCATCATAATCAGTACAACCTTCAAAAAAGTATTTTACATACATAATATGTGCCCATTACAATCTATGCAAGGATTGGAATACATGATTTGTCACTTGCAAACATGGAAATAATTACCACACAAAACATTTTCTGATAGTGATTAATTGATACAAGTGGCATGTGCCGGCAGTCAATCACGTAACCTCTCACTCCCACTTTGAGCCATTCAGTGTTGTTTATGTATGTAGCTAGTGAGATAAGCTGTAGCATTAGCAATGTCTTTTAAAAGCAGACAACTCTCAAATGCGGAAATTCTGGAGATTTTTTAAAATTCTGACAA